>NC_060199.1:1149874-1749874 GCF_021184085.1 Oncorhynchus gorbuscha | reverse complement strand
CTTCCTCAATGCTCTGTTGCTGATGACTGGGATGAATATAGGAGCATCTTCCTCAATGCTCTGTTGCTGATGACTGGGATGAATATAGGAGCACCTTCCTCAATGCTCTGTTGCTGATGACTGGGATGAATATAGGAGCACCTTCCTCAATGCTCTGTTGCTGATGACTGGGATGAATATAGGAGCACCTTCCTCAATGCTCTGTTGCTGATGACTGGGATGAATATAGGAGCACCTTCCTCAATGCTCTGTTGCTGATGACTGGGATGAATATAGGAGCACCTTCCTCAATGCTCTGTTGCTGATGACTGGGATGAATATAGGAGCACCTTCCTCAATGCTCTGTTGCTGATGACTGGGATGAATATAGGAGCACCTTCCTCAATGCTCTGTTGCTGATGACTGGGATGAATATAGGAGCATCTTCCTCAATGCTCTGTTGCTGATGACTGGGAGAATATAGGAGCATATTTCAGGAGCAGGACAAGACACCCTCCTTTGACTGATGACTGATATAAGGGCATGCATGTGATCTGGCTTACATGATTATGATGGTCATAATGCTTACTGATTGTGTCATAAAGTGTATTTTCTACAAGTTATTTAAAATATGATGAAGAAAAAAACATGTAAAGAATTAGTTAAAACAGAAAACTTTCAAACGAAAGGAAACTTCTTGGCAGGGGAATTATTTATTTTTTAATTAATGTTGGTTTTGACATTCTTATGTAGGTGTCACAACCAGTCATAAAATAACACAATATATGTCACAACAGGTGTAAATATATGGGTCATGACAGTGTAATGACCATATTATGACAGTGAGAAGTTATGTCAGCTGCTATGACACCTTATGACAGGTTATGAGAAGTTATGTCAGCTGCTATGACACCTTATGACAGGTTATGAGAAGTTATGTCAGCTGCTATGACACCTTATGACAGGTTGTGAGAAGTTATGTCAGCTGCTATGACACCTTATGACAGGTTATGAGAAGTTATGTCAGCTGCTATGACACCTTATGACAGGTTATGAGAAGTTATGTCAGCTGCTATGACATATTATGACAGGTTATGAGAAGTTATGTCAGCTGTTACGACGGGGAATTGAACTTGCAACCTTCCGGTTACTAGTCCAACACACTAAACACAGGGCTACTCTGCCGCCCCAAATATATATATATATATAGCAGCAAGGGGCAAGGGTTACCTAGCGATGTATGAGCCCACTCTACATGGGTTCTAGCAGCATCTTGGGCATTGTTTAAAGAGTTGACTGTAGGAGATATTGTTACTGCAGCGAGTTGGGTATCACCACACACTTTTGTGAGGGTTTTATTGCTTGGATGTCTCTGCGCCCAGTGTAACCAACAGTGTGTTTAGGGGGAAAGGGGGAAAGTCACTAGGCAACGCGCCGTGTGTGCAACACCCGGACTGTCGCATCTGGCGGGACCTGGTTTGGGCTGCCTGCCACGGTCTGTTTCATTTAGTATCCATTGAGGTTGTCTTGGGGCGTGATTATATTTCCCCAAAGTATGTTTTACCGAAGCTGACCGACTGAAGGGTAACATTATGACTATAAATACTGTTCCCTGAAGGACCTGCGGCGCTGTTCCTGGGCTCGGTAAAGTACGGTATTAAATTGAAGGAATTAATCCGAGCCTCACGCTTATCACCTGTTGAAGGCACGGCTTCCAGCGAGGTGCGGATGCAATTGCCTTGTCATGCGTCATTGTAGAACCTTCAACCGAAGTCTCGAGAGTGCGGCTCCCGATACATAGTATGTTGTACCTCATTTCCCTCCTTCAGGGAACAGTAGTTATAGTCAAAACGTTATGTTTTCTGGCATCAGCTGAGTCTGTCTGCTCCCCCTCTTCCCATCAACCCTCTGGCTTCCTCACAATTCTCTTCTCCCTTGAGCCGTGCAGCTGGAGATGTTAGCCTACCATAGCCTGTGCCGTGGGCCGCTAGCATTGGGATTCGAGCGCTATGTGCGCTCCGTGCATCACCCCCTACTGGCTCACTGGGGGGGAGCTGCATATGGTCACATTTATGTTTTAGCCCAGCACTAACAAATCTGAATCAGTTGTAATCGAGTGTACAACCGATTCAATGTATGACCGATTCATTGGAAGCAACAACTACACAAATACACCCCTTATTCTCAATAATCAGCTTCCTCTGTAGTAAAACTTGCCTGTCCATTTTTTCAAAGCCAACTCATTGAACGACATTGATAGCTAACAGTTGCTTTCAACCATAGGCTTTTGTCCCTCAAAAGTTCTCCTCTTATACAACCACCAATCTCTAAGAGGTCCATTGATAATACAACATGTCTCAACAAACACAATAAAGAAGTGTTTGGGAGGAAGTATGCATTTGTTGTCCTGTGTGTGTGTTGGGGGCGTGGGGAGTTCTCATGTTGGCAACTCGCCAGCGAACAAACAACCTTGGCAGGTCTCCGGCTCCTCTCCTTGTGGCCCCGATGCCAAACCACCCCAACTGGTACCCCCTCTCTCTGTGTCTGTGTGGAGGTCTGGCACCAGGCCCTGCTCTCTTGTCTCAGGAGGCCTGTTGGCGTGACTGGCTGGCTGGCACAGGGTGGCAGGCGTGTGTGGGGGCAAGTTGTGTGTCTGTGTGATGGGAGGGGGCCCATGTAGATGGGAGGGATACTTTTGAGGATACATTGTACTAATCCCATTCAAAGTTAGTTAATCTCTCCACAAACATACGCAATGGACTCACACACACAGGCACACACACACACACACACACACACACACACACACACACACACACACACACACACACACACACACACACACACACACACACACACACACACACACACACACACACACAGCAATAGTCACACATATAATAAACCCTCTGCCATTTACTGTAGTGGTAGCATCTCTGCCATTTACTGTAGTGGTAGCATCTCTGCCATTTACTGTAGTGGTAGCATCTCTGCCATTTACTGTAGTGGTAGCATCTCTGCCATTTACTGTAGTGGTAGCATCTCTGCCATTTACTGTAGTGGTAGCATCTCTGCCATTTACTGTAGTGGTAGCATCTCTGCCATTTACTGTAGTGGTAGCATCTCTGCCATTTACTGTAGTGGTAGCATCTCTGCCATTTACTGTAGTGGTAGCATCTCTGCCATTTACTGTAGTGGTAGCATCTCTGCCATTTACTGTAGTGGTAGCATCTCTGCCATTTACTGTAGTGGTAGCATCTCTGCTGTAAAGACAGTTGTGCTCCCCGACAAACGCCGCCTCTTTGAAGACAGAGAGAGTAGGCGAGCCAGGCCTGTTGAGGAATCGATCCAGCCACGGGTAGCTAGCTAGCCTAGGTCCTGGTAGAAAGAGAGAGAAGGAGAGAGGGAAGGAGAGGAGGACTACAGATATTCAAGCTAACTCGTTATGTCCCGGGCTTATTGGAACACAACACGATTCCAGTTCAGGACCGAAATGAGTTATTGATCTCTCCCCCCAGCTCAGGGACCGCCAACTCCCATCTGCTGATTCCTTCTCTTTTTAATTTGTCCCCCCCCCCTCTCTCGATCTCTCTCTCCCTTTTTCGATCTCTTGGCCATTCTGTCTTCCTCCCTCCCCTCTCTCACTCGCTCTCTCTTTCTCTCTCTCTCACTTCCTCTATTTCATTCTCTCTATCTCTCTCTGCTTTTCTTTCTCCCACCCTCCATCACTCCCTCTCTCTCACTCACCCTCCATCCTCACTCCAGAATCCGCCCTCTCCCCTCATTCACGCATCTCTCTTTCTGTTTCCACCCTCCCTGCTCTTTGTCTCCCCCACACCCTTACCTTGTTCTTTTCCTCCTTTCTTTCTTTCTTTCTTTCTTTCTTTCTTTCTTTCAATCCCTCCTTCCCTCTCTTTCTATCTATCTCTCTCTTTCTCTTCTCTTATTCCACCTGTCACTCTTCCTATTAATTCCCCTTTTCCCTTCCATGCTGCTCCTGCTCCCTCTGCCTATCCCTCCCTCCCTCCCTCCCTCCCTCCCTCCCTCCCTCCCTCCCTCCCTCCCTCCCTCCCTCCTCCCATCCCCCCTCCCTCCCTCCTTCCCATCACCCCTCCCTCCCTCCCTACCTCCCATCTCCCCCTCCCTCCCTCCCTCCCTACCTCCCTCCTCCCTACCTCCCATCGCCCCTCCCTCCCTACCTCCCATCGCCCCTCCCTCCCTACCTCCCATCACCCCTCCCTCCCTCCGTCCCTCCCTCCCTACCTCCCATCACCCCTCCCTCCCTACCTCCCTCCCTCCCTACCTCCCATCACCCCTCCCTCCCTCCCATCACCCCTCCCTCCCTCCCTACCTCCCATCGCCCCCCTCCCTCCCTCCTTCCCATCACCCCTCCCTCCCTCCCTCCCTCCCTACCTCCCATCGCCCCTCCCTCCCTCCCTACCTCCCTCCCTCCCTACCTCCCATCACCCCTCCCTCCCTCCCATCACCCCTCCCTCCCTCCCATCACCCCTCCCTCCCTCCCTCCCATCACCCCTCCCATCACCCCTCCCTCCCTCCCTCCCATCCCCCTCCCTCCCTCCCATCACCCCTCCCTCCCTCCCATCACCCCTCCCATCACCCCTCCCTCCCTCCCATCACCCCCCTCCCTCCCTCCCATCACCCCCTCCCATCACCCCTCCCTCCCTCCCATCACCCCTCCCTCCCTCCCATCACCCCTCCCATCACCCCTCCCTCCCTCCCATCACCCCTCCCATCACCCCTCCCTCCCTCCCATCACCCCTCCCTCCCTCCCATCACCCCTCCCTCCCTCCCATTACCCCTCCCATCACCCCTCCCTCCCTCCCATCACCCCTCCCTCCCTCCCATCACCCCTCCCATCACCCCTCCCTCCCTCCCATCACCCCTCCCTCCCTCCCATCCCCTCCCATCACCCCTCCCATCACCCCTCCCTCCCATCACCCCTCCCATCACCCCTCCCTCCCTCCCATCACCCCTCCCTCCCTCCCATCACCCCTCCTTTCTCTTCTCTTATTCCGCCTGTCACTCTGCCGCTCTCATCTTCTTGCTTCCATCCCTCCCTTTCAGCTGCATCAATTCTTCAGCCACCCACAAGCAGCTGCTATAACTCAAAGAAGCTGATGGGGCTGTGGGGCTGCAAGGCAGAGAGAGGCAGAGGGATAAATGTGCTGGTAATTGGCAACGGGGAGGGGGAAAGAGGAGTTACGTGAAATCATTGCCACGCTCATCATTTTATAACCGGCACGGTTATAAAAATCACACCCAGTGTATATCAAATATCATGCATAGATCAGGCAGGTTTGTTATCAGGGGCGCTATCACTGACCTTTAACAACACACATTGGTAGACATGTACATAGAGATTCACACAATAGCAACAAAACAAACACTTACCTGAGCATCTTCATGTTCAGGTCTACTGATGTGTGTATTCTAACCCCTTTGATATAACAAGCCAATCAAATGCAGGCGTATCGCAAGACTAACCTGTGATGTGGAAGTGTAACTAAATATATGAGTTAACCTAATATTACAAGAACATTTAACTGAAATTACTGAAATGAACCTTGTATTTTCCAATGATTTTTCGTTTGTTGGCAATATGTGACAGTTACCAGAATTTACAATACCACTACCTGGCCAGCTAATTGCATGTAAGTCTATTGGGATCCACCAGGTGGCACTGTTTATCAGGTAAAAAGCCCATTGATCAAGGTCTAGAGAAACTCTATGGTAGTTAGCAAACTTTTCCAGCCTTACTCTCCCTTTAGCTAACTCAAAACCATTTCACTTGAGTATCACTAGAAGAGGAATGCTTAAGGTAGATGTTTGCCCATAACCACAGATCTGAAGTCAGCTGATTCAACCCTAAATCCTAACCTTAACCATTTTGAGGATCAGACATTATTGGTAGCAACTTCTACCAGCTCCAAAAATAATTGTCATAACCTAGGTTGGTTCAGTTGACAACCCTACTGTTACGTTCCCCAGTTTATGTGTTGTAGTTTGTATGTTTGCATGTGTTTATTTCAGGAAATGGCTTCCTGAAATCCATCAAGCAGCTGATTGGTCGACTCCATGGCTAATTGGAGAGCTGACCCCGCCCCCTCGTCAAGACAGCTGTCTCCAATTACCCATTCCATCTGAAGATATGGAATGGGCAGTGTTCTGTTCAGGAAAGAGAATTTTGTAGGAAAGAGATTTTCCTGGGAGTTCATTGCTGGGAGTTCATTGCTGGGAGTTCATTGCTGGGAGTTCATTGCTGGGAGTTCATTGCTGAGAGTTGGTATGTTTTGTGAGTTTGTTGCTCAGATAGAGCTTATTTGATGTCCTTTGTTTTGTTAGTTTGTTTGTGAAATTGTTTAATATTCTGTTTCATTTGTTCCCAGGGGGGAAGGGGAAGGCACCTAGGGAGTGTTTAGGCAAGAGGCCCGCGGGCATACATATACCCGTAGCATATTTGCTGTCTAGGCACACTAGGTAAGACCTGGGCGGACCACCCCCTGTATTTTGGTTAGGGCACCAGGTGGTGCTAAATTAGGTAAGTAGTGGGTAGGCAGGTAAGATAGGAGAGGGGGGGGCTTTGAGATTTACTTTCTTTGCTTTGGTTCCGTCCAGCCCCTTTTCCCCATATTACCGTGTAAAGGAATAAAGTCCTTGTAAACGGTACCACATTCTGTCTGTTGTCATCCTTACTTGCACCTACAGTCCAGACCTTTTTCACTTCACGGAGAGTTTAGTTGTAGCAGGGTGTCGCGTTCCCTCTTCATAGAGGCGTGCGTAACACCTACGACTATAATATTCACAGACATATTTGACATGATGACACAGCTCAACAAAAAGCACTAAAGGGTAAATACATTGAGAAACATCTGGCCTTGCGCTTTGTCTGAAGCAAAGTTTTCCTTAAAGGGACACTGCACTTTCAGCTACATTCTCCAAAAATGCTAGCCAAGAGATTCTGGGTTCAACTGTAGGTTGAAAGTAAGCTAAAGTATACAGATGAAGTTGGAAGTTTACACACACTTAGGTTGTCATTAAAACATGTTTTTCAACCACTCCACAAATGTCTTGTTAACAAACTATAATTTCGGCAAGTCATCAAATTTTCGCAAGGACATCTACTTTATGCATGACACAAGTAATTTTTCCAACAATTGTTTACAGACTAATTTTCACTTATTATTCACTATATCACAATTCCAGTGGGTCAGACGTTTACATTCACTAAGTTGACTGTGCCTTTAAACAGCTTGGAAAATTCCAGGAACTTATGTCATGGCTTTTGAGTCAAATGGAGGTGTACCTGTGGCTGTATTTCCAGGCCTACCTTCAAACTCAATGTCTCTTTGCTTGACATCATGGGAAAATCAAAAGAAATCAGCCAAGAGCTCAGAAAAATATTGTAGACTTCCAGAAGTCTGGTTCATCCTTGGGAGCAATTTTCAAATACCTGAAGGTACCACGTTCATTTGTACAAACAATAGTATGCAAGTATAAACACCATGGGACCACGCAGCTGTCATACCGCTCAGGAAGGAGACGTGTTCTGTCTCCTAGAGGTGCGAAAAGTGAATCAATCCCAGAACACTGTTCAAGGACCCTGTGAATATGCTGGAGGAAAAAGGGACAAAAGTATCTATATCCACAGTAAAATGAGTCCTACATTGACGTAACCTGAAAAGGCCCCTCAGCAAGGAAGAAGCCAGTGCTCCAAAACCACAATAAAGCCAGACTACGGTTTGCAACTGCACATGGGGACAAAGATTGTACATTTTGGAGAAATGTCCTCTGGTCTGATGAAAAAAAAAATAGAACTGTTTGGCCATAATGACCATCGTTGTGTTTGGAGGAAAAGGGGGAGGCTTGCAAGCCGAAGAACACCATCCTAACCGTGAAGCACGAGGGTAGCAGCATCATGTTATGGTGGTGCTTTGCTGCAGGAGGGACTGGTGCATGTCACAAAATAGATGGGATCATGAGTTAGGAAAATTATGTGGATATATTGAAGCAACATCTTAAGATATCAGTCAGAAAATAAAAGTTTGGTTCCAAATGGGTCTTCCAAATGGACAATTACCCCAAGCATACTTCCAAAGTTCTGAAAAAATAGCTTAAGGACAACAAAGTCAAGGTATTGGAGTGGCTATCACAAAGCCCTGACCTCAATCCCATTGAACATTTGTTGGCAGAACTGAAAAAGTGTGGGCGAGCAAGGAGGCCTACAAACCTAATAATAATAATAATAATATGCCATTTTGCAGACGCTTTTATCCAAAGCAACTTACAGTCATGTGTGCATACATTCTACGTATGGGTGGTCCCGGGGATCGAACCCACTACCCTGGCATTACAAGCGCCATGCTCTACCAACTGAGCTATAGAAGGACCAGTTACACAACCTGACTCAGTTACACCAGCTCTGTCAGGAGGAATGGGCCAAAATTCACCCAACTTATTGAGGAAAGCTTGTGGAAGGCTACCAGAAACATTTGACCCAAGTTAAACAATTTAAAGGCAATGCTACCAAATACAAATTAAGTGTATTTAAACTTCTCACCCAGTGGGAATGTGATGAAAGAAATAAAAGCTGAAAAAATAATTCTCTCTACTATTATTCTGACATTTTTAAGAGTCAACACTTTGAAATAACACATATGGAATCATGTAGTGACCAAATACATTTTAAACAAATCCAGATATATTTATTATTTTCGATTCTTCAAAGTAGCCATCCTTTGCCTTGATGACAGCTTCATACACTCTTGGCATTCTCTCAACCAGCTTCATGAGGAATGCTTTTCCAACAGTCTTGAAGGAGTTCCCACATATGCTGAGCACATGTTGGCTGCTTTTCCTTGACTCTGTGGTCCAACTCATCCCAAACCATCTCAACTGGGTTTAGGTCAGGGGATTGTGGGGGCCAGGTTATCTGATGCAGCACTACATCATTCTCGTTCTTGGTCAAATGGCCCTTACACAGCCTGGAGGTGTGTCGGTCATTGTCCTGTCGATAAACAAATGATAGTCCCACTAAGCACAAACCAGATGGGATGTCGTATCGCTGCAGAATGCTACGGTAGCCATCTTGGTTAAGTGTGCCTTGATTAATAACCAGAAAAGAACCCCCACACCATCACACCTCATCCTCCATGCTTCACGGTGGGAACCACACATGCGGACATCATCCGTTCGCCTACTCTGCGTCTTACAAAGACACAGCGGTTGCAGCCAAACATCTCAAATTTGGATTCATCAGACCAATGGACAGAATGGTCTAATGTCCATTGCTAATGTTTCTTGGCCCAAACAAGTCTCTTCTTCTTATTGATGTCCTTTAGAGTGGTGAAAAAATTACCCAATTGTCATACTTGAGTAGAAGTAAACATACATTAAAAGAAAGTCACCCAGTAAAATACTATTTTAGTAAAAGTCTAAAATATTTGGTTTTATATAAACTTAAGTATCAATAGTAAAAATCTTTCACATTCCTCATATTAAGCAAATCAGACGGTACGATTTTCTTGTATTTTATTTTACGGATTGCCAGGGGCCCACTCCAACACTAACATAATTTACAAATGAAGCATTTGTGTTGTGAGTCCACCAGATCAGAAGCAGTAGGGATGACCAGGGATGTTCTCTTGATCAATGTGTGAATTTTACTATTTTTCTGTCCTGTTAATAACTTCTCTTGGCTGCAGGGGCCTTATTGAGTAGCTTGGATGAAAGGTACCAAGGGGTGCCCAGAGTAAATGGCCTACTCCTCAGTCCCAGTTGCTAATATAATATATATTATTATTAGTATTGGATGGAAAACACTCTGAAGTTTCTAAAACTGTTTGAATGATGTCTGACCTGAGAAGTCCAAACAGAAGTGGGAAATCTGAGGTTGGTCGATTTTCAACCCAGCCCCTATTGAATACACAGTGGGATATTGGTTATGTTGCACTTCCTAGGGCTTTCACTAGATGTCAACTGTCTTTAGAAACTTGAATGAGGCTTCTTCTGTGTTGTGGAGCCGGATGGGAGCTGTTTAAGTCAGTGGCCTGGCAGAGAGCCAGGTCCTGGTCATGCATTTCACATGATAGCAACCTGCGTTCTATTGCTTCTCTACAGACATAGGAATTCTCCGGTTGGAACATTATTGAAGATTTATGATAACAACATACTAAAGATTGATTCTATACTTAGTTTGACAAGTTTCTTGGACCTGTAATATAACTTTTTGAAGTTTTCGTCCGACGTTCGGCTGGACCTGTACGAGCTTTTGGATTTGTGTACTAAACTCGCTAACAAAAGTAGCTAATTGGACATAAATCATGGACATTATTGAACAAATCAAGCATTTATTGTGGAACTAGGATTCCTGGGAGTGCATTCTGATGAAGATTGTCAAAGTTAAGGGAATATTTATAATGTTATTTCTGATTTCTGTTGACTCCAACATGGCGGAAGTTTTTAAATTTTTCTGAGCGCTGTCTCAGATTATTGCATGGTTTGCTTTTTCCGTAAAGTTTAAAAAACATCTGACACAGGGGTTGCATTAAGGAGAGGTATATCTATATTTCCATGTCTAACAATTGTATTTATCGACATTTATAATGAGTATTTCTGTAAAATGATGTGGCTCTCTGCAATATAACTGGATGTTTTTGGGACTAGTGAACATAACGTGCCAATGTATACTGAGATTGTTTTATATAAATATGAACTTTATCAAACAAAACATACATGGATTGTGTAACATGAAGTCCTATGAGTGTCATCTGATGAAGATCATCAAAGGTTAGTGATTAATTTTAGCTCTATTTGTGCTTTTTGTGACTCCTCTCTTTGGCTGGTAAATGGCTGAATTTTTTGGTGAGTTGGTGGTGACCTAACATAGTCATTTGTGGTTGTTTCGCTGTAAAGCCTATTTGAAATCGGATAATGTGGTGGGATTAACAACAAGATTACCTTTAAAACTGTCAAACCGTATGTTTGAGGAATTTTAATTATGAGAGTTCAGTTGTTTTGAATTTGGTGCCCTGCACTTTCACTGGCTGTTGTCATATCGATCCCACAGCCTTAAGATTTAAGCATTCGAAATGTAACGAGTACTTTTTGGTGGCAGGGAAAATGTATGGAGTAAAAAGAACATTGTTTTCTTTAGTAAAAGTTTCCAAAAATATAAATAGTATAGCAAAGTACAAATAATGTAAACTAAATATAAATAGTAAAATAAAGATACCCAAAGAAACTACACAAATTGTACTTGAGAGTATTTTTACTTGAGTATTTTACATCCTTAAGTAGTGGTTTCTTTCCAGCAATTTGACCATGAAGGTCTGATTCACACAGTCTCCTCTGAACAGTTGATGTTAAGATATGTCTGTTACTTGAACTCTTTATGAAGCTGGTAACTCTAATGAACTTATCATTTCTAGACCTATCGGCTGCCTTCGATACTGTGAACCATCAGATCCTCCTCTCCACCCTCTCCGAGTTGGGCATCTCCGGCGCGGCCCACGCTTGGATTGCGTCCTACCTGACAGGTCGCTCCTACCAGGTGGCGTGGCGAGAATCTGTCTCCTCACCACGCGCTCTCACCACTGGTGTCCCCCAGGGCTCTGTTCTAGGCCCTCTCCTATTCTCGCTATACACCAAGTCACTTGGCTCTGTCATAACCTCACATGGTCTCTCCTATCATTGCTATGCAGACGACACACAATTAATCTTCTCCTTTCCCCCTTCTGATGACCAGGTGGCGAATCGCATCTCTGCATGTCTGGCAGACATATCAGTGTGGATGACGGATCACCACCTCAAGCTGAACCTCGGCAAGACGGAGCTGCTCTTCCTCCCGGGGAAGGACTGCCCGTTCCATGATCTCGCCATCACGGTTGACAACTCCATTGTGTCCTCCTCCCAGAGCGCTAAGAACCTTGCCGTGATCCTGGACAACACCCTGTCGTTCTCAACTAACATCAAGGCAGTGGCCCGTTCCTGTAGGTTCATGCTCTACAACATCCGCAGAGTACGACCCTGCCTCACACAGGAAGCGGCGCAGGTCCTAATCCAGGCACTTGTCATCTCCCGTCTGGATTACTGCAACTCGCTGTTGGCTGGGCTCCCTGCCTGTGCCATTAAACCCCTTCAACTCATCCAGAACGCCGCAGCCCGTCTGGTGTTCAACCTTCCCAAGTTCTCTCACGTCACCCCGCTCCTCCGCTCTCTCCACTGGCTTCCAGTTGAAGCTCGCATCCGCTACAAGACCATGGTGCTTGCCTACAGAGCTGTGAGGGGAATGGCACCTCAGTACCTCCAGGCTCTGATCAGGCCCTACACCCAAACAAGGGCACTGCGTTCATCCACCTCTGGCCTGCTCGCCTCCCTACCACTGAGGAAGTACAGTTCCCGCTCAGCCCAGTCAAAACTGTTCGCTGCTCTGGCCCCCCCAATGGTGGAACAAACTCCCTCACGACGCCAGGACAGCGGAGTCAATCACCACCTTCCGGAGACACCTGAAACCCCACCTCTTTAAGGAATACCTAGGATAGGATAAGTAATCCTTCTCACCCCCACCCCCCCCTTTAAGATTTAGATGCACTATTGTAAAGTGACTGTTCCACTGGATGTCATAAGGTGAATGCACCAATTTGTAAGTCGCTCTGGATAAGAGCGTCTGCTAAATGACTTAAATGTAAATGTAAATGTTATCCTTTGCAGCAGAGGTAACTAGGTCTTCTTTTCCTGTGGCGGTCCTCATTAGAGCCTGTTTCAATATAGCGTTTGATGGTTTTTGCGACTGCACTTGAAGAAACAAAGTTCTTGAAACTTTCTGCATTGACTGACCTTCGTGTCTTAAAGTAATGATGGACTGTTGTTTTTCTTTGCTTATTGAGCTGTTCTTGCCATAATATGGACTTGGTCTTATCATATTATGAGGGAAAACTCCCCCACCAATGAAGAAACTACATTGAAAATGAAAACATTAGAAATATGCAGAGGTTGGTAAAGGTATTGTCCATCCCCTGGTTCATCCATGTGTCCCACAATGTCATGGTGCGGGAACCCAGCAGTTTCCTCACATAGTCTTAACCATAGATCGAGGTTCAGATTGCCTGACCCGCAATCCTAACATTAAACATTTAGATGACAAAAATATATGTCTCTGGATCTGTAGTTAGGTTTTTTTTCTTCTTCTACTGACTCTGGTAGAGGAATTCCAATAACTAAACAAAGGGCCCATTGTGGAGATGGACAGGAAGTTGAAGCTTCAGACCTTGCTGCTGTCCTCCTCCTCTTCCCCTCTCTCTATTTCTCTCCCCCTCTCTAGCCTCCACTGCTCTATGTATTTTCTTCTCACAGACTTACTTTTTTCCTCCAACAGAGAAAGATGGAGTGGGGACTAGTAGGTGAAAAGGGGAAAAGTGCTAGGAAGGAGGGTGTAGACAAGCGGGTGAGGGGGTTTCGGAGAGGGGGTGTTAAGGGAACAAAGCAGGAATTTAAATAGAAGCCAGACCCCCCCACCCCTCCCTCTAGACCTTCAACCCCCCTTCCCTCCCCCCTGCAAGACTCCCCCTCAAGCTCCCCCGCCCCCTTTTCTGTGTTTGTGAGAGAAAACGGGGGTTGGGTTTGTGTGTGTGGGGAGATGGGGTTGCTGAGGGGAGGACGGTTCATAATAATGTCTGGAACGGAGGAAATGGAATGGCATCAGACACATGGAAACCATTTGTTTGATGTATTTGACACCATTCCAATGATTCTGCTCCAGCCATTACCACGAGCCCGTCCCTCCCAACTAAGTTGCCACCAACCTCCTGTGCTACAGAGGGACCTCCCACCCAAGCCTCACCCACGACCTCCGGTTCAGACCAACCCTAACCCAGCACCTGGTCACCGACCACTGGGGAAAGACACAGGCCGGAAGAAATTGGGCTCTGTCATTTCCATAGTTTTATAGAAAGGGTCTGATTAGTGGGCCATTTATACCGGCCCTACAGGGCTGCATTGTGCGCATGTTTTTGTTTCCGTCCTGCTCTAACACACCTGATTCAACTAATCAACTACAGTCCTCCAGATTGCTTTCAGTTTTGGGTTTGATCAGGGGTGATACAACTGGGTTGGAACAAAAACCTACACACTGCAACTCCCTAGGTCTGGAATTGCACCCTTTGTTCTACGGGCTACCTTGGCTAGTGCAAGCAGAAATGACATAAAATGAAAAAGAGAGTTATTCATGCAAGTTGTTTGCTAGCAGTCCTGTGCATCAGACATTTTGTAACTCACCGAACTCCAACAAACCATTTTCTTTGATTGGTGAATTGAAATTGTGGGAGGGTTCCAGATGGTTGCTGCTTCTCAATGATTGCGCAGCAAGCAGTGTCTGTCAAGGTGGTCATCTCTGGTATGCAGAGATGGTGGAAACGTTACTAAATTACTTCTTGTTCATATTCACAAAGCAGTTTGCAATAGCAATAGCTAGCTCTCATCTTTCAAGCTAATATAGCTGATTAATTACCACTCAGCAAAGATAGAAAGCTACTCTCCAGTTGGAAAACACAGAACTAATTAGCAAAATGAACATGTCTGCTTGCTTAAAATTACTAGTGATTCAGTACATCCACAGATGTGAGCTAGCTATATGTGCTACATCACAACAACTGTTTTTTTAAACAGTTGGATTTAATTGATTGATATGTGCCTTTAAACCTCTGTCCCCTTTTCACAAGGAGAACTGTTACATAAAGGCGGGAGGAGCTGGTTCCACTGTATGAGTATGACAACAGAGAATGGGGAGGAGTTACACTGTTCAGGCAGAGGCGAGTCACACATGTCTCAGTAATCTAGCATGGGTAGTACGGTCATCTGAATCAGAGTTAGTTTGGCAGCTGGGGTGACAGAGGAGCGATTACGATAGAGGAAACCAAGTCAAACTTGTTATGGGTGCAATCCCGTTAACGGGATAAGTGTCATCAACAACCGCTGAATAGCATAGCGAAACATTCAAAGAATATTACTAAAAATGTTTATATTCATGAAAATACAAGTGCAATATAGGAAAACACACCTTAGCCTTTTGTTAACCCACCTGTCGTGTCAGATTTTGAAATTATGCTTTACAGCGAAAGCAATCCAAGCGTTTGTGTAAGTTTATCAATTGCACAACAAAACATTATCTATCTACACTTAGCATTAATTCGCTTGGTCACGAAAATCAGAAAAGCAATCAAATTAATCGTTTACCTTTGATGATTTTCGGATGTTTTCACTCACGAGACTCCCAGTTACAAATGTTCCTTTTGTTCAATAAAGATTATTTTTATATCCAAAATAACTCTGTTTGTTTGGCGCGTTATGTTCAGAAATCCACAGGAAAGAGCGGTCATGACAATGCGGACAAATTCCAAATAGTTTCCATAATGTCCACAGAAACAAGTCAAACATTTTTTTATAATCAATCCTCAGGTTGTTTTTAAAATATATAATCGATTAAATATCAATCGCAAATGTCTTTCACAGTAGGAGAGGGAAAAGCAATAGCTGTCCAAACTCTGTTGTGCGAGCAAAACTCATGTGACCACTTGCGATGTTATCTTTCTGGCCCATTTTTCAAAATAAAAGCCTGAAACTATGTCTGAAGAATGTTGACACCTTGAGGAAGCGATAGGAAAAGGAATCTGGAATCTTGATATCCCTTTAAATTGAGCAAAGGGAGGCTATGGAACATGGAGTTTTCAAAATAGAAGCCACTTCCTGTTTTGTTTTTCCTCAGGGTTTCACATGTAATATCAGTGCTGTTATACTCACAGACAATATTTTGACAGTTTTGGAAACTTTAGAGTGTTTTCTATCCAATACTAATAATACTATGCATATATTAGCAACAGAGACTGAGGAGCTGGCCATTTACAAAAGGCACCTTTTCATCCAAGCTACTCAATACTGCCCCTGCAGCCATAAGAAGTTGTTAACTTTAGCCTGCAGCTTTGATATGTGCTGAGTGAAGGACAGTGCACGTCTAGTCATACTCCCAGGTACTTGTATGAGTTGACTACCTCATGCTCTAAACCCTCAGAGGTAGTAATAGCACCTGTGGGAAGAGGGACATTCTTCTTACCAAATCACATGACCACATGACTAAAGGTTCAGAGTTAAGCAGGAAACCAGGGTTTTGTTGGTGAGTGACCAGGTATGGTCACGATGTTGTTGCCGATTGTTTATCAATTCAAAGGCTTTTGCTGCTACAAAGCCCCAGAACAATCTGTGAAAGTGTGACAATAAAAACACCACAACCGTCACCACACCTCCTCCCCCTCCTTTTTATCCTTCGTTCTCCACCTCCTCCCCCTCCTTTTTATCCTTCGTTCTCCACCTCCTCCCCCTTCTTTTTATCCTTCGTTCTCCACCTCCTCCCCCTCCTTTTTATCCTTCGTTCTCCACCTCCTCCCCCTCCTTTTTATCCTTCGTTCTCCACCTCCTCCCCCTCCTTTTTATCCTTCGTTCTCCACCTCCTCCCCCTCCTTTTTATCCTTCGTTCTCCACCTCCTCCCCCTCCTTTTTATCCTTCGTTCTCCACCTCCTCCCTGAAGAGTCCATCCCTTTACTCACTCATCTGTGTTTTCCACCCATTACTTGGCAACTGGCAGGAAGTGCGTCATAATGGATGTTAAAGTACAGGAAGAGCCTCCAGGAAATACAAACTCAGGGATTTGTGGGGGTGTAGGAGAGAAGAGGGTGGGGGTTTGTCTGAGGCAGCTGCCCTGACCTGGAAAAAGGTCCAATGACGTTGAGGAGTCAGGAGCCACCGACGTTTGAAAATGTCTGTGGGGTGGGAAACATTGAAACACTCTGGAAATATCTGGAAGGTTATAACAAAGAACACACAGGACACACACACACAAACACATTTTCATAAACAATCATAAACACACACAGACAGACGTGATACACATCAGTATTCGATGTCCATCCATGTCTGAGGATGTCGGGAAATTATGTTGAAACCGGACACTACAGGCATCAATGAGCGCTGTTACCTTAGTAACAGTAGATTCCGGTTTTGCTAGGACATTGTGGACGGGGATGGCGGATGGCCTTAAGCATCTGCCTCTGATTCCGAAAGTTGCAAGTTTGAATCCAGCAATGGAAATTTGATTTTGAGATTTTTGTTTTAAACCTATCCCAAACCTTAACCCTTGCCTTAACCATTCGGAGTTAATGTCTGACCTTACGATTTCAGAGTTAATTGGCAAATATTGTTATGGCAAGCCTAAATATCTTCAGGAGTAAATATGCATGGACTCATTCCGTGTTAAATAATAGTGGTTAACATAATGTTTTAATGATGACCTCATCAGCGTGCAAAATTATTCAGCCCCTTTACTTTCAATGCAGAAAACTCTCTGCAGAAGTTCAGTGAGGATCTCTGAATGATACAATGTTGACCTAAATGACTAATGATGATAAATACAATCCACCTGTGTGTAATCAAGTCTCCGTATAAATGCACCTGCACTGTGATAGTCTCAGAGGTCCGTTAAAAGCGCAGAGAGCATCATGAAGAACAAGGAACACACCAGGCAGGTCCGAGATACAGTTGTGAAGAAGTTTAAAGCCGTATTTGGATACAAAACAATTTCCCAAGCTTTAAACATCCCAAGGAGCACTGTGCAAGCGATACTATTGAAATGGAAGGAGTATCAGACCACTGCAAATCTACCAAGACCTGGCCGTCCCTCTAAACTTTCAGCTCATACAAGAAGAAGACTGATCAGAGATGCAGCCAAGAGGCCCATGATCACTCTGGATGAACTGCAGAGATCTACAGCTGAGGTGGGAGACTCTGTCCATAGGACAACAATCAGTCATATATTGCACAAATCTGGCCTTTATGGAAGAGTGGCAAGAAGAAAGCCATTTCTTAAAGATATCCATAAAAAGTTTTGTTTAAAATTTGCCACAAGCCACCTGGGAGACACACCAAACATGTGGAAGAAGGTGCTCTGGTCAGATGAAACCAAAATTGAACTTTTTAGCAACAATGCAAAACGTTATGTTTGGCGTAAAAGCAACACAGCTCGTCATCCCTGAACACACCATCCCCACTGTCAAACATGGTGGTGGCAGCATCATGGTTTGGGCCTGCTTTTCTTCAGCAGGGACAGGGAAGATGGTTAAAATTGATGGGAAGATGGATGGAGCCAAATACAGGACCATTCTGGAAGAAAACCTGATGGAGTCTGCAAAATACCTGAGACTGGGACGGAGATTTGTCTTCCAACAAGACAATGATCCAAAACATAAAGCAAAATCTACAATGGAATGGTTCAAAAATAAACATATCCAGGTGTTAGAATGGCCAAGTCAAAGTCCAGACCTGAATCCAATCGAGAATCTGTGGAAAGAACTGAAAACTGCTGTTCACAAATGCTCTCCATCCAACCTCACTGAACTCGAGCTGTTTTGCAAGGAGGAATGGGAAAAAATCAGTCTCTCGATGTGCAAAACTGATAGAGACATACCCCAAGCGACTTACTGCTGTAATCGGAGCAAAAGGTGGCGCTACAAAGTATTAACTTAAGGGGGATGAATAATTTTGCACCCCCAATTTTTCAGTTTTTGATTTGTTAAAAAAGTTTGAAATATCCAATAAATGTCGTTCCACTTCATGATTGTGTCCCACTTGTTGTTGATTCCTCACAAAAAAATACAGTTTTATATCTTTATGTTTGAAGACTGAAATGTGGCAAAAGGTCGCAAAGTTCAAGGGGGCCGAATACTTTCGCAAGGCACTGTATCTGTATGGTCCCTCAATCAAATTGTGAATTTCAAGCACAGATTCAACCACAAAGACAAGGGTATTTTTTCAATGTCTTGCAAAAAAGAGCACCTATTGGTAGATGGATGAGAAAAGTGTGATTTTAAAACAGTTACATAGTTTAATTATTGTAATATGAGAGCTGAGGATTGGATAACAATGTTGTAATTACTCCACAATAATAACTGAAATGACAGAGTGAAAAGAAGGAAGCCTGTACAACAAGAAACTTAAGTAATACTGCAAAACATGTTGCTAAGAAATGTACTTTTTGTCCTGAATACAAAGTGATATGTTGGGGGCAAATACAACACATCACATCACTGAGTACCACTCTTTATATTTTCAAACATGGTGGTGGCTGCATCATGTTATGTGTATGCTTGTCATCGGAAAGGACTAGGGAGTTTTCAGGATAAAAAATAAATGGAATAGAGCTAAGCACAGGCCAAATCCTAGAGAAAAACCCAGTGTCTACTTTCCAGAAGACACTGGGAGACAAATTCACCTTTCAGTAGGACAGTAACCTAAAACCCAAGGTCAAATCTACACTGGAGTTGCTTACCAAGATGATTGAATGTGCCTGTGTTGCCGAGTTACAGTTTTGACTTAAATCGCCTATGGCAAGACTTGAAAACGGCTGTCTAGCAAAGATCAACAATCAACTTGACAGAGCTTGAATCATTTTTTAAAGATTAATTGTACAATCCATATTGTGTGAAATATTGTACAATCCAGGTGTGAAAAGCTCTTAGATACTTACCCAAAAAGACTCACAGCTTAATCAAAGTTTTGACTCAGGGGTGTGAATACTTATATTATTTTCAATACATTTACAAACAATTCTAAAAACATGTTTTCACTTTGTCGTTTTGAGGTATTGTGTGTAGTTGGGTGAGAAAAAAACATTTTTCATCCATTTTGAATTCACGCTGTAACACAACAAAAGGTGTAATATGTCAACCGGTATGAATACATTAGCTATGTTCTAACACCATAACAACATGATCCCTAACACAGTAAGCCTCTGTGTACTTGGTGGTGACAAGGAGTTGTGTTCTTGTTGTGAGGGGATGACGTGGACAGTTGTAGAATGTCCTTGCCTGCTGTAGCAAAGGACTCTGGGCTATAGTTGCCACTCTAGCTAACCAAACCGCGTCAGTAACAGCAGTAGCTTGAGTGTGTGTGTGTGTGTGTGTGTGTGTGTGTGTGTGTGTGTGTGTGTGTGTGTGTGTGTGTGTGTGTGTGTGTGTGTGTGTGTGTGTGTGTGTGTGTGTGTGTGTGTGAGTGTGAGTGTGAGTGTGTGCTGTGCCCACTGCAGTCGATGCCCCCACGAGAACCTCCACATATGAATTATCTGCAGTAGTTGATGTGGCTATTTTTTGCAAGTTAAATTCTTCTCGCTCTCTTTCTCTCCTCTCCATTTTTCCCTTCTCTCTCTTTCTGCTGGTAAGCACGGCTGCAACATTTCCTTCTCCTCCACCTCACCTCCACTCTGTCCTCCCTCCTTCCCTCTCTCCCTCCACCCATCCTCTTGCCCTCCCTCACTCTCTGTGTTTGCAGATTAAATGGTCAGCCTGCCAGTTTTTCATATTTCCTGGCAGCAAAAGGGCCAGCCAACTTCCTGGAGGGGAGGGGCCTCACGAAAGGATACATTTGCTAAATGTGCCTATGGAAAAACACAGAGCAAGGGGAGAAAGAGAGAGAGGGAAGGGGAGGAGGGACAGGGAAGAGTGAGGGTTGAGATAGAGAGGAGGGAGAGGGGGCCATAGGGAGGAGGGGGGTTGACAGGGAGAGAGAGAACGAGAGAGAGAGAGAGAGAGAGAGAGAGAGAGAGAGAGAGAGAGAGAGAGAGAGAGAGAGAGAGAGAGAGAGAGAGAGAGAGAGAGAGAGAGAGAGAGAGAGAGAGAGAGAGCTCAACCAAACGACTCCACCATTCTGCTGTGCTCCGGTAATGGAAAAAGACCTCCAGGGGAATATTCAGCATGCAAGAGTATCGAGTTGCGCTCCATCATTACAATGCTGTCTAACCCCCCTTTACCTCTCCCTCCCTCCTCCGTAATGCCTTCACCCCGTCCCTTGTTTCTTTTTCCTTCCTTTCCCCCTCCCCCTCTCTGTCTCTCTCTCTCTGTCTGTGTGAAATTAAAAGGTTTTGTGGGAGACTAGCTCTGGGACAGAAAAGGTTTATTTGAATCGCGGCGGATGGATGTGTGCAATGCACCAAGGCAGATAGAGAGAAAGGGTGTGTGTGTGTGTGTGTGGAAGGGCGGTTCTGTTGTGGTTCATATACAAATACACATCCACCGCAAAACAAATCTTTCTCTATCTACCTGTGTTGGGTTGAGTGAATACAAAACAGAGAGACCTTATTTAGTATTCAGACCCTTTGCTATGAGACTCGAAATTGATCTCAGGTGCATCCTGTTTCCGTTCAGCATCTTTGAGATGTTTCTACAACTTGATTGGAGTCCACCTGTGGTAAAGATTTGAAAAGGCACCTGTCCATATAAGGTCCCACAGTTGACAGAGCAAAAACCAAGCCATGAGGACAAAGGAATTGTCCCTAGAGCTCAGAATTGTGTCGAGGCACAGATCTGGGGAAGGGTACCAAAACATTTCTGCAGCATTGAAGGTCCCCAAGAACACAGTGGCCTCCATCATTCTGAAATGGAAATTTGGAAATGGCCGCCCAACCAAACTGAGCAATCGGGGGAGAAGGGCCTTGGTCAGGCAGATGACCAAGAACCAGACGGTCACTCTGACAGAGCTCTAGAGGTCCTCTGGGGACATGAGAGAATCTTCCAGAAGGACAACCATCTCTGCAGCACTCCACCAGTCAGCCCTTAATGGTACAGTGACCAGACGGAAGCCACTCCTTAGTAAAAGACACATGACAGCCTGCTTGGAGTTTGCCAAAAAATCACCTGAAGATTCTCTGGTCTGATGAAACCAAGATTGAACTATTTTGCCTGAATGCAAAGTGTCATGTCTGGAGCAAACCTGACACCATCCTTACGGTGAAGCATGGTGGTGGCAACATCACACATTGGGGATGTTTTTCAGTGGCAAAGACTGGGAGATTATTCAAATCAAACTGTAGATAGATACTTTTGTACCTTTTTCCCCCAGCATCTTCACAAGGTCCTGTAATGTTGTTCTGGGATTGATTCGCACTAGGCCTTGAAATACATCCACAGGTACACCTCCAATTGACTCAAATGTTGTCAATTAGCCTATCAGAAGGTTCTAAATCCATGACATTATATTCTGAAAATTTCCAAGCCGTTTAAAGTCATAGTCAACTTAGTGTATGTAAACTTCTGACCCACTGGAATTGTGATATAGTGAATTATAAGTAAAATAATCTGTCTGTAAACAATTGTTGGAAAAATTACTCGTGTCATGTACAAAGTAGATGTCCTAACCGACTTGCCAAAATTATAGTTTGTTAACAAGACATTTGTGGAGTGGTTGAAAAACAAGTTTCAATGACTCCAACCTAAATGTATGTTAACTTCCGAATTCAACTGTATATACAGGGGGCACTGGTACAGAGTCAATGTGCGATCCTTGATGAAAACCTGCTCCAGAGCACTCAGGACCTCAGACTGGGGTGAAGGTTTACTTTCCAACAGGACAATGACCCTAAGCACACAGCCAAGACGACACAGAGTGGCTTCGGGACAAGTCTCTGAATGTCTTTGAAGTGCCCAGCCAGAGCCCGGACTTGAACCCAATCGAACATCTCTGGAGACACCTGAAAAAAGCTGTACAGCAACTTCCCCATCCAACCTGACAGAGCTTGAGAGGATCTGCAGAGAAGAATGGGAGAAATTTTGCATCATACACAAGAAGACTCGAGGCTGTAATCGCTGCCAATGGTGCTTCAACAAAGTACTGAGTAAATGGTCTGAATACTTATGTAAATGGATTATTTCAGGTTTTTCCAAATATAAATTTGCAAAACATTTCTAAAAACCAGTTTTTGCTTTGTCATTATGGATTATTGTGTCTAGACTGATGAGTGGTTAATCTAGCACCTGAGGCGCTTTCTCAAATGATCTCACCACTAAGATGTGTGTGAATGTCCCTAGAGAGGATCCTTAGCGTAAACCTTTCTTGGGAACTGAATATTACAAGGTCTGACTTCTTGGAGATGTAACTCTTAAATGGTCAAGGAATCCCAGCTATAGCTATGGTAGATAATATGGTATGCTTATCTATTGTTACTAATCCACTGAGTTGGCTTCAGTTATACTGTACATTTAAGACAGTAACTTTTCAAGTTGTTGTTGTGATTTCTTCACATTGTCAAATTCTTCCCACAGTGATTTGTTATTTTCATTCCCGAGGTGAGTTCTCTTTTTTGGGGGGTGGGTGGGGGTATGTAGAGGATATCTGAAGAGGGCAGAATTACTCTACCAGAATACATTTCATGTCAATTCGAGCACCCTCCACTGCTGAGAGAAAGGCCTTAGCCAATCAGAGTGTACACACACACACACACACACACACACACACACACACACACACACACACACACACACACACACACACACACACACACACACACACACACACACACACACACACACACACACACACACACACACACACACACACACACACACACACACACACGACAGCCTGTAGGGAGGAGGTCAGATACCTGGCCGTGTGGTGCCAGGACACAACCTCTCCCTCAACGTGATCAAGACAAAGGAGATGATTGTGGACTACAGGAAATAGAGGACCGAGCACGCCCCCATTCTCATCGACGGGACTTTACTGGAACAGGTTGAGAGCTTCAAGTTCCTTGGTGTCCACATCACCAACAAACTAACATGGTCCAATCACACCAAGACAGTTGGGAAGAGGGCATGAAAAACCTATTCCCCCTAAGGAGACTGAAAAGATTTGGCATTGGTCCTCAGATCCTCAAAAGGTTGTACCGCTGCACCATCGAGAGCATCCTGACGGTATGGTATGGCAATGGCTCGGCCTCCAACCGCAAGGCACTACAGAGGGTAGTGTGTACAGCCCAGTACATCACTGAGGCAATGCTTCCTGTCATCCAGGACCTCTATACCAGGCGGTGTCAGAGGAAGGCCCTAACAATTGTCAAAGACTCCAGCCACCCTTGTCATAGACTGTTCTCTCTGCTACTGCATGGCAAGTGGTACCGGAGTGCCAAGTCTAGGTCCAAGAAGCTTCGAAACAGTTTCTACCCCAAGCCACAAGTCTCCTGAACATCTAATCAAATGGCTACCCAGTCTATTTGCATTGACCCCCCCCCCTTAACACTGCTGCTACTCTCTGTTGTTATCATCTATGCATAGTCATTTACATATTACCTCAACTAACTGGTGCCCCGCACATTGACTCTGTACCGGTACCCCCCTGTAAATAGTCTCGCTATTGTTGTTTTACTGCTGCTCTTTAATTACTTGTCACTTGTATTTCTTATTCTTATTCATATTTTTTTAAACTGCATTGTTGGTTAGGGGCTCGTCAGTAAGTATTTCACTGTTGTATTCGGCGCATGTGACTAATAAAATTTTATTTCATTTGACAGGTGTGAAGCTGTGTCTATTTCATTGGCTGGGTTAGTAGTGATGCTCTGTGGGTGAAGATAAATTCAAAGCACAAGAGTGGATGACCTACAAGTCCTCCTGAGCAACAATCCTATACTTAAAACTAGTCCCATAGAATCTTATAGGAAAACAAATCTTTTCAATTACTTATTTACTTCTTAATTGTAAGAAGTTTAGACCCCTACCCCCCACTACCCCTCTCTATCACACCCCACCCATTTCTCTGACTCTCTCCCCTCCTCTCTCCTTCTCCTCCTCTCTCTGTGTGCGTGTCTGTTCCTCCCAATACCAGACAGTGTCTAGACTAAGGCAATTACAGACAGCACTTGAACGCCTGCCTCTGCCTGGGCTTTGAGGGATTCACAACGGCCCACGTCAAATACAGCAAGGGAGAGAGGGAGATAAGGAAAAGGGTAGAAAGAGACAGAAAGGGAGAGCTTGGGGGGAATGTTGAGGCAGGGGGTGACAGAGAGGAGGTTATTATCTGCAATGTTCTTCATCTGTCCTTTTCCCTCCTCCTCCCTCTCTCATTTTGGGAGGACCGAAAGCGGAACGAGGTGTCGTTATTCTGCTCTCCATCAAAGACTCTAAGGGAAAGCTGAGATTGGAGACCCACTAGAGTCTATGTCGAATTAGCATAATAATACAATAATAATAATACAAAAATCCCCATCAAAATTTGTCTGTTTAAGCTGGAGATATCTGCATGGGCTACTTCTCAATCCAGCACATCCGCCGATGTCGACCTTCCGTATCTGCGGTGGAAGGTGGAAGAGCTACAGCTAAAGTTTGTCAGACCAGGAGACATCCCAAAAATCAGTCTTCTCATGAAAACGTCTGAATGGCTTGGGCTACAAACTAATATTTATGTTTTGCCCCAAAATTGTCACAGGACTGAAGGTAAACTGAAGGTAAACTGAAGGTAAACTGAAGGTAAACTGGCACCAGGATGAAGAATGAATGTAAGTGAATAGGGCATTTCCATGTAAAATTTTAACGGATAATTCAACGATAAACATGTACAGTTGAAGTCGGAGGTTTACATACACCTTAGCAAAGTACATTTAAACTCAGTTTTTCACAATTCCTGACATTTAATGCCAGAAGTTTACATACACTTAGGTTGGAGTCATTAAAGCTCATTTTCAACCACTCAATCACTATTCCGGTGGGTCAGAAGTTTACATACACTAAGGTGACTGTGCCTCTAAACATCTTGGAAAATTCCAGAAAATGATGTCATGGCTTTAGAAGCTTCTGACAGGCTAATTGTCATCATTTGAGTCCATTGGAGGTGTACCTGTGGATGTATTTCAAGGCCTACCTTCAAACTCAGTACCTCTTTGCTTGACATCATGGGAAAATCCAAAGAAAACAGCCAAGACCTCAGGAAAAAATTGTAGACCTCTACAAGTCTGGTTCATCCTTGGGAGCAATTTCCAAACGCCTGAAGGTACCACGTTCATCTGTACAAACAATAGTACGCAAGTATAAACACCATGGGACCACGCAGCCATCATACAACTCAGGAAAGAGACATGTTCTGTCTCCTAGAGATTAACGTACTTTGGTGTGAAATGTGCAAATCAATCCCAGAACAACAGCAAAGGACCCCATGAAGATATTGGTGGAAACAGGTGCAAAAGTATCTATATCCAGAGTAAAACGAGTCCTATATCGACATAACCTGAAAGGCCACTCAGCAAGGAAGAAGCCACTACTCCAAAACCGCCATAAAAAAGCCAGACTACGGTTTGCAACTGCACATGGGGACAAAGATGGTACTTTTTGGAGAAATGTCCTCTGGTCTGATGAAACAAAAATATAACTGTTTGGCCATAATAACCATTGTTATGTTTGGAGGAAAAAGGGTGAGGCTTGCAAGCCAAAGAACACCATCCCAACCGTGAAGCACGGGGTTGCAGCATCATATTGTGGGGGTGCACTTCACAAAGTAGATGGCATCATGAGAGAGGAACATTAGGTGGATATAATGAAACAACATCTCAAGACATCAGTCAGGATGTAAAAGCTTGGTCGCAAATAGGTCTACCAAATGGAAAATGACCCCAAGCATACTTCCAAAGTTGTGGCAAAATGGCTTAAGGAGAACAAAGTCAAGGTATTGGAGTGGCCATCACAAAGCCCTGACTTCAATCGCATAGAACATAGAACATTTGATGGCAGAACTGAAAAAGCATGTGCAAGCAAGGAGGCATACCAACCTGACTCAGTTACACCAGCTCTGTCAGGAGGAATGGGCCACAATTCACCTAACTTATTGTGGGAAGCTTGTGGAAGGCTACCTGAAACGTTTGACAGAACAATTTAAAGGTAATGCTACCAAATACAATTTGAGTGTATGTAGACTTCTGACCCACTGGGAATTTGATGAAAGAAATAAAAGCTGAAATAAATCATTCCCTCTAATATTATTCTGACATTACACATTCTTAAAATAAAGTGGTGATCCTAACTGACCTAAGACAGGGAATCTTTCTAGGATTAAATGTCCGGAATTGTGAAAAACTAAGTTTAAATTTGTAATCTTCCGACTTCAACTGTATGTATAATTTTAGCATCTTTGTACCTCTTTGTACCTCTAAGATATAGGATATAGGAAAGACACTTCAAATCATACTTCCTTTTGATTCTTTTTCTGTTTTTCATCATTTTTCATTATTCAAAGTGTTTCTATAGACTTATAGCAGTAAGGCCAAATTATATTTTTCATCAAATATGTTTTTAATGTACAGTTCCATTCAAAAGTTTGGACACACCTGCTCAATCCAGAGATTTTCTATATTTTTACTATTTTCTACATTGTAGTGACATCAGAACTATGAAATAACACAGAATCATGTCGCAACCAAAACGTGTTAACTTCTTGACGCACCCATCTAGACGCACCCATTTAGTGGGATCATTTTCGTCAACATCCGCTGAATTGTAGAGCTCCAAATTCAAATTAAATTACTTAAAATATTTAATTTTCATGAAATCACAAGTGCAATATAGCAAACCCAGCTTAGCTTGTTGTTAATCAACCTGGCATTTCAGATTTCAAAAAAGCATTTAGGCGAAAGCATGCCAAGCGTTTATGTAAGGACATCTCTCTCAGTAGACAAAATATTACAAACAGCTAGCAGCAAAGTAGATTGGTCACGAAAGTCAGAAAAGCAATAAAATGAATCACTTACCTTTGATGATCTTTGAATGTTTGCACTCATGAGACTCCCAGTGACACAATAAATGTTTGTTTTGTTCCATAAAGATGATTTTATATCCAAAATCCCTCCATTTGGTTTTGGCTGGCGCTTTATGTTCAGAATTCCACAGGCTTGAGCGGTCACGAAGGGGCAGATGAAAATTCCAAATAGTATCCGTAAAGTTCGTAGAAACATGTCAAACATTTTTTATAATCAAATCCTCAAGTTGTTTTTACAATATATAATCGATAATATTTCAACCGGACCATAGCTTCTTCAATAGGAGAGAGAGAGAAAATGTCTGCTCCAGATGAAAATTCCAAATAGTATCCGTAAAGTTCGTAGAAACATGTCAAACGTTTTTTATAATCAAATCCTCAGGTTGTTTTTACAATATATAATCGATAATATTTCAACCGGACCATAGCTTCTTCAATAGGAGAGAGAGAGAAAATGTCTGCTCCACTCTGTTAGCGCATGCAAAACACTGCTGGCACCCAGCCATCCACTGACGCGATGTGATCTTTTTCGCTAATTTTTCAGAATAAAAACCTGAAACTATGTCTAAAGACTGTTCACACCATGTGGAAGCCACATGGTGGCCTTAAATGGAGGGAAGGCATGCAATGGAACAGAGAGCTTCCAGGAAAAACAACACTTCCTGGTTGGATTTTCCTTGTGTTTTCGCCTGCAATATCAGTTCTGTTATACTCACAGACAATATTTTGACAGTTTTGGAAACTTTAGATTGTTTTCTATCCTAATCTGACAATTAAATGCATATTCTATATTCTGGGCCTGAGAAAAAGGCAGTTTCATTTGGGTACGTTTTTCAACCAAACATCAAAATACTGCCCCCTACACTCAACAAGTTTTAAACAAATCAAAATATATTTTATATTTGAGATTCTTCAAAGTAGCCACCCTTTTCATTGGTGACAGCTTTGCACACTCTTGGCATTCTGTCAACCAGTTCATGAGGAATGCTTTTCCAACAGTCTTGAAGGTGTTCCCACATATGCTGAGCACTTGTTTGGCTGCTTTTCCTTCACTCTGCGGTCCAACTCATCCCAAATCATCTCAATTGGGTTGAAGTCGGGTGATGGTGGAGGCCAGGTCATCTGATGCAGCACTCCATCATTCTCCTTCTTGGTCAAATAGCCCTTACTATCAGAACTCAGGATAAGACCCAGATGCAGACAGCTAGAGTCACAGATGTTTATTGACCCAAACAGGGGGCAATCAAAAGACAGGTCAAAGGCAGCAGAGGTTCGTAATCCAGGGCAGAGTCTGGCAGGTACAGAATGGCAGGCAGGCTCGATGTCATAATGGTTGCATGTTCTCATGTAGTTTTCTCCATACCCTAGTCCTCCCATCAGCGTGAAACAGCAGGAACCTGTCATGTTTTGTCTTATATTGTCTTGTCATTTTGCTTTTCCTTCTGTTCGTTTTCCCCCTGCTGGTCCTTTTAGGTTCGTTCCCCTTTTTCTCTCTCCCTCTCTCTCTCTCTTCTCTCTATCGTTCCGTTCCTGCTCCCAGCTGTTCCTATTCCCCTAATCAATCATTTAGTCTTCCCACACCTGTTCCCTATCTTTTCCCCTGATTAGAGTGCCTATTTCTCCCCTTGTTTTCCGTTTCTGTCCTGTCGGATCCTTGTCTATTGTTCACCGTGCTGTGTCTTTGTATCGCCCTGTCGTGTCGTGTTTCCCTCAGATGCTGCGTGGTGAGCAGGTGTCTGAGTCTGCTACGGTCAAGTGCCTTCCCGAGGCAACCTGCAGTTCATGATCGAGTCTCCAGTCTGTTCTCGTCATTACGAGTGGAGTTGTTCTTTATGCTTTATTTACCGCTCCGAATTGTCTAGGAGTATTGAATATTTACTTTACTGGATTAAAGACTCTGTTTTCGCCAAGTCGCTTTTGGGTCCTCATTCACCTGCATAACAGAAGGATCCGACCAAAGAATGGACCCAGCGACTACAGACGCTCGTAACACTGCCGTCGAGATCCAAGGAGCCATGCTCGGCAGACACGAGCAGGAATTGTCTGCTGCTCGCCATGCCGTGGAGAACCGTGCCGCTCAGGTCTTCGTCTCGTGCCACCTGTTACTTCCTGGTCTGCCGAGCCTCCGGAACCTAGGGTTAATAACCCACCTTGCTACTCCGGGCAGCCCACGGAGTGCCGCTCCTTTCTCACCCAGTGTGATATTGTGTTCTCTCTCCAACCCAACACATACTCTAGAGAGAGAGCTCGGGTTGCTTACGTCATTTCACTCCTTACCGGCCGGGCTCGAGAGTGGGGCACAGCTATCTGGGAGGCAAGGGCTGATTGCTCTAACAATTACCAGAACTTTAAAGAGGAGATGATTCGGGTTTTTGACCGTTCAGTTTTTGGTAGGGAGGCTTCTAGGGCCCTGGCTTCCCTATGCAAAGGTGATCGATCCATAACGGATTACTCTATTGAGTTTCGCACTCTTGCTGCCTCTAGTGACTGGAACGAGCCGGCGCTGCTCGCTCGTTTTCTGGAGGGACTCCACGCAGTGGTTAAAGATGAGATTCTCTCCCGGGAGGTTCCTTCAAGTGTGGACTCTTTGATTGCTCTCGCCATCCGCATAGAACAACGGGTAGATCTTCGTCACCAGGCTCGTGGAAGAGAGCTCGCGTCAACGGTGTTTCCCTGCTCCGCATCGCAACCATCTCCCTCCTCTGGCTCAGAGACTGAGCCCATGCAGCTGGGAGGTATTCGCATCTCGACTAAGGAGAGGGAACGGAGGATCACCAACCGCCTGTGCCTCTATTGCGGACTTGCTGGACATTTTGTCAATTCATGTCCAGTAAAAGCCAGAGCTCATCTGTAAGCGGAGGGCTACTGGTGAGCGCTACTACTCAGGTCTCTCCATCTAGATCCTGTACTACTTTGTCGGTCCATCTACGCTGGACCGGTTCGGGTGCTACATGCAGTGCCTTGATAGACTCTGGGGCTGAGGGTTGTTTCATGGACGAAGCATGGGCTCGGAAACATGACATTCCTTTCAGAGAGTTAGACAAGCCTACGCCCATGTTCGCCTTAGATGGTAGTCATCTTCCCAGTATCAGATTTAAGACACTACCTTTAACCCTCACAGTATCTGGTAACCACAGTGAGACTATTTCTTTTTTGATTTTTCGTTCACCTTTTACACCTGTTGTTTTGGGTCATCCCTGGCTAGTATGTCATAATCCTTCTATTAATTGGTCTAGTAATTCTATCCTATCCTGGAACGTTTCTTGTCATGTGAAGTGTTTAATGTCTGCCATCCCTCCCGTTTCTTCTGTCCCCACTTCTCAGGAGGAACCTGGCGATTTGACAGGAGTGCCGGAGGAATATCATGATCTGCGCACGGTCTTCAGTCGGTCCCGAGCCAACTCCCTTCCTCCTCACCGGTCGTATGATTGTAGTATTGATCTCCTTCCGGGGACCACTCCTCCTCGGGGTAGACTATACTCTCTGTCGGCTCCCGAACGTAAGGCTCTCGAGGATTATTTGTCTGTGTCTCTTGACGCCGGTACCATAGTGCCTTCTTCCTCTCTGGCCGGGGCGGGGTTTTTTTTTGTTAAGAAAAAGGACGGTACTCTGCGCCCCTGCGTGGATTATCGAGGGCTGAATGACATAACGGTTAAGAATCGTTATCCGCTTCCCCTTATGTCATCAGCCTTCGAGATTCTGCAGGGAGCCAGGTGCTTTACTAAGTTGGACCTTCGTAACGCTTACCATCTCGTGCGCATCAGAGAGGGGGACGAGTGGAAAACGGCGTTTAACACTCCGTTAGGGCATTTTGAGTACCGGGTTCTGCCGTTTGGTCTCGCCAATGCGCCAGCTGTTTTTCAGGCATTAGTTAATGATGTTCTGAGAGACATGCTGAACATCTTTGTTTTTGTCTATCTTGACGATATCCTGATTTTTTCACCGTCACTCGAGATTCATGTTCAGCACGTTCGACGTGTTCTCCAGCGCCTTTTAGAAAATTGTCTCTACGTGAAGGCTGAGAAGTGCTCTTTTCATGTCTCCTCCGTTACTTTTCTCGGTTCCGTTATTTCCGCTGAAGGCATTCAGATGGATTCCGCTAAGGTCCAAGCTGTCAGTGATTGGCCCGTTCCAAGGTCACGTGTCGAGTTGCAGCGCTTTCTAGGTTTCGCTAATTTCTATCGGCGTTTCATTCGTAATTTCGGTCAAGTTGCTGCCCCTCTCACAGCTCTTACTTCTGTCAAGACGTGTTTTAAGTGGTCCGGTTCCGCCCAGGGAGCTTTTGATCTTCTAAAAGAACGTTTTACGTCCGCTCCTATCCTCGTTACTCCTGACGTCACTAGACAATTCATTGTCGAGGTTGACGCTTCAGAGGTAGGCGTGGGAGCCATTCTATCCCAGCGCTTCCAGTCTGACGATAAGGTTCATCCTTGCGCTTATTTTTCTCATCGCCTGTCGCCATCTGAACGCAACTATGATGTGGGTAACCGCGAACTGCTCGCCATCCGCTTAGCCCTAGGCGAATGGCGACAGTGGTTGGAGGGGGCGACCGTTCCTTTTGTCGTTTGGACAGACCATAAGAACCTTGAGTACATCCGTTCTGCCAAACGACTTAATGCTCGTCAAGCTCATTGGGCGTTGTTTTTCGCTCGTTTCGAGTTTGTGATTTCTTACCGTCCGGGTAGCAAGAACACCAAGCCTGATGCCTTATCCCGTCTTTTTAGTTCTTCTGTGGCTTCTACTGATCCCGAGGGGATTCTTCCTTATGGGCGTGTTGTCGGGTTGACAGTCTGGGGAATTGAAAGACAGGTTAAGCAAGCACTCACGCACACTGCGTCGCCGCGCGCTTGTCCTAGTAACCTTCTTTTCGTTCCTGTTTCCACTCGTCTGGCTGTTCTTCAGTGGGCTCACTCTGCCAAGTTAGCTGGTCATCCCAGTGTTCGAGGCACTCTTGCTTCTATTCGCCAGCGCTTTTGGTGGCCGACTCAGGAGCGTGACACGCGCCGTTTCGTGGCTGCTTGTTCGGACTGCGCGCAGACTAAGTCAGGTAACTCTCCTCCTGCCGGTCGTCTCAGACCGCTCCCCATTCCTTCTCGACCATGGTCTCACATCGCCCTAGACTTCATTACCGGTCTGCCTTTGTCTGCGGGGAAGACTGTGATTCTTACGGTTGTCGATAGGTTCTCTAAGGCGGCACATTTCATTCCCCTCGCTAAACTTCCTTCCGCTAAGGAGACGGCACAAATCATCATCGAGAATGTGTTCAGAATTCATGGCCTCCCGTTAGACGCCGTTTCAGACAGAGGCCCGCAATTCACGTCACAGTTTTGGAGGGAGTTCTGTCGTTTGATTGGTGCGTCCGTCAGTCTCTCTTCCGGGTTTCATCCCCAGTCTAACGGTCAAGCAGAGAGGGCCAATCAGACGATTGGTCGCATACTACGCAGCCTTTCTTTCAGAAACCCTGCGTCTTGGGCAGAACAGCTCCCCTGGGCAGAATACGCTCACAACTCGCTTCCTTCGTCTGCTACCGGGTTATCTCCGTTTCAGAGTAGTCTGGGTTACCAGCCTCCTCTGTTCTCATCCCAGCTTGCCGAGTCCAGCGTTCCCTCCGCTCAAGCGTTTGTCCAACGTTGTGAGCGCACCTGGAGGAGAGTGAGGTCTGCACTTTGCCGTTACAGGGCACAGACTGTGAGAGCCGCCAATAAACGTAGGATTAAGAGTCCTAGGTATTGTTGCGGCCAGAGAGTGTGGCTTTCCACTCGCAACCTTCCTCTTACGACAGCCTCTCGTAAGTTGACTCCGCGGTTCATTGGTCCGTTCCGTGTCTCCCAGGTTGTCAATCCTGTCGCTGTGCGACTGCTTCTTCCGCGACATCTTCGTCGCGTCCATCCTGTCTTCCATGTCTCCTGTGTCAAGCCCTTTCTTCGCACCCCGTTCGTCTTCCCTCCCCCCTCCCGTCCTTGTCGAGAGCGCACCTATTTACAAGGTACGTAGGATCATGGACATGCGTTCTCGGGGACGGGGTCACCAATACTTAGTGGATTGGGAGGGTTACGGTCCTGAGGAGAGGAGTTGGGTTCCGTCTCGGGACGTGCTGGACCGTTCACTGATTGATGATTTCCTCCGTTGCCGCCAGGATTCCTCCTCGAGTGCGCCAGGAGGCGCTCGGTGAGTGGGGGGGTACTGTCATGTTTTGTCTTATATTGTCTTGTCATTTTGCTTTTCCTTCTGTTCGTTTTCCCCCTGCTGGTCTTTTAGGTTCGTTCCCCTTTTTCTCTCTCCCTTCCTCTCTCTCTTCTCTCTATCGTTCCGTTCCTGCTCCCAGCTGTTCCTATTCCCCTAATCAATCATTTAGTCTTCCCACACCTGTTCCCTATCTTTTCCCCTGATTAGAGTCCCTATTTCTCCCCTTGTTTTCCGTTTCTGTCCTGTCGGATCCTTGTCTATTGTTCACCGTGCTGTGTCTTTGTATCGCCCTGTCGTGTCGTGTTTCCCTCAGATGCTGCGTGGTGAGCAGGTGTCTGAGTCTGCTACGGTCAAGTGCCTTCCCGAGGCAACCTGCAGTTCATGATCGAGTCTCCAGTCTGTTCTCGTCATTACGAGTGGAGTTGTTCTTTATGCTTTATTTACCGCTCCGAATTGTCTAGGAGTATTGAATATTTACTTTACTGGATTAAAGACTCTATTTTCGCCAAGTCGCTTTTGGGTCCTCATTCACCTGCATAACAGAACCAGAATGCATCAGACCAGGCACTGTTTTTCCTATTCTCCGGTGTTTCCGTTCCTTAGCCTACTGCAATAGCAGTTTATTTTTTTGTTGAAAGAAGTATTTAAGGTCGTTGGCTGCCAAACCCCATTCGTGTCATTGTACCATGAGTTTTGTATTATTTTATGGGTCTTTGGGCACCAGTGTTGTTGACTAACTGTAACCCGTCTGTTGCTCTGCACAATTCGAATCAGCCTCCTTTATCTTCTTTCATCAATGACCTGTTTTCCAATACTGGCCTGCCGTTGGCTGGATGTCCTTTGGATGGTGGACCATTCCTGATACACATGGTAAACTGTTGAGCATGAAAACCCCAGCAGTGTTGCAGTTCTTGACACATTCAAACTGGTGCCCATTCACCCTCTGAATGGCACACATACACAATCCACGTCTCAATTGTCTTAAGCCTTAACAATCCTTGTTTAACCTGTCTCCCTTCATCTACACTGATTGAAGTGGATTTAACAGGTAATAATCAATACGGGATCATAGCTTTCACCTGTATTCACCTGGTCAGTCTGTCATGGAAAGAGAATGTATTCCTAATTTTTTCTACATTGTTGCTTCTGCAAGAAACACATCTTTTATAAATGGTACTTCCAAACCTACTAATGGTGTGCATGGCCAAAGAGCTCTTTTTCATGCCGCCCAACCAATGTAAATGCCTGGAGTTGGCTAAACGACATTGTCACTTGGATTGGAACCTGTGCTTTGGTCAGATGTCATGAAAATAGAGAAGTTTGGCCACGCGCACCGGTAGTGGGTTTCACACACACCAGTGGTGGGTTTGGTGTTGAAATAAGAATGCATGAAGAAAAGAACTGTGAAATATGGGTGGTTGGGTGGTTGGTAATTTATGTTAAGAGCCTATTTAGCTTCCACTGTTCCTGGGCCCTTGTTAAGGTCAACTGCATCATGAACTTTACCCAGCACCAGGACATTTGAACTAAAAACCTTGTTGCCTCTGCCAGGTGGCTGAAACTTGGCCACAAGTGGATCTTCCAACAAAACAATAACCCCAAGCACACATCAAAATCCAATAAAGAAAAAAATAAAAGAACAACTAAAAAGATTAGGCAGTTACACACGTCAAACCTTCATCATATCAGTTACATTGACATCTTTGAGACCTTTTCCAAGTACGAAACCCATTTTCCCAGTATTCTAGAACTCTCTCCTCTAGTGTTCTTAATGCAAAGACCTTTTCCAAGTACGAAACCCATTTTCCCAGTATTCTAGAACTCTCTCCTCTAGTGTTCTTAATGCAAAGATCTTTTCCAAGTACGAAACCCATTTTCCCAGTATTCTAGAACTCTCTCCTCTAGTGTTCTTAATGCAAAGACCTTTTCCAAGTACGAAACCCATTTTCCCAGTATTCTAGAACTCTCTCCTCTAGTGTTCTTAATGCAAAGACCTTTTCCAAGTACGAAACCCATTTTCCCAGTATTCTAGAACTCTCTCCTCTAGTGTTCTTAATGCAAAGACCTTTTCCAAGTACGAAACCCATTTTCCCAGTATTCTAGAACTCTCTCCTCTAGTGTTCTTAATGCAAAGATCTTTTCCAAGTACGAAACCCATTTTCCCAGTATTCTAGAACTCTCTCCTCTAGTGTTCTTAATGCAAAGACCTTTTCCAAGTACGAAACCCATTTTCCCAGTATTCTAGAACTCTCTCCTCTAGTGTTCTTAATGCAAAGACCTTTTCCAAGTACGAAACCCATTTTCCCAGTATTCTAGAACTCTCTCCTCTAGTGTTCTTAATGCAAAGACCTTTTCCAAGTACGAAACCCATTTTCCCAGTATTCTAGAACTCTTTCCTCTAGTGTTCTTAATGCAAAGACCTTTTCCAAGTACGAAACCCATTTTCCCAGTATTCCTGAACTCTCTCCTCTAGTGTTCTTAATGCAAAGGTCATACGCTCCATGTGGTTTATTTCTTCTACAATGTCTATCCATTGTGTCACTGTGGGAGGGTCTTTTTGTAGCCATTTCCTAGTGACAGCCTTTTACTGGCTGCCAGTAGGACCTTCAAGAGGTACTTTTCTCTATTATTTAAGTCATCAGGTATTTCAACCAAGTGCAAAGAAATGAATGTTTGTTCTACGTCAAATCCCATTATTTTTCCAATGTTAGATCTTATTTCTCCCCAGTAAGTTTTGATTGCGGGGCCGGTCCAAAAGTTAAATCCATTGATGGTTTGAATTGAAGAGGGAAGTCCATAAGCGCAGACGAAGGATATCAAGGATCTGGAAGGATTCTGTATGGAGAAATGGTCTAATAACCCTCCCAATGTGTTCTTTCAAGGTCAGGTATTGAACGGTATTAAAAACAGGGGTGTCAATCATTTTGACCCCTGCCTTTTTCAGAAATATATATATTTCTGAGCAATTTTATTATGAGAAAATAATCTAATGTTCCATTGTTTTTTGCATATAATATACAGTAGCTCTGTATTTTACTTATCTATTTTAAACAGTGATTTTTGCTCATCTTTATCAAGGGTGTCAATAATTTCAGATCCCACTCTATACAGGGGCTCCCGAGTGGCACAGCAGTCTAAGGCACTGCATCTCAGTGCTAGAGGTGTCACTACAGACCCTGGGTCGATTCCAGGCTGTATCACAACTGGCCATGATTGGGAGTCAGGAAGCCACAACGGAGCCTGGTCTGATCCAGGCTGTATCACAACCGGCTGTGAGTGTGAGTCCCAGAGGGTGGCGCACAATTGGCCCAGCGTAATATGGGTTCTTAACTGACTTGCCTAGTTAAATAATAAATAAAATAGCTATCTTAATTTCACTTCTATGAGTGTCATGCCAGGGGGACAAAGCACACAGGGTATCACTCTATGGTGATTTAGTGTCAAGATAATACAATAGAAGTGATGGCATACTTTGTGTCTCAGTCAAAAGTGGGCTGAGTTGACCCAATAATGTATTTGGTGCAACTTGTGAATACGATTAAACCATAGAATTCAAATACAAATACAATGCAAAAAGCTGGACGTTCAAGGCAGAAATTAGGTCAAAAAATGTACTCACCCATTGTTATTACCACAATTGCTCTATATTGGCCACCATTGTTCCTGTTCCCAAGAAAGCTAAGGTAACTGAGCTAAACGACTACCGCCCCGTAGCACTCACTTCCGTCATCATGAAGTGCTTTGAGAGACTAGTCAAGGACCATATCACCCCCACCCTACCTGACACCCTAGACCCACTCCAATTTGCTTACCGCCCAAATAGGTCCACAGACGATGCAATCTCAACCACACTGCACACTGCCCTAACCTACCTGGACAAAAGGAATACCTATGTGAGAATGCTGTTCATCGACTACAGCTCGGCATTCAACACCATAGTACCCTCCAAGCTCGTCATCAAGCTCGAGACCCTGGGCCTCGACCCCGCCCTGTGCAACTGGGTACTGGACTTCCTGACGGGCCGCCCCCAGGTGGTGAGGGTAGGCAACAACATCTCCTCCCCGCTGATCCTCAACACGGGGGCCCCACAAGGGTGCGTTCTGAGCCCTCTCCTGTACTCCCTGTTCACCCACAACTGCGTGGCCACGCACGCCTCCAACTCAATCATCAAGTTTGCTGATGACACAACAGTGGTAGGCTTGATTACCAACAACGACGAGACGGCCTACAGGGAGGAGGTGAGGGCCCTCGGAGTGTGGTGTCAGGAAAATAACCTCACACTCAACGTCAACAAAACTAAGGAGATGATTGTGGACTTCAGGAAACAGCAGAGGGAACTCCCCCCTATCCACATCGATGGAACAGTAGTGGAGAGGGTAGCTAGTTTTAAGTTCCTCGGCATACACATCACAGACAAACTGAATTGGTCCACTCACACTGACAACGTCGTGAAGAAGGCGCAGCAGCGCCTATTCAACCTTAGGAGGCTGAAGAAATTCGGCTTGTCACCAAAAGCACTCACAAACTTCTACAGATGCACAATCGAGAGCATCCTGGCGGGCTGTATCACCGCCTGGTACGGCAACTGCTCCGCCCTCAACCGTAAGGCTCTCCAGAGGGTAGTGAGGACTGCACAACGCATCACCGGGGGCAAACTACCTGCCCTCCAGGACACCTACACCGCCCGATGTTACAGGAAGGCCATAAAGATCATCAAGGACATCAACCACTCGAACCACTGCCTGTTCACCCCGCTATCACCCAGAAGGCGAGGTCAGTACAGGTGCATCAAAGCTGGGACCGAGAGACTGAAAAACAGCTTCTATCTCAAGGCCATCAGACTGTTAAACAGCCACCACTAACATTGAGTGGCTGCTGCCAACACACTGTCATTGACACTGACCCAACTCCAGCCATTTTAATAATGGGAATTGATGGGAAATGATGTAAATATATCACTAGCCACTTTAAACAATGCTACCTTATATAATGTTACTTACCCTACATTATTCATCTCATATGCATATGTATATACTGTACTCTACATCATCGACTGCATCCTTATGTAATACATGTATCACTAGCCACTTTAACTATGCCACTTTGTTTACTTTGTCTACACACTCATCTCATATGTATATACTGTACTCGATACCATCTACTGTATGCTGCTCTGTACCATCACTCATTCATATATCCTTATGTACATATTCCTTATCCCCTTACACTGTGTATAAGACAGTAGTTTTGGAATTGTTAGTTAGATTACTTGTTGGTTATCACTGCATTGTCGGAACTAGAAGCACAAGCATTTCGCTACACTCGCATTAACATCTGCTAACCATGTGTATGTGACAAATAAAATTTGATTTGATTTGATGTATTTCTCAAGCAAAACAGCAACTTAAAAATCATAGGTAGTTAGCATTTGTTAAATCTCTATTAGCATTATAGTAGCCAGCTAAATTCACTTCCTATCTACAGCTATCGTATTCTCACAGTAGTTGCACACAACCAACGTACAACCAATGTGAACCAACTTGCTACTGGTCAAGGTAAGGAACCTCTGCAGCTTAACTCGTAAACTAGCTAGTTAGCACTTCCATTTGAAGTATGACACACTCTAGCCCAAACTGGACTGGAATTGGCAGTGAGAAACGAAAGCAGGCTGATGTTATACCGAGTCATGTTCGAATAAAAGCGAGCTAGCACCGTACGGCTTGACTCAAGTCAATAACGTGAATGTATAGTAGGTTGAGGAGTCAGAGGTCTTGAAATTCCACTGCCAACAGTGTCTCTCAGAACAGCATTCCGCAGTCCCCAAACTCTATGAAAATTGGTTTGAAGAATATCAACATGAGGGATAGATATGAGCAATAGGGACTGTTGATGGCAAGAACATATATTTTTCATATTTTCTCTGTGTGAAAATAAAATATTAGTCCTAACCCCTTGCTCCCTCTCTTCCCTCCCTTCATACTGTCTCTATCTATGGGGCCTGCCTCGTTTCTGGGTATAGTTAGATGAGCCTCTCGCTTAGATAGAACGCATTCCAATGCTTTCTCTTTCTATCTTTCTCTCGCTCTCTCTCTGCCTGGCTGCTGCTCTCCGACACTCATCTCTCACTGATATCGTTATTCTTCCTCTCTCTTGCTGTCTCCATGTCGTTTTACTTTTTGTCCATCTCTGACCCCTTCTGCCTGTCTCTCTGCATTGTCTCTTTTTCTATGTTACCGGTATATTCATCTTTCTTTCATGAGCCCCTTTCCCTTCCACCATTCTCTGTCTATTTTCATGTGGCTTAATACTTTCTCTACTTCTCTTCTGCAGGGAATTCTGTCTTTCACCCCTTGTCCCACTCTCTCTTTGTCTTTCTCCCTGTTTCACTCCCTCTTCTCTCTCCCACTGTGTCTACCCTCTTTCCCTCCCCCTCCATCCCCTGCAGCGGTCCACTCCCACACGACTGCCTGACACACGGGGATGTCTATGTGTGTGCAGACAGTGGCTCTCTCCTATTTTCACAGACCAGGTGACTCTCTCTCTCTCTCTCTCTCTCTCTCTCTCTCTCTCTCTCTCTCTCTCTCTCTCTCTCTCTCTCTCTCTCAGAGCCTTTGCCCATCTCTTCTCTCCACTCCTCTTTTATCCACACAGAAAACTCAGGCAGTCTACATGTGCTTGTTCAGCTCAGAGAGTACTAGGCAATCTGTGAAAAAAAGAGTAAGGTATTGTGGCAGGTAGCCTAGCAACATAAAGGTCTCTGGTTTGAATCCCAGAGCTGACTTGGTGAAAAATATTTTAATGTGCAAGGCACTTAACCCTAATTGCTCCTGTAAGTGGCTCTGGATAAGAGCATCTGCTAAATTACTTAAATGTAGGGCTACACTGTATTTTTTGGTTTGTTAATTAAACATACAATTGTAAGGCAACCAGATGCAACCAGTTTGCTCAAAACACTTTTAACACACAAAGTTTTTGGTTGAGTTCGCTCAAAAACAGAACATTTGGTCGAGCAAACTCACAATCATATTGCAGCTGGTTGTTTTACAATTGACCCTTTGCAAAGCCCCCTTTGGTTACTATTGCAACCTACTCTACCCAGAAGTGAAAACGCGCTTTGGTGATGACATTTCACTTCCTTATGTTATAAAAAAAAATCATTTTAACAAGGGGAAATACCACGGTTTTCACGACTCCTACCGAAGGTGGCTCCCCTTCCTGTTCGGGTGGCGCTCGGCGGTCGTCGTCACCGGCCTACTAGCTGCCACTGATCTTTTTCCTCCCCCTCCTTGTCTGTTTATTATAGTTATACCTGTGTTTAGTTATGTTAATTAGTTGGGCTTTATTATCCAGCCGGCCTGCCTGCTGGTAGTGTACTCGTGTACACGCCTGTAAGTCACGGTTGTTTGTGTACGTGAGTTATTCGGGACTGTTTAGTTCCCCTGTGTTTTGGGGCATTTGTTTGAGTGGCGTCGTTTTCACCTGTGTTGTGAATAAAGAAGTATCGCTACTCTGAACTCTCTGTTTCCTGCGTATGACTTCTTCCACCACTACACCCCGGGCATTACAACGGTAATGAAATTAGGCTTTGACTCAGTTTTGTCACCTTAAAATGTATGCCAAACAAGAACCATTGATTTCAAAGTTTAACAAGCAATACAACTCTATGCACAAGCAGTACTTAAAAACAAATCTGAACATTTTATAAAAACAAATCTAGTGGAAGAACTGTGCAGATGCCAATTGTACTAATGGAATGACGGTAAAATCTCCCTCAGGTTTTTTTATGCGATCACGTTTTCCCAGAAATTCTGTTAATTCTTAGTGATCCCTTCACGCGCCAATCCTGTTAACGGGATTGATTTGACAACCCCCAGTGAAAAGCAGCGTGCCAAATTCAAAAACAGAAATACGCATAATTCATAAATCACACAAGTGTTATACATGGGTTTAAAGATGAACTTCTTGTTAACTTAAGGTATAGGGGGCAGCATTGTCACTTTTGGATAAATAGCGTGCCCAATTTCAACTTCCTGCTACTCATGCCAAGAATATAAGATATGCATATTATTAGTAGATGTGGATAGAAAACACTGAAGTTTCTAAACTGTTTGAATCATGTCTGTGAGTATAACAGAACTTATGTAGCAGGCAAAACCCTGAGGACTAACCGTTCAGAATATTTTTTTTAGGTCTCTGTCTGTTCAGTAGTTCTCATTGGGAACCGATATTTCTTAGGCACTTGTTTTCAGTTCCTACCGCTTCCACTGGATGTCAGCAGTCTTTGGAATTTGATTGAGGTTATTCCTTTGTGCAATGAAGAAGTACGGCCATCTTGGAAAAAGGTAACGCTGTTGAGAGTGCGCAAGACTTGAAAAGTAGCGTTAGTTTCCTCTCGTCTTCTATTGAAAACAGACAGACCTGTCTTCAATTTGATCGATTGTTAATGATTAAAAATATCTAAAGTTGTATTACAAAAGTAGTTTGAAATGTTTTGGCAAAGTTTACAGGCAACTTTTGAGATATTTTGTAGTGACGTTGCACAATTGGGAAGCTGTGTTTGTCTGGATCAAACGCGACAAATAAATGGACATTTTGGATATATATGGACGGAATTAATCGAACAAAAGGATACATTTTGATGTTTATGGGACATATTGGAGTGCCAACAAAAGAAGCTCGTCAAAGGTAAGGCATGTTTTATATTTTATTTCTGTGTTTTGTGTAGCGCCTGCAGGGTTGAAATATGCTACTCTCTTTGTTTACTGTTGTGCCATCATCAGATAATAGCTTCTTATGCTTTCACCGAAAAGCCTTTTTAAAATCAACCCTTCAGGCACAACACAAAAGTCAGAAATAACATATAATGCATGCCTTAACTTTGAATATCTTCTTCTGCTGGCACTCCAATATGTCCATTAAATATCACAAATGGTCCTGTTGTTCGATAAATTCTGTCGTTATATATCCAAAATGTCAATTTATTTGGCGCGTATGATTCAGAAAATACACCGGTTCCAACTCGCGCAACAATATCGAATTAGTTACCTGTATACCTGATCCAAACATTTCAAACAACTTTCCTAATCCAACTCTAACTATTTTTAAACGTAAATAATTGATAAAATTTAAGATGGAATAAATAGAGTAGAGTTCAGTTCAGAGCAGTAGTGTCACAAAATTACCGAAGGTGACTCCCCTTCTTGTCTCCCTACTACCCCACCTACCCTCCCACCAGCAACTCTACCATCTCCTCCAGCGGGATCTGGTTCCAGCGCTCTGCGCATTACGCCTCCGAGGGAGTACGATGGAGCAGCGGCGGGGTGCCAGGGATTCCTGCTTCAACTAGACCTCTACCTGGCCACCGTTTGGCCGGCTCCCTCGGACGAGGAGAGCGTGAGTGTCCTCGTCTCTTGCCTTACGGGTAGAGCCCTGGAGTGGGCCAACGCTGTCTGGAACGGGCCCAACTCAGCGAGGGGCAACTACCTGGAGTTCACCCGCCGTTTCCGGGCCGTGTTCGATCACCCTCGGAAGGGCCAAGCGGCGGGTGAGAGGTTGTTCCATCTCAGGCAGGGGATGAGGAGCGCGCAGGACTTCGCGATGGATTTCCGGACCTTGGCCGCTGGAGCAGGGTGGAACGACAGGGCCCTGATAGACCATTACAGGTGTAGCCTGAGAGAGGACGTCCGCAGGGAGCTGGCTTGTCGGGCACTACGCTTAGCCTGAATGAACTGATAGACCTGTCGATCCGATTAGACCATCTGCTAGCTGCTCGCGGGCGTTCTGAAAGGGTCCTGTTAGTTCCACCTCCTGACCCTCCCGCTTCTATCTCGATGGAGCTCGGAGGGGCCGCATCTAGGGAGATCGGAGGAGGAGGCTCCTCCTATACCAGTTGTGGCCGGAGAGGGCACACTTCTGGTCGGTGCTGGAGGAGTTCATCTGGGAGTCGAGAGGGCAGGCAGAACACTCCTGGGTTACCCCAGGTGAGTCAGCACCACACTCTCCCAGAGTTTCCTGTTGGTCACATGTTTTTATGAATTTGTTTCCTTAAATTTTTTCCCTCTCTCCAGCATAAGGCGCTAGTCGATTCAGGCGCAGCTGGGAACTTTATAGATCGCGGACTCGCTCAGAGGTTGAGGATTCCGTTAGTAAAAGTAGACCCCCTTTTCCCGTGCACTCTTTAGATAATTGACCATTAGGGTCAGGGCTTGTCATGGAGGCCACAATTCCTTTGGAGGTGATTACGCAGGGGAATCATAAGGAGCGGATTAGTCTGTTCCTTATCGATTCACCTGCGTTTCCGGTGGTGCTGGGGATTCCATGGCTGGCTATTCACAATCCAACGATTTCGTGGAAACAGGGAACTCTCCAGGGGTGGTCTGATGAGTGTTCAGGCAGGTGTGTAGGAGTTTCCATCATCATCATGCCGTACGGGTTAAAGAATGCTCCAGCTATCTTTCAATCCTTCGTGGATGAGATTCTCAGAGACCTGCACGGACAGGGTGTAGTAGTGTATATTGACAAAAATTTTATCTACTCCGCTGCACGCTCCGCGCATGTGTCTCTGGTGCGCAAGGTTCTTGGGCGACTGCTGGAGCATGACCTGTACGTGAAGGCGGAGAAATTTGAGTTTTCCAAATGAGCCGTTTCCTTCCTGGGTTATCTCATTTCCAGCTCGGGGTGGTAATGGAGGGTGACCGCGTCAAGGCCTTGCGTAATTGGCTGACTCCGACCACGGTAAAGGAGGTGCAGCGGTTCTTAGGGTCTGCCAATTACTACCAGAGGTTTATCCGGGGTTTTGGTCAGGTAGCAGCTCCTATTACCTCACTGCTGAAGGGGGGGGCCGGTGCGTTTGCAGTGGTCAGCAGAGGCGGACGGAGCTTTCCGTAGGTTGAAGGCGCTGTTCACTGAGGCGCCGGTGTTGGCGCATCCGGACCCTTCTTTGGCGTTCATAGTAGAGGTGGACCCATCCGAGGCTGGGGTTGGAGTGGTGCTCTCCCAGCGCTCGGGTACGCCACCGAAGCTCCGCCCCTGTGCTTTTTTTTCGAAGAAGCTCGGGCCAGCGGAGCGGAATTATGATGTGGGGGGACAGGGAGTTGTTGGCTATGGTTAAGGCCCTGAAGGTGTGGAGACACTGGCTTGAGGGGGCTAAGCACCCTTTCCTTATCTGGACTGACCACCGTAACCTGGAGTAGCAGGCAAGGTGGGCCATGTATTTCATCAGATTTAGTTTTACTATCTCGTATCGACCAGGTTCTCTCAACACTAAGGCCGACGCGCAGTCCCGCCTCTATGACACTGAGGACCGGTCCATCGATCCTACTCCCATAATTCCGGCGGCTATGCTGGTGGCACCAGTAGTATAGGAGGTGGACACGGACATTGAGCGGGCGCTAAGGGAGGAACCTGCGCCTCCACAGTGTCTGGAGGGTCGTAGGTCTCCCTACGGCCCTGCAGACTGCGGAGGCCCTCTGCTTGCCCTGCCGGAAGCTGGGTCCGCAGTGTGTAGGGCCATTTAAAGTCCTGAGGAGAATAAATGAGGTTTGTTATCGATTATTACTTCCTTCGTATTATCGCATTAACCCCTCATTTCATGTGTCTCTCCTCAGGCCGGTGGTAGCTGGTCCCATGCAGGAAGGTGAGGTTCCGGAGGTCCCTCCGCCCCCTCTGGACATCGAGGGGTCCCCGGCGTACACGATACGAGCTATTCTGGATTCAAGACGCCGGGTGAGGAGCTTGCAGTATCTCGTTGACTGGGAGGGGTACGGTCCGGAGGAGAGGTGCTGGGCGGTCGTGTTCGGGTGGCACTCTGCGGTCGTCGTCGTCGCCGGTCTACTAGCTGCCACCGATCCTTTGTTCTATGTTTGTTTAGTTTTGTCTAATTGGTTTCACCTGTTCCTTGTTTGGTTGTTAGGGTGTTTTTTTAAAAGTTCGTTCAGCCCGCTTCTGTTTGTGCGGGCTTGTTCATCTGTATGTGTTAGAATGGTTAGTGTTTTCATTTGGGTTTCTTGCTGTCCTTGTATTTTTTCACGAAAGGGTACTTTTTTTCTATAGTTATACCTGGTTTGGTATACTATGTTTGTTCCTGTGATTATTTTTGGACATTAAAGCGTGTTTTTTCCCCAATCCTTTGCTCTCTGCACCTGACTCCACACCTATTCACTCATTGAGCGTTACAAGTAGAACAGTAGTTAAGGCTGGTGGATTGATTTTTGGGCCAGTACCTGAAAGGTTGCTGGATCAAATCCCGGAGCTGACAAGGTAAAAATCTGTCATTCTGCCCCTGAACAAGGCAGTTATCCCACTGTTCCCTGGTAGGCCGTCATTGTAAATAAGAATTTGTTCTTATCTGACTTGCCAAGTTAAATATATATTTTTTAAATGGTGCGTCATACCCAAGAAGACTTGATGCTGTGTTCGCTACCAAAGGTGCTTCAATAAAGTACTGAGTAATGGGTCTGAATACTTATGTAAATGTCATATTTATTATTATTATTATTTTTTAATTAGCAAACATTTAAAAAAATAAAAAATATGTGGCTTTGTCATTATGGGGTATTGTGTGTAGATTGATGAGGGAAAAAAACGATTTAATCAATTTTAGAATAAGGCAGTAACAAAAAAGTAAATTGACCTGAATACTTTCCAAAGCCCACAATCCTTGCGAATTTACAATCAACTAAATACAAGCTAGACAATCAGGCCCCCATTGATTTTGTTATAATGTTTTGAGCATAAGAACACAGAATGTCAAAATGTGTAGAATTGCAGGATATTCGCTTTAAACTGATAAATGTTCTCTCTGTTGCCAAGATCAGATCATATCTTGTAATTAGTGTTTGGTCTGTATGTTTTTTTAACTCTCAACACTTATGATGGGTCAAGACTCAAAATACACATCAATTGTTGGGTCACGAAGCAAAAAAGCCTGCAGTACAACACAGTAGAGTATAGATCAGTGGTAGAGAACAGTACAATATACTGTACTGTAGTGTACTCCACCTTTCTTCACAGTGCTGTACTCTACTCACTGTACAGTGCTGTGCTGTACTGTATTCTACTTACTGTATGGTACTGTACTGTAGTGTACTCCACCTTTCTTCACAGTGCTGTACTCTACTCACTGTACAGTGCTGTGCTGTACTGTATTCTACTTACTGTATGGTACTGTACTGTAGTGTACTCCACCTTTCTTCACAGTGCTGTATTCTACTTACTGTATGGTACTGTACTGTAGTGTACTCCACCTTTCTTCACAGTGCTGTACTCTACTCACTGTACAGTGCTGTGCTGTACTGTATTCTACTTACTGTATGGTACTGTACTGTAGTGTACTCCACCTTTCTTCACAGTGCTGTACTCTACTCACTGTACAGTGCTGTGCTGTACTGTATTCTACTTACTGTATGGTACTGTACTGTAGTGTACTCCACCTTTCTTCACAGTGCTGTATTCTACTTACTGTATGGTACTGTACTGTAGTGTACTCCACCTTTCTTCACAGTGCTGTATTCTACTTACTGTATGGTACTGTACTGTAGTGTACTCCACCTTTCTTCACAGTGCTGTACTGTATTCTACTTACTGTATGGTACTGTACTGTAGTGTACTCCACCTTTCTTCACAGTGCTGTACTCTACTCACTGTACAGTGCTGTGCTGTACTGTATTCTACTTACTGTATGGTACTGTGCTGTACTAAGTACTGTATTGTACAATACTGTACTATACTTTGCCGTGCTCTACTCACTGTCCTGTGCTATCCAAACTTGTGAAACATAATTCAAGGACAGATTCAGATTCGGTCCAGTCCGGTCCTTCTGTGAACGTTAACATCAAGGCCAGGGTGGACTGATCAAATTTCAACGACTTTTCAATGTCAATGGACCTCCGGTGTCGGTCGATGCTCAGTGGGTGAGGATGCTGGCTAAAGTAAATGGAAAGAGAGGGGGCTCATGGGTAGGTGTCAGTAAGAGCTGGGAGAGGTGACATTAACTGGAGAGTGAGAGAGAAAGGCAGAGACAGGGAGAGAAGGAAGGGTTGTCCTGACTCAGACAGAAAGGCAGAGAGAGAGAGAAGGAAGGGTTGTCCTGACTCAGACAGAAAGGCAGAGAGAGAGAGAAGGAGGGGATGTCCTGACTCAGACAGAAAGGCAGAGAGAGAGAGAAGGAGAGGTTGTCCTGACTCAGACTGTTTTAACATTTTTATTTGACCACCAGATGACAGAAAGACAAAGAAAACAGTTATCAGCTTAACATGCCCACAGAAGGGATCAGAGTACAAGGTGACTCAACTGTGTTTTTTGACTATTAGATTTCGTAACCTAATACATCCAATAATAGGCACCAAGCTATTTTGACATTGCGGTGCAGGTTTCCCGTAACAACTTTGTGGTCGTCGTCTTCTTTGCGGGTCGCTAAAAGCAAAATTAGCATGAGCTGAATTAAATGTAAAAGGTTTTGAAAATAAATCGCTCAGTTCTCCATTGGCAGAGACAGACTTGTTTATGTGAGAATCTCTAGTTAATATGAAAAGAGTGACCACGGTCGGAAACGATGTCCCCCGGAAGGCCGTAGTGCCGGTACACCTGCTGGAATAGTGCCTCAGCGGTAGGTAGACCATAAAAACGGCAGGATTTAGAGAATCTGTTAATTAACAACAACCATAATAGTGGTAAAACCATTAGAAAGTCTATGGAAGGGGAAGAGGTTTCCCTGCTGGAGCATGCCAGGGATTATTGGATTGGATACATACAGTGCATGAGCAAACATAGTCAAATCAAATCAAATTTTATTGGTCACATACACGTGTTTTGCAGATGTTATTGCAGGTGTTTCGAAATGCTTGTGCTTCTAGCTATGACAGTGCAGTAACATCTAACATGTAATATCTAAAAGTTTCACAACATACAGTCGAAATCGGAAGTTTTCATACAGCTTAGCCGAATACAGTGGGGCAAAAAAGTATTTAGTCAGCCACCAATTGTGCAAGTTCTCCCACTTAAAAATATGAGAGGCCTGTAATTTTCATCATAGGTAAACTTCAACTATGACAGACAACATGAGGAAAAAAAATCCAGAAAATCACATTGTAGGATTTTTAATGAATTTATTTGCAAATTATGGTGTAAAATAAGTATTTGGTCAATAACAAAAGTTTATCTCAATAATTTGTTATATACCCTTTGTTGGCAATGACAGAGGTCAAACGTTTTCTGTAAGTCTTCACAAGCTTTTCACACACTGTTGCTGGTATTTAGGCCCATTCCTCCATGCAAATCTGCTCTAGAGTAGTGATGTTTTGGGGCAACACAGACTTTCAACTCTCTCCAAAGATTATATATGGGGTTGAGATCTGGAGACTGGCTAGGCCACTCCAGGACCTTGAAATGCTTCTTACGAAGCCACTCCTTCATTGCCCGGGCGGTGTGTTTGGGATCATTGTCATGCTGAAAGACCCAGCCACGTTTCATCTTCAATGCCCTTGCTGATGGAAAGAGATTTTCACTCAAAATCTCACGATACATGGCCCCATTCATTCTTTCCTTTACACGGATCAGTCGTCCTGGTCCCTTTGCAGAAAAACAGCCCCAAAACATGATGTTTCCACCTCCATGCTTCACAGTAGGTATGGTGTTCTTTGGATGCAACTCAGCAGTTGAGTTTTTACCAAAAAGTTATATTTGACCATGTGACATTCTCCCAATCTTCTTCAGGATCATCCAAATGCTCGAGGGAGATTATCAGTGGACTTGTATGTCTTCCATTTCCTAATAATTGCTCCTACAGTTGATTTCTTCAAACCAAGCTGCTTACCTATTGCAGATTCAGTCTTCCCAGCCTGGTGCAGGTCTACAATTTTGTTTCTGGTGACCTTTGACAGCTCTTTGGTCTTGGCCATAGTGGAGTTTGGAGTGTGACTGTTTGAGGTTGTGGACAGGTGTCTTTTATACTGATAACAAGTTCAGACATGTGTCATTATTAATACAGGTAATGAGTGGAGGACAGAGGAGCCTCTTAAAGAAGAAGTTACAGGTCTGTGAGAGCCAGAAATCTTGCTTGCTTGTAGGTGACCAAATACTTATTTTCCACCATAATTTGCAAATAAATTAATTAAAAATCCTACAATGTGACTTTTTTTCTACTAATTTTGTCTGTCATAGTTGAAGTATACCTATGATGAAAATTACAGGCCTCTTTCATCTTTTTAAGTGTGAGAACTTGCACAATTGGTGGCAGACTAAATACTTTTTTGCCCCACTGTACATTGTTTGCAAACTGATATAGGACCCGTATTAATGCCAAAATAATATGCAAAACAGGCACAAAGAATTATATATATCTACTCATTCAAGGGTTTTCTTTATTTGTACTATTTTCTACATTGTAGAATATCAGTGTAGACATCAAAACTATGAAATAACACATATGGAATCATGTAGTAACCAAAAAAGTGTTTAAACAAAATCCAAATATATTTCATATTTGAGTGTCTTCAAAGTAGCCACCCTTTGCCTTGATGACAGCTTTGCACACTCTTGGCATTCTCTCAACCAGCTTCATGAGGTTGTCACCTGAAATAATTTTGATTAACATCTGTAAAATGTTGATTTGTGGAATTTCTTACCTACTTAATGCATTTGAGCCAATCAGCAAGAACAGCTCAAATAAGCAAAGAGACATTACAATCCATCATTACTTTAAGACATGAAGGTCAGTCGATCTGGAAATTGACCTTTGAAAGTTTCTTCAAGTGCAGTCGCAAAAACCATCAAGTGCTATGATGAAACTAAATCTCATGAGGATCGGCACATGAAAGAAAGACCCAGAGTTACCGGTCTCAAAAATCGGCAATTAAAACTGCACGTCAGATTGCAGCCCAAAAAATTGCTTCACAGAACAGACACAGACACATCTCAACATCAACTGTTTAGAGGTGAATCAGGCCTTCATGGTCAAATTTCTGCATAGAAACCACTACTAAAGTCAAATCAAATTCAAATCAAATGTATTTATATAGCCCTTCGTACATCAGCTGATATCTCAAAGTGCTGTACAGAAACCCAGCCTAAAACCCCAAACAGCAAGCAATGCTGGTGTAGAACCACGGTGGCTAGGAAAAACTCCCTAGAAAGGCCAAAACCTAGGAAGAAACCTAGAGAGGAACCAGGCTATGTGGGGTGGCCAGTCCTCTTCTGGCTGTGCCAGGTGGAGATTAGAACAGGACATGGCCAAGATGTTCAAATGTTCATAAATGACCAGCATGGTCAAATAATAATAAGTCTGAACAGTTGAAAGTGGAGCAGCAGCACGGCCAGGTGGACTGGGAACAGCAAGGAGTCATCATGTCAGGTAGTCCTGAGGCATGGTCTTTGGGCTCAGGTCCTCCGAGACAGAGAAAGAAAGAGAGAAAGAGAGAATTAGAGAGAGCACACTTAAATTCACACAGGACACCGAATAGGACAGGGGAAGTACTCCAGATATAACAAACTGACCCTAGCCCCCCGACACATATACTACTGCAGCATAAATACTGGAGGCTGAGACACCAATAAGGCTGAGACACCACTAAAGGACACCAATAAGAAGAAGAGACTTGCTTGGGCCAAGAAACACGAGCAATGGACATTAGACCGGTGAAAATCGGTCCTTTGGTCTGATGAGTCTAAATTTGAGATTTTTGGTTCCAACCGCCGTGTCTTTGTGAGACACATAGTAGTTGAATAAATGAACTCCACAAGTGTGATTCTCACCGTGAAGCATGGAGGAGGAAGTGTGGCTACCACAACATTCTGCAGCAATACGCCATCCCATTTGCTTTGCACATCATTGTTGACCAGTAGTAAAATGTATATAAATGATCTACCATCACCATATATCACATAATACATCATAATTGTAAATCAAATCAAATCAAATTGTATTGGTCACGTACACATAGTGTGGAGATGTTATCGGGGGTGCTTCTAGCTCCAACAGTGCAGTCATACCTAACAATACAAAACAATACACAAATCCCCAAAAAACTCAAAGAAGAAAATGTGGAAATATCAGAACAAGCGATAGCCGAGTCCGGAATATATATATATATATAGTACCAGTCAAAGGTTTGGACACATCTACTCATTCAAGAGTTTTTCTTTATTTTTACTGTAATAGTGAAGACATCATGTAGTAACATGTAATCATGTAGTAACAAAAAAAATGTTAAAGAAATCAAAATAGATTTTATATTTGAGTGTCTTCAAAGTAGCCACCCTTTGCCTTGATGAAAGCTTTGCACACTCTTGGAATTCTCTCAACCAGCTTATAATGTTTTTTTGTAGGTGTTATAAAGGCTTTATGATTGTATACATAATGGAACATTAAGTACAATTTTCCTCTGGTATGGTGATAAACGCCACTTTAGAACACCATGCATTACCAAGAGCAACTATTGGACAAATAGGAGTAAGAACAGTCTCTTTGGAATCCTCTACACGTGCTGAAGCAATTCCAGTATTGGCTTGGTTGGTAAGTGGGAGGAGGGGGTGGGGTGCACTATAGAGCAGGGGTGCTCAAAAACTAAACTGGTAGTGTGGAGTACTTTTGGTTTTCTTTTCTCCCTAGTAGTTCATTGATTCATTAATGTCATTGATTGGCCAGAAATTGTAAACTCACCTTGTGTCAGGTCTGAATCAGTCCTTGACTGGAGGGGAAGAATTAAAACCAGTAGCGATTTGGACACTGATGAGATTTGAGAAAGGGGGAATCTGGAAATGCATTCTCCAGTGAGTTTCTTACCCATTTAATAATATGTTCATTACATAAGTATATTCTGTTTTGGTTACACCAAAAGGCTGTGAGAGTAAAGGGTACAATGTTAGCACAGTGTACACTGGGTAGCTGAATTCTTCAGTAGTTCGGAAGGGCTAATGTAATACATGAGCCATAATGAGTAAACTATGCTTGAATCAGTCAGGTTACGTGAAGCTGGCTTTGCTTTACCTTGTTAATACAACTTCCACCAGTTAGTGATTTTTTAAATGTATTTGATATTCCAATACATTCAGATTAAATGGGGTTGCATTCTTATTGAATCCACGTATGACACTTGCTTAGGATGATATACTTAACATGACACTTTTAATGGTGGGCACTATTGAAACTCTACAGAGCATTCTGAGTGTAGTAATAACACACTTTTTACATGAGAGCCTCATTATAGCCAACCAGGCGTGCACTGGGACCAAAAATCATTCCCTGTTGTTTTTAACACACGGACCATTTCTTTCCTTGAGGCCCCTATATTATTAGCCAGATTTTGTATTTATTTGTATTTATTTTGAATTTAACCTTTATTTAACAAGGCAAGTCGGTTAAGAACAGATTCTTATTTTACCATGATGGTTTACACTGGCCAAACATAACCCACACGACAGTGGGCCAATTGTGCTCCGCCCTATAGGACTCCCAATCACGGCCGGTTGTGATACAGCCTGGAATCAAACCATGGTCTGTAATGACGCCTCTAGCACTGATATGCAGTGCCTTAGACCGCTGTGCCAAAATGATCATTTTGCACAAAAACCCAAGGTTGACGAGCACACAAGGCTAAAAATGGACCAGACAGTTATGTTTTTTTGTTTACCTTTATTCAACTAGGCAAGTCAGTTAACCTGTTAATCCTACCCCCTACTTTTTCGAACATTCTGTTTAAAAACATTTCAGCAACCTGCTACTCATGCCAGGAATATAGTATATGAATATGATTAGTATGTGTGGATAGAAAACACTTGGACGTTTATAAAACTGGTTAAATCATGGCTGTGACTATAACAGAACGTGCGTTTCATCGAAAAGTGCAGGAAAATCTGATCACTGAAAATGGGAAAATATATCCATGCGCCACTTCAACCAATTGTTAAACGTGAACCACATTAAATGGGGCCGAGGTTGCAATACCTACAGCTTCCACACGATGTCAACAGTCTTGTCATTTGCCTACTATTTGTTTCTTGGTCAAACAGAAACAAGGCAGCGCAGTTCTTCCGGTCTCCGACCGGATATTTTGGTTGAGATTTACCCGGACATTATTTCCAGACGTACAGCTATAGAATATACATCGCCTCGTGATCAATTTGATCGCTTATTAACGTTTACCAATACCTAAAGTTGCATTACAAAAGTATTTCGAAGTGTTTTGTGAAAGTTTATCGTCGACTTTTTTAATAAAAAAAAAATGACGTTACGTTATAAAACGCTATTTTTTTCGTTGATCACACAGTCTTCATAGATTGATATCTAGGCTATATATAGACCGATTTAATCGACAAACAGACCCAATAGTGTTTATGGGACATCTAGGAGTGCCAACAAAGAAGATGGTCAAAGGTAATGAATGTTTTATATTTTATTTGTGCGGTTTGTGTAGCGACGACTATGCTAATTATTCTTTTTACGTCCCCTGCAGATCTTTTGGGGTGTTACATACATGCTTTCGCCAAAAAGCATTTTAAAAATCTGACTTGTTGCCTGGATTCCCAACAAGTGTAGCTTTAATTCAATACCCTGCATGTGTATTTTAATGAACGTTTGAGTTTTAACGAGTGCTATTAGCATTTAGCGTAGCGCATTTGCATTTCCAGATGTCTAGATGGGACGCCTGCGTGTCAGGTAGGAGCAAGAGGTTAAAAACCTCTACAGGATCGGTGTCCCCCCCACGGGACTGTTAGCCAACGAAGTCTAATGTGATTAGTATGAGGTTGTAAGACCATTTCCTAGGACATATGGGCAGAAAGCTTAAATTCTTGTTAATCTAACTGCACTGTCCAATTTACAGTAGCTATTACAGTGAAATAATACCATGCTATTGTTTGAGGAGTGCACCATTATGAACATGGAAATGTATTAATAAACCAATTTGGCACATTTGGGCAATCTGGATACAACCTTTTGAACAGGAATGTAATTGTTCATTGAATCAGTCTAAAACTTTGCACATACACTGCTGCCATCTATTGGTCAAAATCTAAATTGAGCCTAACATGGAATATTACATTTTACCTTTCTCTTGCATTTCAAAGATTATCTTTTACCATTTCTAATATGATATATTCTCTGGCATTAATTTTACATTTCCACAAACTTCAAAGTGTTTCCTTTCAAATGGTATCAAGAATATGCATATCCTTGCTTCAGGTCCTGAGCTACAGGCAGTTAGATTTGGGTATGTCATTTTAGGCAAAAATGTAAAAAAGGGTCCGATTCTTGAGAGGTAATTTTAGGCGAAAATTGGAAGAAGAGTGTCCGATCCTTACAAATTCTTATTTGTAATTCTTATTTCTTATTTACAGCCAACTTCTAACCCAAATAAAGCTGGATTAATTGTGCTCCCAATCACAGCTGTTTGTTATACAGCCTGGAATCAAACCAGGTCCTGTAGTGACACCTCTTACACTGAGCTGCAGTGCCTTAGACAGCTGCACCATTCAGGAGCCCCTAACCAGAATGGGTCCAATAACCAGAGACCAGCCTACTACCATGTGTTAGAACTTAGACAACATTGATGGTGGGATTTCCGAAAGTGTGGTTCCCAAATGTGGCCAAAATACAGAATACAGCAAAATTGACTCCAGCCATTATCACATTGGCTGCTGTAGGTTCGTTCACCTCAGTCGATAGGGGATTTAATATTCTACAAACACATGTCCAGGGCCAATTTCAGGTATAAGCAACATAAGTAGATGTTTAGGACCCACGGCCACTAAGGGGCCCCAGACCTAAAAAAATCTGGAACTCAGTCAGGGTTTGAATTTACTTTTGGGAACAAGAATAGTAGAATACACCAGATGTAATTTCAAAATGTTGTTGTGCATCAGCAGTTTTTCTCTGGTGATGTCAGTCACTGACTGTAACTCAATTAGCCATGTCAGCTAAACATGTTTTGATCGATAAGTTAGTCTAGCCAGCTATTTAAACGTTTAGTAATCATGTTTGAATACAGGGCATGTGCCCAGGGGCCATGGCCTCCAGTGGGCCCCCATTTGATTTTGTTAGTCATTCTCACTCAGATATCATATCAACATGGCATAAGCCATGACAAAGTGTGTAGAACTATAAAAAATGTCTCTCCAGCCTCATGGCAAAATTGGTAGAATTGCATGACATTTGTTATAAAATTGCAACGTTTTCTTTCCGGCCCATTGCAAAATGTGTAGACTTTAAGAAAACTTGCTTTAAAACGGCAACATTTTCTCTACGCTCCATGGACAAATGTGTGGAATTGCTTTCTCGCTACCATCAAGACAGGGGACACTCAAATGTTTTCCCGTGAGGTGGGGGGGCCCCCATCCAAATCTCGCTTAGGGTCCCCAAAACGCTAGAGCCGGCCCTGCACATGTCATGCAGCAATTAGCTGCTACACACTCGCTCAACACGGGAATTAAATACTCTAGTTTAGTTTAATTTCAAGTCAAATAGCAGTTACTTAGCCATAAGCCATCTACTACATGGCCATCTTCCACCTTTGCACTCTGTTTCTAGTGAAAAGTTGCATGCTCACTGCAGTTGCATCTATGCCCTCTCAGCCATACCTCAGGGCTCTCAAACAGCCTGGCAAATAGCCTTCCTGTCAGCTCTGATCTGTGGTAAAATAATACTTTGGACTACACTCTAGAGTGTGGACTAAAAACCAACACTTTACACTCCATTATCGTATAGCGGTTTGAATAACAATCCATTTTATTGAATGGAACTTAGAAAAATAGCAATAAAACGGTGGTCCTTCTCCCTAGTTTTCAGCACTGCATTTGAAAGAGCAACCCCTTCTCTGCTTTACTCAATCACACACAGGCACACACGTAACTGACACACACAACTGCATCTCTCTCTTTCTCCCTATCCCTCCTACCCTCCCTCACATCACCTCCTCCTCACGCTCTGCTTCTATAATTCAAATTCTGTCAGCCTTGTTCCAGACTGCTGGCGCCAGCCTCTCTCTCCAAGAAAAAAAAAGAAGCGAGCGAGAGGGAGGGAGGGAGGGAGGAAGGGAGGGGGGAAAGGCAGAAGAAAAGAAAGCTGTGTGAGGGACAAAGCCGACGGAGCCACACACACAGCAACATGGGGCCGAGCAAGAAGTAGACAGGGAGTTTTGAAAAAGCCAGCTATGGGTTCTGATTTTTCATTGCCCATTAGGCCTATTTTCCATTTTCTGCCTCCCATTTCTCTCTTTTCCCTCTCATTTCAATTCCTTCTGTTTTACTAATTGTCTCTCCCTTCGATCTGCCCCCTCTGCTGCCTTCACTGGTTAAAATACTTATTTTCCACCATAATTTGCAAATAAATGCATAAAAAGTCCTACAATGTGATTTTCTGGATTTTTTCCCCTCGTTTTGTCTGTCATAGTTGAAGTGTACCTATGATGAAAATTACAGGCCTCTCTCATCATTTTAAGTGGGAGAACTTGTACAATTGGTGGCTGACTAAATACTTTTTTGCCCCACTGTATGTAGAGTTATTAAAGTGAATATGCATAGATAATAACAGAGAGTAGCAGCGGTGTAAAAGAGGAGGAGGGGGGGTGGCAATACAAATAGTCTGGGTCACCATTTGATTAGCTGTTCAGGAGTCTTATGGCTTGGGGGTAGAAATTGTTTAGAAGCCTCTTGGACCTAAACTTGGCGCACAGGTACCACTTGCCGTGCGGTAGTAGAGAGAACAGTCTATGACTAGGGAGCTGGAGTCTTTGATTTTAGATTTTTAGGGCCTTCCTCTGACACCACATGGTATAGAGGTCCTGGATGGCAGGAAGCTTTGCCCCAGTGATGTACTGGGCCGTTTGGCACTACCCTCTGTAGGCTGAGCAGTTGCCATGCCAGCCAGTGATGCTCTCGATGGTGCAGCTGTAGAACCTTTTGAGGACCCATGCCAAGTCTTTTCAGTCTCCTGAGGGGGAAAAGGTTTTGTCGTGCCCTCTTCACGACTGTCTTGGTGTGCTTGGATCATGTTAGTTTGTTGGTGATGTCGATACCAAGGAACTTGGTGCAACTTGCTACACTGCAGCCCTGTGTATGAGAATGGGGAATTGCTTGGTCCTCTTTTTATCGTAGTCCACAATCATCTCCTTTGTCTTGATCACGTTGAGGGAGAGGTTGTTGTCCTGGCACCAATGTCTCGTTGTTGTCGGTGATCAGGCCTACCACTGTTGTGTTATTGGCAAACGTAATGATGTTGTTGCAGTCGTGCCTGGCCTTGCAGTCATGAGTGAACAGGGAGTACAGGAGGGGACTGAGCACGCACCCCTGAGGAGCCCCTGTGTTGAGGTTCAGCATGGCGGATGTGTTGTTACCTATGCTTACCACTTGGGGGAGGCCAGTCGGGAAGTCCAGGATACAGTTGCAGAGGGAGGTGTTTAGTCCCAGGGTCCTTGATGAGCTTTGAGGGCACTGTGGTGTTGAACGCTAAGCTGCAGTCAATGAATAGCATTCTCACATAGGTGTCCCTTTTGTCCAGGTGGGAAAGGGCAGTGTTGAGTGCAATAGCGATTGCATCATCTATTGATCTGTTGGGGCGGTATGCAAATTGGAGTGGGTCTAGGGTTTCTGGGATAATGGTGTTGATGTGTGCCATGACCAGCCTTTCAAAGCACTTCATGGCTAAAGATGTGAATGCTACGGGTAGGTAGTCATTTAGGTAGGTTACTTTAGCGTTCTTGGGCACAGGCACTATTGTAGTGTGCTTAAAACATGTTGGTATTACAGACTCGGACAGGGAGAGGTTGAAAATGTCAGTGAAGACACTTGCCAGTTGGTCAGCACATGCTCGCAGTACATGTCCTGGTAATCCGTCCATCCCATGGCCTTGTGAATGCTGACCTGTTTAAAGATCTTACTCACATCGGCTGCGGAGAGTGTGATCACACAGTCTTCCGGAACAGCTGGTTTCAGTGTTATTTTCATCAAAGCGAGCATAGAAGTAGTTTAGATCATCTATTAGGCTAGTGTCACTGGGCAGCTTTCGGCTGTGCTTCCCTTTGTAATCTGTAATGGTTTGCACAACCTGACACATCCGACGAGCATAGAGCCGGTGTAGTACAATTCCATCTTAGTCCTCTATTGAGGCTTTGCCTGTTTGATGGTTCGTCAGAGGGCATAGCAGGATTTCTTATAAGCTTCCGGGTTGGAGTTCCGCTCTTTGAAAGTAGCAGCTCTAGCCTTTAGCTCAGTGCGGATGTTGACCGTAATCCATGGCTTCTGGTTGGGGTATGTACGGTTACTGTGGGGATGACATCATCAATGCACTTATTGATGAAGCCTATGACTGATGTTGTGTGCTCATCAATGCCATTGGAGGAAACCCGGAACATATTCCAGTCCTGTAGTTTAGCATCTGCTTCATCTGACCACTTTTTTTATTGAACTAGTCACTGGTGCTTCCTGCTTTAATTTTTGCTTGTACGCAGGAATCAGGAGGATAGAATTATCAGATTTGCCAAATGGAGGGCGAGGGAGAGCTTTGTATACTTCTCTGTGTGTGGAGTAAACGTGGCCCAGAGTTTAGTTCCCCCTCTGGTTGCACATTTCACATGCTGATAGAAATTTGGTAAAACGGATTTAAGTTTACCTGCATTAAAGTCCCCGGCTACTTGGTGTGCCGCCTCTGGGTGAGCGTTTTCTTGTTTGCTTATGGCGGAATACAGCTCATTCAATGCTGTCTTAGTGCCAGCATCAGTCTGTGGTGGTATGTAAACAGCTACGAAAAATACAGATGAAAACTCCCTAGGTAGATAGTGTGGTCTACAGCGTATTATGGGATACTCTATATCAGGCGAGTAATAGCTTGAGACGTTCTTATATATCCAGCTGTTATTTAGAAAAATACATAGTCCGCAGCCCCTTGTCTTACCAGACGCCACTGTTCTATCCTGACGGTACAGCGTATAACCAGCCAGCTGTATATTGATAGTGTTGTTGTTCAGCCACGGCTCCGTAAAGCATAAGATATTACAGTTTTGAATGTCCCGTTGGTAGTTTAATCTTCTGTGTAGGTCATCTATTTTATTCTCCAAAGATGGCACGTTTGCTAGAAGAATGGAATGGAGGTTTATTAGATCACCTACGAAATCTCAGAAGGCAGCCCGACCTCTGGCCTCTATTTCTCCGCCTCCTCTTCACGCTAATCACAGGGATCTGGGCCTGTTTCCGAGAAAGCAGCATTTAATTTGCTTCAGGCTCGTCAGACTCGTTAAAGGAAAAAAACGATTCTGCCAGACCGTGGTGAGTAATCGCAGTCCTAAGAGACGATAGCGGCAACATTATGTACAATAAGATTTTTAATTAAGACTCAGAACACTAAGGAGAAAAAAACAACGTGAATTTACAAAACCGAAACAGTACCATGTGGCCCAAACACTCACACGGAAACAAACACCAACAACTCAAAAGTGAAACCCAGGCTACCTAAGTATGATTCTCAATCAGAGACAACTAACGACACCTGCCTCGGATTGAGATCCATACTAGGCTGAACTCAAAACCCCACATAGAAAAACAAACATAGACTGCCCACCCCAACTCACGCCCTGACCATACTAAAACAAAGAATAAAATAACAGAACTATGGTCAGAACGTGACAGTCAGGGGTATACAAATCAACCAATGTCAGCCTTTAAATGCTTTATTATCCAAATGTTTAAAGAGCGTGTGGGCGATGGAGAGAATCAAAATGGTGCAGTTTGAGGGCATGTGGCGGAGAGTGATGTGGGTGCTAGATATGGGGGTGTGAGCAGGTTGGTCTGGGCAGGTGTGATGTAGTTGTCATTTGTGTATGTTTTGCATTGTCTAAAAAGATAAAATAAAATCGTACAAAAAAATTAAATAAGGAGAAATGACAAGCTTGCAACACACATCTGATTATTCATTATGAATATAATTTATTTTGTTTACCTTCTTCATTATAACCACAACGTCACAAATAATTGAACACACACAACATGAGCAGGTTAACTTGGGCAAAACCTGTCTTTATTAAAGACTATTAGAAATAATGTTGGTGCTTATTTATTTTGATCCAAAGCCACGAATGAGTCACTCAGCATTATGCTGACAAATGACTTTATTCTACGAAATAGACTACTAAATAGGCCAAGCCTTAACAAATATATTAAATTGCCTAAAAACGAGTAAATGTCATAAATAAATGAAGTAGCTCAGGTCTTGAAAATACGGGCAACCTTTTTCTCCTCCCTATCCTCCTCCCTATCCTCGCTGGACTCTCTTTCATTCAGTTTCTACTTCACGTCAGCAAAGGACTCAGAAACTCACTTCATATAGAGAGGCTATCTTTCACATCGTGGTAAATAAAAAACTATTTCTTATTTAGAATGATTTATTTATGTTTTTAGAGGGAGAGAAACCAAAAGCCCACCGTGCCTATATTTGGGGGAAAATCGTCAATCCACATGTCAAGTGTAATTGCGCCATTGTACTTACCCAAGTTCTCTCTTAACTCTGGGAGAACCCGCCAGCAAAGTTTTTTGGGGCCTGATGCAGGACTCTAGTGCAAGAGAAGAGAGATTCTCAGACTGAAACAATCACACCTCCATTAATTTACAAAAAGATAGTCAATTTGTGCCACAGTTTACACTACCGATAGATCAGCCTTCTAACTCCCCCTTGTGATAGTGTGGTGCAATGACGGAATGATGCAATTTACGAGAAGGTAAGAAGAAACAGGAATGATCTCATGCAACTTATTGGCAAATCAAATCAAATCAAATCAAATGTTTTTATATAGCCCTTCGTACATCAGCTGATATCTCAACGTGCTGTACAGAAACTTCATATAGCACTACTGCATCACATACACAATCACATCATTGTGATTTTACTCTTTGCTTGGTCTAGCTCATTCCTCGCTCTTTTGTCTAACTGTGTTGTTGTTTTTGTCTTCCAATTCAAATCCTGTCCTGCCATCAGTGGAAGAGTAGAGCTCTTCTCTAACACCATCCATCCATGGTGAGCCTGTCCTGCACTGAAGCCTAGTCTCTGATCACCTCAAGCCTGTCCTGCACTGAAGCCTCTGAACACCTCAAACCCTGTCCTGCCCTGAAGCCTCTGAACACCTCAACCCCTGTCCTGCCCTGAAGCCTCTGAACACCTCAAACCCTGTCCTGCCCTGAAGCCTCTGAACACCTCAACCCCTGTCCTGCCCTGAAGCCTCTGAACACCTCAAACCCTGTCCTGGACTGAAGCCTCTGAACACCTCAAACCCTGTCCTGGACTGGAGTCAAGCCTCTGAACACCTCAACCCCTGTCCTGCCCTGAAGCCTCTGAACACCTCAAACCCTGTCCTGGACTGAAGCCTAGTCTCTGAACACCTCAAGCCTGTCCTGCACTGAAGCCTAGTCTCTGAGCACCTCAAGCCTCTCCTGCACTGAAGCCTAGTCTCTGAGCACCTCAAGCCTCTGCTGCACTGAAGCCTAGTCTCTGAGCACCTCAAGCCTCTCCTGCACTGAAGCCTAGTCTCTGAGCACCTCAAGCCTCTGCTGCACTGAAGTCTAGTCTCTGAGCACCTCAAGCCTCTCCTGCACTGAAGTCAAGCCGTTGAACATCTCAACTCAGGCCCTATACCCTCACACAATCACTGTTATAATCCCTTCGCAACACTGTGTAAGAAGCCCTCTCATATTTTGATAAATACCATAGTAGACCAGCAACTAACAGAATCTACTTATTACACATACACCTCAATGATTGTACTCCTTGCTTGGATCAATTCATTCTTTTGTCTAACTATGGCGTTATTTATTTTTGTCTTCCCAGGCAAATCCTGTTGAGCTCTTCTCCAACATGCATCCATGATGAGGCTGTCCTGCACTGAGGCTTAGCTTCTGAACACCTCTACTCCTGTCAACTCATGCCTCATACCCTAATTCAATCACTGCTATGATTCCTTCCCAACACCGTGTAAGTAGCCCTCTCATTCCCATTCCCCATAATATTTGTTGTCTCCATGCGGTCCACACCTATACCATGGGTCTCTCATTCTCCTAAATGTTTCAAGTCACCAACCTCCACTAATCCCCATAATGGTTTAGGTTCTGGTAGGAGTTTGGATAATCTGAACCTAGATCTGGGAGCAGCAGCTTGGGGGTCCCAGGGGAATTCAATACCCATTAATAGCCGCATCCTTTGGGAAGAATAGCGAACCATATATATTTTACTGTGTGGAAAACAGCCAGTAGATAAAAAGCTAGTATAAAGTGACCACTGAATACTATCTGCAGAACCCCCCCCCCCTCCCTATCAGTGGTTTTACATTTCACAATCTAGGCATTACAGTGTGAAAACTGACCCATCATGGCGGCCCTCCTACAAAAAGAATGTGGGAAGATTGTTGAATCGTTGGATGTCAATGTCCACTTGCTTGGTCATTTCACTCTCGTTGGGGACGAAGTGACCCCCCGTTTCTCATGTTGATTCTGCAAAACCAAGCAAAACTCCCCAGAAATACGAGAGGATTACGGACAATTGGACGATACTCTCTCCACCTCCTCCCTCTCCACCTCCTCCTTCCGTTGTTCCATAGACCTGATCGGCAGGGTTGGCTCTGATGGTGTGGTGGATGCGCTGGCTTTAGGGGTAATTGGAATATAATGGAACATTTTTGGTGGCAAATCCAGCCCCGTTTTATTTAGATCTTTCTTTCTTTGTTTACCTTTATTTCACTAGACAAGTCCCATTGCCCTCCTCACCCTGTGAACCTCGTAAACGTGGTCCTTCGTCATCTGAAATGCCACAGATTGTGGGCCAGACTGAATAGCCATGCTTCACTAACCATCCCTTCCTCCCCCCCACCCTCCTCTCTCTCTCTTCTAACTCCATCTTTCATTTTTCTCATCTCTACCAGCTGATTGACTGCCAGACAGTCCCTTGTTCAAATACACGGCAGGTAACCGCCCCCGTCCATGACCTAATATTCAAGATTTGAGATTTGTATTTTCCACGACCAGCTCTGGAGACAATATATCTCTATTTTAGCAGAGAGGGAAATAGCTTTTCAGGAGTACCATGAGAAGACCAGCCAGGAACTACTCACCAGCTAGAAATATGCAGGCTTCAGTATTCAGGAAGAGAATGACACTCCTGAACCATATATGGAACCACTGTATACACTCTACAAGATATTCCAGTATGTACTGTACTCTTATCTCTTGAGAACCCCTTGTGGTCACCTGACCAAATCCCGCCCTGTTTGTATCATCTTAACGGCCTACATTGAGACGATGTAGCGCACTCAAAAGCAATGCATGATGTCCATTCATGCCTATGTCAACAACCACTGGCTAATAGATCATAACAGATACTGTACGTCAACCTGCGGTTGTTGACATAAGCCTTTATGAATGTTTAGATAGCGTCACTGAGAGTAGTAAACTTGGATTATAGGTAAGTATCCCCAGATTGGGGGTCTCCAAAGGCTTTGTTCTGTCCAAATGTTATGAACCATGGTGGCATTGGACAAAGGAGCTCATCAAGGGCAATAGCCCTGTCACCTCTCATCCATAAGCCCTTGTTTATACAGAAATCCCCTCTCTATAGCATAGACCATTCAGCCAAACTAATGGACTAGGGGTGGGTGTTTTTACCATCTACCACTATCTGGTAACCCAAACCAGATCTGGCAGCCCCAAATGTAATCTGGCCATGTCTGGTAGCTGTTAGTTTGTGTGTGTTTGTCCTTATCTCTTTGCCTGGGCCACTTTAAATAGCCTTTTACATGAGGAGGTGCAGCTGAGCCCTCCCTCCCCAAAGGACCCCATTTCAGACTGGTCACTAAAGCACTCAGTTAATCAGCCGAGGCACTAGGGACCATCCCCCTTCTCTCCCTTCCACAGTGCCATGCAAGTCAAAGGTACAGACATTGGGACACAGACATACCCAGACACATCAAGCAATTGCTGTGTGGCTGGTCATAAGTAAAAGTGTCTGGGACACTTTTTAAGGCAAAAATACAGCCAAAATGCCCCAACATATTCATAACACATAACACAGGATAAATGTTACCAAAACACACCCCTCATTTCCCTTGACAAACAAGCCCCTTATTATTGCCAATTAGGCAAGTGTGGAACTACACAAATGCTTATAACAACCCCACTGACAAAACAGGCCATATTGAAATAGACAACATGCCTATTACCTACATATTCAGAGAGAGAGAGAGAGAGAGAGAGAGAGAGAGAGAGAGAGAGAGAGAGAGAGAGAGAGAGAGAGAGAGAGAGAGATTCTACAGCAGCAGATAAGTGTAGTGATAAAATTATACTGTCACAAAATACAGATAATTGATGAAGTGTTCAGTCTGACAGTCTAAACTCTTGAAATTAACATCATATCATCAGATCAGATCGACCACTCCCATTCAAAGCAGCAATCTACAGTACAGGCACAATAGGTGTGTTCAGAACCATGGTCAGCGAATCGGCCCAGACACCAGCTTGACACTGGAATATGCGCAAACAGATTGTTGCACAAAGAAGCAAGGAATGATAGAAACAGAAAGCACTGAAAGTGTTTTCATTAAGCCCAAAAGTGCACACATTTTGCCATATGAAAACAGCCACACACAATATAATACAAACCCTTTAGGCTTATATCTTGAACTGTATGAAGCGAATAGCTCACTTTGAATAAGCAAACACTACTGCATAGGCATTCAGGAATGAAAACATTTTACATAATGATATATCACAGCGGGTATGTTTTGATGGATATTTTGATACAGACATCATGAAGTATTCGGAAGGGTGATGATGGCCCTTAGTTGTCACGCCCTATTCTGTTTCACCTGTCCTTGTGCTTGTCTCCATCCCCCCTCCAGGTGTCACCCTTCTTCCCTATTATCCCCTGTGTATTTATACCTGTTTTCTCTGTCTGTTTGTTGCCAGTTCGTCTAGTTCGTTCAAGCTAACCAGCGTTTTTCCTGTCAGCTCTTATCTTTTCTCAGCCTCTCTTTCCTGGTTTTGACATTTGCCTGTCCTGACACTGTCCCCGCCCGCCTGACCACTCTGCCTGTCCTGACACTGTCCCCGCCCGCCTGACCACTCTGCCTGTCCTGACACTGTCCTCGCCCGCCTGACCACTCTGCCTGTCCCTGACCCTGAGTCTGCCTGCCGTCCTGTACTTTTGCCTTACCCTGGATGTTCGACCCCTGCCTGCCCTGACCTGTCTTTGCCTGCCTTGTTGCCACAATAAACATGTTAACTTCGACAGTCTGCATCTGGGTCTTACCTTGATTCCTGATATTATTATTGATGTTTGGGAAAATTTCAAGGCTGCAGTTGTCCAAAACTTCATAAGGGATGAGAATTCCTGACCTCCCCCCACTTTTTGGTTAATTCAGCATCCTCAACAGAGATATGATAGTGATCACATGGAGCCAGCAGACAAAGGAGGACTGGCCACCCCTCAGAGCCCAGTTCCTCTCTAGGTTTCTTCCTAGGTTCCTGCCATTCTAGGGAGTTTTTCCTTGCCACCGTGCTTCTACATCTCCATTGCTTGCTGTTTGGTGTTTTAGGCTGGGTTTCTGTATAGCACTTTGTGATATCTGCTGATGTAAAAAGGGCTTTATGGAGTTGAAATTGATTTAAAACATGGCCTTGGCTTTGATGGCGATGGCTTGCACTGTAGTCTTCAAATGCATTCTGTGCAAAAGTAGCATTTGCTAGTCTGGTGCTTGAAGAATGAATTGTGAAGGTGCTTCCAATCATTATATCTGTCACAAACAAATGAGCCTTCCATTGTGGCCTTGGGAAAATGTTTATACACATTTATACAGAAAACACCGTCCCTTGTCGAACTCCAGCCAAGAACATTGTCCACTTCCCTGAGACACACAGCAATTTTCTGTGGATAACTGTAGTGGGGACCACTCACAGTTTTGGTTTTGTGGGTGATTCGTCAACTGCAGAAAAATCCGCAGGTGGACTCGTGATGACATGCTCACCATGACGAGTTGGGGCCGGGCGATGGTGACCTAGCTGGTCTGTGGAAATCAAAGCAACCTTCTCATTGGCTGACATACATGGATATTCAGTCAAAATGACTTGTTTTATCTAGCCAAGTAAATAAAATGTGTTAAATTGACCAAACATGTTAAGTTGAGTTGTTCAACTCACTCAAAATGTCAAAATGTATTAAATCAAATTGAGTTTGCATAGAGCCATGTGTTTACTCAACCTACACGCCACACCCATGGACATATTTTATTCTCCGCAATGCAAACACATTCAGGGCCATCTGATTGGTCCAGAAACCGATGGGCTGAGCCACAGCATAAAGTACAGTAGCAGTCAAAAGTGTGCACACCTACTTTTTCTTTATCTTTGTTATTTTTAAATTGTAGAATAATAGTGAAGTCATCGAAACTATGAAATAACACATATGGAATCATGTGCTAACAAAAAAAGTTAAACAAATCAAAAAATATTTTATATGTTAAATTCTTCAAAGTAGCCACCCTTTGCCTTGATGACAGCTTTGCACAATTCGGCATTCTCTCAATCAGCTTGAAGGAGTTCCCACATATGCTGAGCAATTGTTGACTGCTTTTCTTTTCCACTCTGAGGTCCAACGCATCCCAAACCATCTCAATTGGGTTTAGGTCGGGTGATTGTGGAGGCCAGGTCATCTGATATAGCACTCCATCACTCTCCTTCTTGGTCAAATAGCCCTTTGACAGCCTGGATGTGAGTTGGGACATTGTCCTGTTGAAAAACAAATGATAGTCCCATTAAGCACAAACCAGATGTGATGGCATATCACTGCAGAATTCTGTGGTAGCCATGCTGGTTAAGTGTGTCTTGAATTCTATGTAAATCACCGACAGCGTCACCAGCAAAGCCCCCCACACCATCACATCTCCTCCTCCATGCTTCGCGGTGTGAACCACACATGCGGAGATCATTCTTTCACCTGCTCTGCGTCTCACAAAGACACGGCGATTGGAGAAAAAAACATCTACAATTTGGACTCATCAGACCAAAGCGCAGATTTCCACCAGTCTAATGTCCATTATTACATTTGTAATCGCAACAAATAATCTGCTTAGTCCCCAACCAAGGATCATCAAAAGCTGTGCTATAAATTCTCGGATGACCCAAAGATTTCTAGATTCCCTTCCAGACTCCCTCCACCTCAGAGTACAAATATTGCTTCACCACCCAACTGAGGAATTAAATTTAACTTGTGTAATAGATGATGTCTAGATGAAGTCTCACCCCTAAAAATAATTGTCATAAGATACTAGCTCCCTGGTTTACAGAAAATACCCGAGCCCTGAACCATGCTTCCAGAAAGTTGGAATGGAAATGATGCTCCACCAAACTAGAAGTCCTCCGACTAGCTTGGAAAGATTGTATCATGCAATATCGAAGCACCCTCACTACTGCATGATCATCCTAATATATGCCATTTAGCAGACGCTTTTATCCAAAGCGACTTACAGTCATGTGTGCATACATTCTACGTATGGGTGGTCCCGGGGATCGAACCCACTACCCTGGCGTTACAAGCGCCATGCTCTACCAACTGAGCTACAGAACCACTATTTTTTCAACTTAATTGAGGAAAATAAGAACAATCCAAAATGTATTGTTGATACTGTCGCAGAGCTAATTGAAAAGCAGCATTCCATAAGAGAGGATGGCTTTCACTTCAGCAGTGATAAATTCATGAACTTCTTTGGCAAAAAAATCATGATCATTAGAAAGGAAATTACAGACTCCTCTTTGAATCAGTGTATTTCTACAATGCTCAGTTGTCCTGAGTCAAAACACTGCCAGGACCTAGGACCAAGGGAGATCAAGTTTTTTAATCCTATATCTCTTGACACATTCATGAAAATAGTAATGGCCTCTAAACCTTCAAGCTGCATATTGGACCTTATTCCAACTAAAATACTAAAAGAGCTGCTTCCTGTGCTTGGCCCTCCTATGTTGAACATAATAAACAGCTCCCTATTAACCGGATGTGTACCAAATTCACTAAAAATGGCAGTAATAATGCCTCTCTTGATAAAGCCAAAATTTGACCCCCCCCCCCAAAAAACTATCTTCCTATATCGAATCTCCCATTTCTCTCAATTTTTTGGGAAAAAGCTGTTGCGCAGGAACTCACCGCCTTCCTGAAGTCAACTCGGGAAGGTGGTAAAATATATTTTAATGGCATTGGACCAAGGCTCTGCATCTGTCCTCATGCTTCTAGACCTTAGTGCTGCTTTTGACACCATCTATCACCACACCACATTTGGTCCCGAGTGGCACAGCGGTCTAAGGCACTGCATCTCAGTGCGAAAAGCGTCACTACAGACATCCTGGTTCGAATCCAAGATGTATCAAAACCGGCTGTGATTGGGAGTCCCATAAGGCGGCGCACAATTGTTCTTAACTTACTTGCCAAGTTAAATAAAAAATTAAAAAATAATTTTGTGAGATTCGAAACCCAAATTGGTCTACACGGACAAGTTCTTGCCTGGTTTAGATCTTCTCTGTCGGAAAGATAACCGTTTCCCATGCTGGTACCACTATATGGCTGATTTGCCGTCCTCAGAAGACCCCTCTTTCAGAACAAGGTCGAGGAAACAGACCACTATGAGAAAGGACACTGACATCGTGTGGACAATTAGAGTTACACCCGGTAACAACAGTGGTGCCCCCATCAGAGGAGGAACTCAGTCCACCTGGAGATACCCCATCAGAGGAGGAACTCAGTCCACCTGGAGATACCCCATCAGAGGAGGAACTCAGTCCACCTGGAGATACCCCATCAGAGGAGGAACTCAGTCCACCTGGAGATACCCCATCAGAGGAGGAACTCAGTCCACCTGGAGATACCCCATCAGAGGAGGAACTCAGTCCACCTGGAGATAGTCCACCTGGAGATACCCCATCAGAGGAGGAACTCAGTCCACCTGGAGATACCCCATCAGAGGAGGAACTCAGTCCACCTGGAGATACCCTATCAGAGGAGGAACTCAGTCCACCTGGAGATACCCCATGGAGTGTGCCTTCAACACATAATTACATAAGTATATTCTGACCCATGAGTGTGGCAGTTCGGGGGCAAGGCTAGGGCTAAACGAAGCATAGGTTACAAATGTACCCAAGTGTGCTTTCCTCTTTTTCTCTCTCTCTTTCAAATCCCTATTTTGTGTAACACGTGTAATATTGTGTTGGCCCACTAGGGACCTGTTTCATTGTACTAAATTCTAATCAATAGCCTAGACTGTGTGTTTGTGTGTGTGCTTATATCATTTTAGCTTGTTAGCAAATAAATAATCAACTCAATTAGTCTGGTTCGGATTTATTTAGTGGGACAAGGGTTTGTGCAGATTTGCAGATTACGTGATGTTCAGGATGAGAATGTAAATGAAATGAATTAATTAGTGACTGTTGTAAAATCCATAATCTGATATCTGATAACCACTCTGAGCACGGAACCCGGTAGCGGACTGAAATTCCACAACATACGGTGATCGCTACATAAATAGTCATATTAAACATTCATGAAAATACAAGTGTCTCACGTGTATCAAAAGCCTAGAATCTTGCTAATCAAACTGCGTTGTCAGATTTAAAAAAGGATTTACTGTGAAAGAATACGATGCGATTATCTGAGTATAGAGCCCCATAAAAAACAGGCGTAACATAATCACAAACTGCATTAAAATAAATAGTTTACCTTTGACGATCTTTGTCTGTTTGCAATCCCAATGCTCATTGTTACACAATGAATGATCTTTTGTTTGATAAAATCCATTTTTATAGCCTAACACGAAACATTTTGTGAACCGCTTGTGTCGTGATTTCCATCTCATTCCAATTTCGACGACACATTCCAGGTAAATAACCCACACAGAACGTGACTTTTCCAGTCATGTTTGGTTTCACTGCAATCAACTGGTTTGTTTGTTTGTAACACAATCAAACCTTATGGGCCATTTCGCTGGATGTATTGACTGAAAGAAACTGATTTGAAGACAACAAGTCATGACATCATTGTGCACCAATGATTTGCCCGCTGTTTCGTTGATTGACTGTATTTTAACCCAATGACCACTGATCGTCTTGAAATCTAGCTGGGTAGATAGCCAATGAGCTGAGGTAAACGACAATAGGTCATGTTTATGTGTTGCAAGACCAACCCATGTAGTAAGCTCCAGCGTAACGAGAGTCATGCGCTATTGAGGTTTCATACCGGAAGGAAAAACACATATTACACACAGCGTTGTTTCGCATATTCAGCTGTTTATATATCAATCATTATGTTGACTAAGTCAGGGAAAGCTAAATCTAAGTCTAGATATACAGATGTACACACAATTTTTGAATAAATTGATTGAGAAAGTGAGACAGAGATTGTTGTAGGACGATTCATTTAGCGATTGTGGAGGAATATTTTTTGAACAGGAGAGGACATCGTTTTGGAGTTCTTCTCATGCTAATGCCCTTGTTTGAAATTAATAATATAAAATATTATTTGTTATTTTTAAAAAACATTTAGAAGCAATATATAAACATGTAATGTAATGAGATGTGAGATGCGTGTGGCTGCCGCCCCACCCCAACCCACATGAAATAGCCTATTTGAGGCTGTTGAGGGGAGGGCAGGCCCACAACAATGGCCAAAGTGAAATGGAGACAGTCGATACAGCTGGTCTGTTGTAATATAATAAAGACAGTAGATCTAGCTGGTCTGTAATAATATAATAGAGACAGTAGATCTAGCTGGTCTGTAATAATATAATAGAGACAGTAGATCTAGCTGAAATGTCATAATATAAAAGAGACTGTAGATCTAGCAGGTCATAATAATATATTCAACCTTATGTTCCCTGTAGTCTCTATATATCTGTTTATTATACCTGTTGATACAGGGCTCATATGTGAAACTATTCTAACTGAACATTTTCTTTCACAGTGACACTGACTCCGAATGGGAGCCCCCTGTGCCAAGGTGTCCATCCCCTACTGAAGCTGGTTCATACAGCTCCTGCCACAAGTGGTGATCATCTGCCCAAATGTATTTCTGCAGGCATGGATGTGCCTCAGGGCCAAAAGGGCACAGCATGGAGGCGTCGCTGTGTTCTTTGCAAAATGAAGTCCCCCATCACCTGCACCACATGCTTGGTGACCCTCTGCTTTACAGCAGAAAGAGACTGCTATGGCACCTGGCATCAGCAGCACAATATTGTGTAGAGGACTGAGGGTCTTCCAAATATTGAAAGTGTTATTTTGTAATATCATAATATATTCGAACTTATGTTCCCTGTACTCTATATATATATATATATATATATATATATATATATATATATATATATGTTTATTATACCTCAGTAGCACAATATTGTTTAGAGCTTTGGCAAAGTGGGTGATGTTATATCCTTCCTGTTTGGCCCTAGCCGGGGGTCTCATCGGATGGGGCCACAGTGTCTCCTGACCCCTCCTGTCTCAGCCTCCAGTATTTATGCTGCAGTAGGTTATGTGTCAGGGGGCTAGGGTCAGTTTGTTATATCTGGAGTACTTCTTCTGGCTTATCCGGTGTCCTGTGTGAATTTAAGTTTGCTCTCTATAATTCTCTCTTTCTCTCTCTCGGAGGACCTGAGCCCTAGGACCATGCGTCAGGACTACCTGGCATGATGAATCCTTGCTGTCCCCAGTCCACCGGGCCTTGCTGCTGTTCCAGTTTCAACTATTCTGCCTGCGGCTATGGAACCCTAAACTGTTCATATTTCCTCTTGAGGTGCTGTCCTGTTGCACCCTCTACAACTACTGTGATCATTATTATTTGACCCTGCTGGTCATCTATGGAACGTTTGAAAATCTCGGCCATGTTCTGTTATAATCTCCACCCGGCACAACCAAAAGAGGACTGGCCACCCCCCATAGCCTGGTTCCTCTCTAGGTTTCTTCCTAGGTTTTGCCCTTTCTAGGGGTTTTTCCTAGCCACCGTGCTTCTAAACCTGCATTGCTTGCTGTTTGGGGTTTTAGGCTGGGTTTCTGTACAGCACTTTGAGATATTAGCTGATGTACAAAGGGCAATATAAATATATTTGATTTGATAGAGGACTGAGGGTCTTCCAAATATTGAAAGTGTGTAAATAGTTACCCATGTTATTTTGTACAGTGGGGCAAAAAAGTATTTAGTCAGCCACCAATTGTGCAAGTTCTCCACATAGAAAGATGAGAGAGGCCTGTAATTTCCGCCAGGGACTCAAATCCTGCAGTGCCAGACGTGTTTTCTAGATAGCATCACGGAGGCGCTCCGCACTGCTAAAGCTAACTCTCTCTCCTCTGCTCTCATCCTTCTAGATCTATCGGCTGCCTTCGATACTGTGAACCATCAGATCCTCCTCTCCACCCTCTCCGAGTTGGGCATCTCCGGCGCGGCCCACGCTTGGATTGCATCCTACCTGACAGGTCGCTCCTACCAGGTGGCGTGGCGAGAATCTGTCTCCTCACCACGCGCTCTCACCACTGGTGTCCCCCAGGGCTCTGTTCTAGGCCCTCTCCTATTCTCGCTATACAACAAGTCACTTGGCTCTGTCATAACCTCACATGGTCTCTCCTATCATTGCTATGCAGACGACACACAATTAATCTTCTCCTTTCCCCCTTCTGATGACCAGGTGGCAAATCGCATCTCTGCATGTCTGGCAGACATATCAGTGTGGATGACGGATCACCACCTCAAGCTGAACCTCGGCAAGACGGAGCTGCTCTTCCTCCCGGGAAGGACTGCCCGTTCCATGATCTCGCCATCACGGTTGACAACTCCATTGTGTCCTCCTCCCAGAGCGCTAAGAACCTTGGCGTGATCCTGGACAACACCCTGTCGTTCTCAACCAACATCAAGGCGGTGGCCCGTTCCTGTAGGTTCATGCTCTACAACATCCGCAGAGTACGACCCTGCCTCACACAGGAAGCGGCGCAGGTCCTAATCCAGGCACTTGTCATCTCCCGTCTGGATTACTGCAACTCGCTGTTGGCTGGGCTCCCTGCCTGTGCCATTAAACCCCTTCAACTCATCCAGAACGCCGCAGCCCGTATGGTGTTCAACCTTCCCAAGTTCTCTCACATCACCCCGCTCCTCCGTTCTCTCCACTGGCTTCCAGTTGAAGCTCGCATCCGCTACAAGACCATGGTGCTTGCCTACGGAGCTGTGAGGGGAACGGCACCTCAGTACCTCCAGGCTCTGATCAGGCCCTACACCCAAACAAGGGCACTGCGTTCATCCACCTCTGGCCTGCTCGCCTCCCTACCACTGAGGAAGTACAGCTCCCGCTCAGCCCAGTCAAAACTGTTCGCTGCTCTGGCCCCCCAATGGTGGAACAAACTCCCTCACGACGCCAGGACAGCGGAGTCAATCACCACCTTCCGGAGACACCTGAAACCCCACCTCTTTAAGGAATACCTAGGATAGGATAAGTAATCTCTCTCACCCCCCCCTCCCCTTTAAGATTTAGATGCACTATTGTAAAGTGACTGTTCCACTCGATGTCATAAGGTGAATGCACCAATTTGTAAGTCGCTCTGGATAAGAGCGTCTGCTAAATGACTTAAATGTAAATGTAAATGTAAATGTAGCATTTGGATGATCCAGAAGAAGATTGGGAGAATGTCATGTGTTCAGATGAAACCAAAATATAACTTTTTGGTAAAAACTCAAGTCGTTGTGTTTGGAGGACAAAGAATGCTGAGTTGCATCCAAAGAACACCATACCTACTTTGAAGCATGGGGTTGGAAACATCATGCTTTGGGGCTGTTTTTCTGCAAAGGGACCAGGATGACGGATCCATGTAAAGGAAAGAATGAATGGGGCCATGTATCGTGAGATTTTGAGTGAAAACCTCCTTCCATCAGCAAGGGCATTGAACATAAAACGTGGCTGGGTCTTTCAGCATGACAATGATCCCAAACACACCGCCCGGGTAATGAAGGAGTGGCTTTGTAAGAAGCATTTCAAGGTCCTGGAGTGGCCTAGCCAGTCTCCAGATCTCAACCCCATAGAGAATCTTTGGAGGGAGTTGAAAGTCCGTGTTGCCCAGCAACAGCCCCAAAACATCACTGCTCTAGAGGAGATCTGCATGGAGGAATGGGGAACAATGTGTGAAAACCTTTTGAAGACTTATAGAAAACGTTTGACCTCTGTCATTGCCAACAAAGGGTATATAACAAAGTATTGAGATAAACTTTTGTTATTGACCAAATACTTATTTTGGACTATAACTTGCAAATAAATTCATTAAAAATCCAACAATGTGATTTTCTGGATTTTTAAAAAAAAATTTGTCTGTCATAGTTGAAGTGTACCTATGATGAAAATTACAGGCCTCTCTCGTCTTTTTAAGTGGGAGAATTTGCACAATTGGTGGCTGACTAAATACTTTTTTTGCCCCACTGTAATTGCAAAAGGGTTTTCTAATGTTCAATTAATTGTAAACTTGGATTAGCTAACACAACGTGATGGTTGCTAATAACTGGCCTCTGTACACCTATGTAGATATTCCATAAGAAATCAGCCGTTTCCACCTACAATAGTAATTTACAACATTTACAATGTCTACACTGTACTTCTGATATTTTTTGTTTGTTATTTTATCTTGTTATGGCTGCAGGGGCAGTATTGAGTAGCTTGGATGAAAAGGTGCCCATTGTAAACAGCCAGCTCCTCAGTCATAGTTGATAGTATGTGCATATTCTTATTACTATTGGGTAGAAAACACTCTGAAGTTTCTAAAGCTGTTTGAATTATGTCTGTGAGTGTAACAGAACTCATATAGCAGGCAAAAACCTGAGAAATTCCACTTCCGTTTTTTTGTTTTTTGAGAAGGCAGATTTTCAACAAAGCTCTCATTGAAATTACAGCGAGATATGGATGAGTTTTCACTTCCTACGCCTTCCACTAGATGTCAACAGTCAATAGAACTTTGTCTGATGACTCTAATGTGAAGGGGGGGGTTGAATGACACAGGATATAGTCACCACTGCCACGAGTTGATCACTATTTGCGTTCACAGATGAAGGACCTGCGTTCCATCGCTCATCTGAAGTAAGTCTAATTCTCCGGTTGGAATGTTATTCAAGATATATGTAAACAACATTATAAAGATTGATTCAGTACATCGTTTGATTCAGTACATCGTTTGATTCAGTACATCGTTTGACATGTTTCCACTGACCGTTACGGAGCTTTTGGACATTTCGTCACGTTATGGTGGACGTGCTTTGTGACTTTGGAATTGTTTACCAAACGCGCTAACCAAAGTAGCTAATTGGACATAAATAACGGACATTTTCGAACAAATCAAGCATTTATTGTGGACCTGGGATTCCTAGGACTGCATTCGGATGAAGTTCATCAAAGGTAAGGAAACATTTATCATGTATTTTCTGGTTTCTGTTGACTCCAACATGGCGGCTAATTTGGCTTCTGTTCTGAGCGCAGATTATTGCATGTGTTGCTTTTTCCGTAAACCTTTTTTGAAATCTGACACAGCGGTTGCATTAAGGAGAGGTAATATCTCTAATTCCATGTGTATAACTTGTATTATCATCTACATTTATGATGAGTATTTCTGTTGAAATGATGTGGCTATGCAAAATCACTTGATGTTTTTGGAACTAGTGAATCTAATAAGCCAATGTAAACTCCGTTTTTAAAAAATAAATATGAACTTTATCAAACAAAACATGCATGTATTGTGTAACATGAAGTCATATGAGTGTCATCTGTTGAAGATAATTCAAGGTTAGTGATTCATTTGATCTTTATTTCTGCTTTTTGTGAATGATATATTTCGCTGGAAAATGGCTGTGCTTATTTTGGTTTGGTGGAGACCTAACATAATCGTTTGTAGTGCTTTCGATGAAAAGCCTATTTGAAATCGGACACTTTGGTGGGATTAACAACCAGATTACCTTTAAAATGATATAAAACACATGTATGTTTTAGGAATTGTAATTATGAGATTTTTGTGGTTTGAATTTGGCGCCCTCTATTTTCACTGGTAGTTGTCATATCGATCCCATTACAACCAGCATGTCCAGAGATACAACCTCTCTCATCATCACCCAGTGCCTGGGCTTACCTCCGCTGTACCCGCACCCCACCATACCCCTGTCTGCGCATTATGCCCTGAATTTATTCTACCATGCCCAGAAATCTGCTCCTTTTATTCTCTGTCCCCAACGCTCTAGGCGACCAGTTTTGATAGCCTTTAGCCGCAACCTCATACTCCTCCTCCTCTGTTCCCCGGGTGATGTGGAGGTAAACCCAGGCCCTGCATGTCCCCAGGCACCCTCATTTGGTTTCATGCATGTCAACATCAGAATCCTTCTCCCTAAGTTTGTTTTACTCACTGCTTTAGCATACTCTGCTAACCCTGATGTCCTTGCCGTGTCTGAATCCTGGCTAAGGAAGGCCACCAAAAATTCGGAGATTTCCATACCCAACTATAACATCTTCCGTCAAGATAGAACTGCTAAAGGGGGAGGAGTTGCAGTCTACTGCAGAGAGAGCCTGCAAAGTAATGTCATACTTTCCAGGTCCATACCCAAACAGTTCGAACTACTAATTTTAAAAATTACTCTCTCCAGAAATAAGTCTCTCACTGTTGCCGCCTGCTACCGACCCCCCTCAGCTCCTAGCTGTGCCCTGGACACCATGTGTGAATTGATCGCCCCCCATCTAGCTTCAGAGTTTGTTCTGTTAGGTGACCTAAACTGGGATATGCTTAACACCCCGGCAGTCCTACAATCTAAGCTAGATGCCCTCAATCTCACACAAATCATCAAGGAACCCACCAGGTACAACCCTAAATCTATAAACAAGGGCACCCTCATAGACGTCATCCTGACCAACTGGCCCTCCAAATACACCTCCGCTGTCTTCAACCAGGATCTCAGCAATCACTGCCTCAATACCTGTATCCGCTACGGATCCACAGTCAAACGACCACCCCTCATCACCGTCAAACGCTCCCTAAAACATTTCTGTGAGCAGGCCTTTCTAATCGACCTGGCCCGGGTATCCTGGAAGGACATTGACCTCATCCCGTCAGTTGAGGATGCCTGGTCATTCTTTAAAAGTAACTTCCTCACCATTTTAGGTAAGCATGCTCCGTTCAAAAAATGCAGAACTAAGAACAGATACAGCCCTTGGTTCACTCCAGACCTGACTGCCCTCGACCAGTACAAAAACATCCTGTGGCGGACTGCAATAGCATCGAATAGTCCCCGCAATATGCAACTGTTCAGGGAAGTCAGGAACCAATAGACGTAGTCAGTCAGGAAAGCTAAGGCCAGCTTCTTCAGGCAGAAATTTGCATCCTGTAGCTCCAACTCCAAAAAGTTCTGGGACACTGTGAAGTCCATGGAGAACAAGAGCACCTCCTCCCAGCTGCCCACTGCACTGAGGCTAGGTAACACGGTCACCACCGATAAATCCATGATTATCGAAAACTTCAACAAGCATTTCTCAACGGCTGGCCATGCCTTCCGCCTGGCTACTCCAACCTCGGCCAACAGCTCCGCCCCCCCGCAGCTACTCGCCCAAGCCTCTCCAGGTTCTCCTTTACCCAAATCCAGATAGCAGATGTTCTGAAAGAGCTGCAAAACCTGGACCTGTACAAATCAGCTGGGCTTGACAATCTGGACCCTCTATTTCTGAAACTATCCGCCGCCATTGTCGCAACCCCTATTACCAGCCTCTCTTTCATATCGTCTGAGATCCCCAAGGATTGGAAAACTGCCGCAGTCATCCCCCTCTTCAAAGGGGGAGACACCCTGGACCCAAACTGTTACAGACCTATATCCATCCTGCCCTGCCTATCTAAGGTCTTCGAAAGCCAAGTCAACAAACAGGTCACTGACCATCTCAAATCCCACTGTACCTTCTCCGCTGTGCAATCTGGTTTCCGAGCCGGACACGGGTGCACCTCAGCCACGCTCAAGGTACTAAACAATATCATAACCGCCATTGATAAAAGACAGTACTGTGCAGCCGTCTTCATCGACCTTGCCAAGGCTTTCAACTCTGTCAATCACCATATTCTTATCGGCAGACTCAGTAGCCTCGGTTTTTCTGATGACTGACTTGCCTGGTTCACCAACTACTTTGCAGACAGAGTTCAGTGTGTCAAATCGGAGGGCATGCTGTCCGGTCCTCTGGCAGTCTCTATGGGGGTGCCACAGGGTTCAAATCTCGGGCCGACTCTTTTCTCTGTATTCCCCGGCTAGTGGATCTAGGCAGTAACACTCAGGCAATACATCATTTAATTTCTTCCCCAAATGAGTTGCATTGTGTCTCTAACTGGTGGTTGTATGGGGAACTCGTTTGTCTCTATCACTTCCTAAGTATCAAAGGAAATGAAACAAAAATGAATAAAAGCAAAAGATATACAAAATATAGCTACCACACCTTAATCATCTAATTTGGACTATGTTCTATATATGTCCAAGGTCTTGGCTAAATGACATTGTCTTTAATGTCATATCTCGGGTGATCCTACTTGAAGGTGGGTAGTTAAGGCACTTGAAAAAATAGCACCCTGAATAACAAATCTTACATTGGGGACATTACAGGGCTGACCTAGTGAATTCAGGACAGGAGGCTGGGGATGCTGTGGATGGACCCCCTGATGGGGTTTCAGGATCTACTGACAACTTTCCGAAAATCGGGATTGCTTCCATCCCACGGGTGATCCAAGTATGAGACCTCATTAGGTCACCCATTGCATGTGTGCACCTGTGTACGTAGTAAGTGCAAAGGACAATGAAAATAAGACCAAGGATCATGGTAACAGTCAGGATACTGTCCGCCACCATCCAAGAGCGGGTCAACTTAAAGTGTCTCATTAGTATGATAAGATCACCAGTCATTAGTTCCTCGTACTGGATTTCATTTTGAATGGGTTGTAGTAACTCAAGGGAATGCTTAGAAAAAGCGTCAGGCATTTCAATCTCTGCGTCTATCCTGTCGTCGGGAATTTGATATAGAGCGAGGTCGTCTATGTGGATAATCGTTCCATCTGGTACCTTAACAAAAACAGTTTGGTTGGGGAGATTCAATTGGGTGGTTGAGTCATGGCGTTCATAAGTTATAGTGGCGGACGCGAATGGCATGTTAACCAAACATCGATTTCCTACAACCTCCACTTGTGTGGCTCTACATTGTTCTTTGCTGGTGATAGACTTAAGCTGTTGCGACGAGCAATCCCGTATCCGGGAGTGTAATTATAGCCTCAAGCTCATTACCATAACGCAATGTTAACTATTCATGAAAATCGCAAATGAAATGAAATAAATATATTGGCTCACAAGCTTAGCCTTTTGTTAACAACACTGTCATCTCAGATTTTCAAAATATGCTTTTCAACCATAGCTACACAAGCATTTGTGTAAGAGTATTGATAGCTAGCATAGCATTAAGCCTAGCATTCAGCATGCAACATTTTCACAAAAACAAGAAAAGCATTCAAATAAAATAATTTACCTTTGAAGAACTTCAGATGTTTTCAATGAGGAGACTCTCAGATAGAAAATGTTCAGTTTTTCCAAAAATATTATTTGTGTAGCAGAAATCGCTCCGTTTTGTTCATCACGTTTGGCTAAGAAAAAAAAACTAAAATTCAGTCATTACAACGCAAACTTTTTCAAAATTAACTCCATAATATCAACAGAAACATGGCAAACGTTGTTTAGAATCAATCCTCAAGGTGTTTTTCACATATCTATTCGATGATAAATCACTCGTTGCAGTTTGGTTTCTCCTCTGTTCAAAATGGAAAAATGCACGCACCTGGAGATTACGCAATAGTTTTGACGGAGGACACCGAGCGGACACCTGGTAAATGTATTCTCTTATTGTTATGCAGGTGAGTGAGGACCCAAAAGCGATATAACGGAAACAGAGTCTTTTAATGTCCAAACAGGGAAAACATAAATCCTCAATCATTACAGGGGAAGTCCAAACAGGGAAAACACAAATCCTCTAGTTTAACAGGAGAGTCCCCCTTCTAGTTGTTGAGGAGAGTTGCAGGGCTAGCGGCAACAGACTGCAGGTCCCTTCGGGTAGGCGCGGGCCGTAGAGGATAGAGACACCTGCTCACACGTAGTATCTGATGACGAGGCAGAATACAACTGGACGGAACAAAAGCAAAGCAAACAGCAAACAAGAATCCGACAAGGACAGAAGCAGAAACAGAGAGAGAAATAGAGACTTAATCAGAGGGCAAAATAGGGGACAGGTGTGAAAGAGTAAACGAGGTCGTTAGGAGAATGAGGAACAGCTGTGAGCAGGAACGGAACAATAGAGAGAGAGAGGAATAAAGAGAGAGAAAGAAACCTAATAAGACCAGCAGGGGGAAACGAAGAGAAGAGAAAGCACAGGGACAAGACATGACAATACAATACATGACACTTATGGTCAATTTTCCAATGATATGCCTACAAATACGTCACAATGCTGCAAACACCTTGGGGAAACGACAGAAAGTATAGGCTCATTCCTTGCACATTCACAGCCATATAAGGAGACATTGGAACACAGCTCCTCAAAAATCTGGCTCACTTCCTGTATGAAATGTCATCTTGGTTTCGCCTGTAGCATTAGTTCTGTGGCACTCACACACAATATCTTTGCAGTTTTGGAAAGGTCAGAGTGTTTTCTTTCCAAAGCTGTCAATTATATGCATAGTCGAGCATCTTTTCGTGACAAAATATCTTGTTTAAAACGGGAACGTTTTTCATCCAAAATTGAAATACTGCCCCCAGAGGTTCAAGAGGTTAAGACCACAAAGATGCTCAGTGTTATCCCTGATGAATGGTTTGCTAGCATAGAGGTAGTGGACATCTTTGGTTAGAGTACACATTACAGGTTAGGTGTGAGACAGAAATCTGGATTGTTTTCCTGATAAGCTACGACTGGGGGTGTGGCAATTTTTACTGTCGCTTCAAAATCCTACATTTAGAACCGTTTTCAATCTATAGATATTCTCCAGTTCAAGAAACGGCAGTAGAAATTCCACTTCATTACGATCAACATCAATGTGTACTGGATTTGCGACCCCAGACTATAGGCCAAATATGACTGTAATGGCCTTCTCGTGGTTGTAGTAGCTGAGGTCAATATGAGGTCAATATGGGGCACATATTGGGAGTGGCACCAGATATGATGGGATTCTATTCATGGCCAAGTGGTCCATAGAAGAGCTAACTTCACAGAGAAAACCCCCCAATAACAATCAAACCAATTGGACATGGGCATAGTCATGGTTCATGACCTCTACTAGCTTTCCTACAGACAGGAGGGTTTTGTTCAGGAGAGTAGCGTCTGTGTTTCCCACCAAAATAGTGTCCTGGAGAGACTTTCCCACATGTTGCATCCTGGGTGCCTGTGCTTTCATCTGCTGCTGGATAAGTGGCATCTCTTCAGTAATCTCCCTAACATTTCCCTTGACTGTGACTAGACTGACTGCGTTGACGGTAGTGGTACCTAGGGCAAATAGTGACCCTATGGCTGCACTATCGATAGTAGTGCCCGACTCATCATTTTCTCGCCTGGGCTCTGCTAGTTCTGACTGGGTTACTGTGAACTTTTGGAGTTGGGCCAACATATGGTCATGCTTACCTGTCTAGGTGGTTCAGTCAGCCCCAGCCCAACTCAAATGCGCCGAAGGTGGAATGTGTTGGCGGTGCATGTTCTCTGCATCTAGGCGGACGAACACCTTCTGCGTGTGTACTCTGCAGTTAGTTATAAGGAATCCTGGATCATTGTGGAGAACGATTCCCATAGGGGGTCCGTTCGTGATTACATCTGCTGGGTTGGTTTTGTCCAGGGAACAGAGTGTCAGGATCAGCCAAAGAAACTCCATCCTACAGAAACGCATAATCAGAGATATTGTTTGATTATTTAAGTTATTTGCTTTTGTAAACAAAAATGTTTTGACAACAGTTTTTCTGATTTTTCTATTTTGGACAGCACAGCGCATCACAATATCAATAGTGACAACACGTATATATTGTAGCTGGGAAGAGAAGAAAATATGTGTATTCAGTGCTGGCTAGCCCTACCCCTTCTATTCCCATGGGAGGAGTGTACAACTTGATTTGCTTCTTGTGGACCAGCTTTAACAAAGTGTTTTGTCGCCCTTTGCTGATTCTGATTTGATAAGCTACAGGTGACAGCTTCAACACAATCTCGTGTGGCCCCGTCCAGTGGGGTAAGAACTTTGTTGCGACACCTGTAGGTTTGGTGTTTAAATATGTACCACCAAACCTTATCCCTGACCTCGAATACCTGGTGTGAGGCCTTTTTGTCGTAATAGGTCTTGTCACCTTCTGCACTTCTCTCCATCTTTCCTTGAGCGTATGTAAAGGTAGTCTGGAGGTGGTTTCGCAAGTCCGTCACGTATTGATGAGCCGTGTAGGCGGTGGCTGGAGTGACATCTCCCGGTTGGTACAGGAAATGCAGTGGAAGTGTCATTTGCCGGGCTGTCATCTCAAATGGTGTTATTCCCGTAGACCTGTTGCGTGTGGCTCTGATCGCCATCAGTACCAGACGGAGTTTGAGGTCCCAATCTTTGTGGTTGGCTGCCACATATTCTGACCATTGTCTGATTGCTCATTTCTACTCTGCTGGAGCTCCTAGGGTTGTTCGTGATGTGGAGTTTAGACTCCCAGGAGCCGCCACAGTTCGGTCATTACAGCTGCCGAAAAGTGCTCCGTTGCTGTCCAGGGCTTCTCCTGGCCGAAAAGACTGAAAACGTGGTTGAGCAAAAGAACGTCCATGGTTCCCGTTGTGTCATTGGTTGCAGGCAGTCACTCCACCAACTTTGTGAATGCACAAGTCACTGTGAGGAGATACTTGTCACCTCTGGCTGACCTGGAAAATGGGCTGACCCAGTCGATCTGGATCGAGCTGCAGGGGTGCTCTGTGAAGTGGCTTGGAGGGTTGAAACTCGCAGCAAATAGACACTCCCTCACATATTGTGCCACATCTTGTTCCATGTGAGGCCAGTAGGCCACCTGTCGCAATTTTTTACAAGTAGCCTTGACCCCCTATGGCCTCCACACAGCTCGTCGTGGGCATGGGATCTACAAGTGTGAGGTGCTGTTTAGTTGCGTACAGCGAACGCAAGTCGTGTAAACCTGCCAAAGCCAGTTCTGTCACTGGGGATTGACAGGATCAGACAGGAAAGCCATCGAAGTGGTGAGAGACTCTTGATCTTGCATTGCTACCAGGTCACCATTTAGGAATAAATGAGTTAGCAACACATTATGTTTGTGAGAAGATGTTTCCAGCGGTGCTACACGGCACCATGGCCGCCTCTGTGATGTTTGCGTCTCGAGCATCGAACACCCAAGGGGTGCCGTGAATTGCACCAGGTTTCGCCATGCTGTCGGCATGATCGTTGCCAAGTTTGTCACTACCAGGTGATTTGGGGTGTCCCTTGACTTTCTTCCAATACACCTGTATGCCGTGTTTGGTGATGAGGTCATAGCAAGATAGAATGAGCTCTTTGTTTTTCACTTCGCTGCTACTTGAAGTGGTCATGTGATTTTGTTTCCAAAATGGTAAGTGGCATAAGAAGGTGAGTCTGGTGTAGACTGAGTCGGGGCAGATTGCGAGTTCTGACAAGTCGTGTTTCACCGCCGTCTCTGATTGGGAACCATATTTAGGCACCCACCACACCAGGACCAAGCAGCGTGGTGACAGGCAGCGACAGCAGAAGCAGCGAAAAGGAGGAACGGACATGGGAGGATGAATTGTTCGGAGAAGGACCCTGGGATCAGCCTGGAGAATATCTCCGCCCCAAAGAAGAACTGGAGGCGTCGAGAGCTGAGAGGCGCTGGTATGAGGAGAAGCAACAGCGGCAGCAGGAGCAACAATATTGGGACTACACTACTTGGGAGGAAATAGACAGGTGGGCGGTAGACCCAGAGAGAGTGCCGGAGCCCGCCTGGGATTCGCTGGAGCAGTGCGAAGCAGGTTATCGGAGAATGGAGTTGGCGAAGCAAGCATGGCGGCGCGTACGGAAGACCGAGAGTCAGCCCCAAAAATGTATTGGGGGAGGCTCAGGGAGAGTGTGGCAGAGTCAGGGTTCAGACCTAAGCCAACTCCCCCTGTTTTCCGGAAGGAGCCATGGATGTTATCGGAGCTATCGGCGAAGCTGAGGGCTGAGTCTGAGAGGGTCGAGGAATTATTGGACAGAATGGAGGAGAGTGAACAGATGGGAGATGAGGAGACAGTCGAGGAGTTGTTAATAGAATTGGAGTAGAGTGAAGAGAGAGAGCAGTTGATTTGGTGTAGTATGCAAGATAGTCGCCCGACGGAGCGTGTCAGGGATTTGATGGCACCTGGGTCAGCGCTCCATACTCGTCCTTAGGTGCGTGTTAGTTGGCTGGTGAAGATTGTGCCAGTCCCACGCATCAGGCCTCCTGTGCACCTCCTTAGCCTTGCAAGTCCTGTGCCAGTCCTGCTCTCAGGCTCTCCAGTACGCCTTCACGGTCCGGTCCATCCGGTGCCACCTTAACACACCAGTCCTCCGGTGGCAGCTCCCCGCACCAGGCTTCCTGTGCATGTCCTCGGTCCAGTACCACCAGTACCAGCACCACGCACCAGGCCTTCAGTGCGTCCCGCCTGTTCAGCGCTGTCAGAGCCTTTCTCCTCTCCTGCGCTGCCGGAGTCTCCCGCCTGTTTAGCGCAGCCAGAGCAATCCTTCTCTCCAGCGCTGCCGGAGTCTCCTGCCTGTTCAGCGCAGGCAGAGCCTTCCTCCTCTACAGCGCTGCTGGAGTCTCCTGCCTGTTCAGCATAGACAGAGCTGCCAGCCTGCATGGAGCAGCCTGAGCTGTCAGTCTGCATGGAGCAGCCAGTGCTGCCAGTCTGCATAAAGCAGCCAGAGCTGTCAGCCTACATGGAGCAGTCAAAGCTGTCAGTCTGTTCAAAGCAGCCAGAGCTGTCAGTCTGCATGAAGCAGCCAGAGCTGTCAGTCTGCAAGGAGCTATCAGCCTGCATGGAGCTGCCAGAGCTGTCAGTCTGCAAGGAGCTGTCAGTCTGCATAGAGCAGCTAGATCCGCCAGTCAGCCATGATCTTCTAGATCTGCCAGTCAACCAGATTCTTCCAGATCTGCCAGTCAACCAGTCTCTTCCAGATCTGCTAGTCAACCAGAATCTTCCAGATCTGCCAGCCAGCCAGGATCTACCGGAGCCTACTACCTGCCTGAGCTTCCTCTCAGTACTGGGCTTCCTCTCAGTACTGGGCTTTCTCTCAGTACTGGGCTGCCCCTCAGTTCCGGGCTGCCCCTCAGTTCCGGGCTGCCTCTCAGTTCCGGGCTGCCCCTCAGTCTCGAGCTGCCCCTCAGTCCCGAGCTGCCCTTCAGTCCCGAGCTGCCCCTCAGTCCCGACCTGCCCCTCATTCCCGAGCTTCCCCTCAGTCCCGAGCTGCCTCAGTCCCGAGCTGCCCCTCAGTCCCAAGCTGCTCCTCAGTTCTGTGGGGTTCTGGGTGAGGACTGTTAGGCCATGGTCGGCGGCGAGGGTGGATTATCCCAGGACGCGAAGGGGAGGAACTAGGACATTAATGGAGTGGGGTCCACGTCCCGAGCCGGAACCGCCACCATGGACAGACGCCCACCCGGACCCTCCCTATGGTTTTGAGGTGCGTCCGGGAGTCTGCACCTTAGGGGGGGGGGGGGGTTCTGTCACGCCTTGGTCTTAGTATTTTGTGTTTTCTTTATTATTTGGTCAGGCCAGGGTGTGACATAGGTTTATGTTGTTGTATTTCGTATTGGGGTTTTTGTATTATTGGGATTGCGGCTGAGTAGGGGTGTTGTGTGGGCTTGGCTGCCTGAGGCGGTTCTCAATCAGAGTCAGGTGATTCTCGTTGTCTCTGATTGGGAACCGTATTTAGGTAGCCTGGTTTCGCTTTGTATTTCGTGGGTGATTGTTCCTGTCTCTGTGTAGTTTCACCAGATAGGCTGTAATTAGGTTTCACGTTCCGTTTGTTGTTTTGTATTTTGTATCGTTATTTCATGTGTCACTTTTTCTATTAAAGTCATGAGTAACCACTACGCTGCATTTCGGTCCGACTCTCTTTTGACAAACAAAGAACGCCGTTACAGCTGTCGCAAAGGGTGGCTATTTTGAAGAATTTCAAATATAAAATATTTTTGATATGTTTAACACTTTTTTTGGGAACTACATGATTCCACATGTGTTGTTTCATAGCATTGATCTTCACTATTATTTTAAATAAAAACCCTGGAATGAGTATGTGTCCAAACTTTTGACTGGTATTGTGTATATATATATAAATATAACCCTGTGTTCCTTACAGCCAAGTTTCAACTAATAGACTTCTGAGAACCATGCTGGGACTAGGACACACAAGTTATTAGAAGACAAGTTGCTAGAAGACACTTTTTATTCGAATTTTCTGTTGAAATGACTGAATACTATTAGTTTGAAGGTGTAATTTGCACCACATGATTTGAAAAAAGAAACTTGCCTATTTTAGGATTCTCCTATTCATCTCAATGTTATAGTAACTCAAAGAAAAATATATCTCTATACATTAATAATTTCTTTAATTTGCTTCTTGTTTGATATTACAATTATCTAGCTGGTGGAGTAATTTCTGATTTTGTTGGAATCACAAACATCAGTTGATAAGAGGTTTGGATCTCCTAACTTGAAAGCAGCTTGTGTGGGAAAATAAAGATGTTTTCCACACTCAAGATAGCAAAGTTATGAATAATTCCTCTTGTTGTGCTCTGATATAACAAAGACAGGGATAGTTTGGGCTCGTTTGTGACTGAAGAAACCGTTTTAATTCTTATTCTTCCTTTATTTCATCCTTTCCGCCAAATCATAAACACACCAGCCGTGTAGCCTCAGAGAGCCGATCTGAAACTCATAACTGTTTTTAAAAGGCTGCGTAAATTATTTGAAGAGGTCAGGTTTCATTCAAATGGTAAAGCAAAGACTGAGACAAAGCTGGAACACTGGGAGCTGTTTGCTTGACTCTCTTTTTCTTTCCCTCAATCAGCCTCTCACTCCCTCCCTTCCCAGTAAACTGGAGAAAGGGAGAGAGAAGGGGGATATAGAAAACACAGCTACACAAAGGCAGCAATAGCTCTCCATCGCTGGATTACTAATCGGCCTCTTTGTTGTGCTAGATGCATGCCTGTCGCTGTCACATGACCACGTTTCCATGGCGACCAAGGTCTGAGTAATCATTTGCGCAATGACCTTTATTCCCTTGAGGGGAGGGGGAGGTTAGAATGAAAGCGGAGCCAGTAAAACAGAGAGAAAGGAGTGAAGGGAAGGGGGAGTGGGGGAGGGAAGAGGAGGGGGTGAGCAGCAGAGCGAGCCAGTGGGGACCCAGGCAGAAAAAAAGAACAGATTTTGTCAGCACTGAGAAGAATCTGTTGGGTTTGGTTAGATAACTAACAGAGAAAGTGAATTCAAGAAAGAGAGGATGCAGTGAAAGATAGAGAGAGGCCAACCGTGGGATGGGGAGAGGGGTGCTTTTGACTCTCAGTACTGCAGGAAGCTGTGGTGTGAGTCCAACAGAGGGAGAGATAGAGGGAGAGAGAGAGAGAGAGAGAGAGAGAGAGAGAGAGAGAGAGAGAGAGAGAGAGAGAGAGAGAGAGAGAGAGAGAGAGAGAGAGAGAGAGAGAGAGAGAGCAGAATTAGGCCGATACCCACAGAATGCAGAGCAGAAATAGGCCGATACCCGCTGTCGTGACTTATTTACTTTATCCACTATGTTTAATTGTTACCCGATAAAATGAATCATGTCACAATTAACTCATTAGGAATATGGGGCACCACAGAAGAGAGGTTGTTTAAAGAGTTACCGTCTGCCAAATTCAATTATTTTACCTATAACATCCATAAAACAGTCAACATATTAATCATAACATCTTATCATATGATCACTCTGAACAGTCGTAACCTTATGCATCTGCAAAAAAACAGACTTACTCATGATTCCGTACTACACCAATTGGTTTATTTATTTACTAGCTAAATAAATGAGAAAACAAGATAACATACACAAGTAATACATGAGAGGAAGGTCCCGAGCTGACTGACAATATGACAGCTTGTTACAACAGAGATGGAGAGGGGGGGAAGAGAGAGAGAAAAAGGGACACTTATCGTGGATACATTTTAGTGTCATGTTTTGTCTTATATTGTCTTGTCATTTTGCTTTCCCTTCTGTTCGTTTTCCCCCTGCTGGTCTTTTTAGGTTCGTTCCCTTTTTTCTCTCTCCCTCCCTCTCTCTCTTCTCTCTATCGTTCCGTTCCTGCTCCCAGCTGTTCCTATTCCCCTAATCAATCATCTAATCTTTTCACACCTGTTCCGTATCTTGCCCTCTGATTAGAGTCCCTATTTCTCCCCTTGTCTTCCGTTTCTGTCCTGTCGGATCCTTGTATATTGTTCGCCGTGCTGTGTCTTTGTCTCGCCCTGTCGTGTCTTGTTTCCCTCAGATGCTGCGTGTGAGCAGGTGTCTGAGTCTGCTACGGTCGGTGCCTTCCCGAGGCAACCTACAGTTTATGGTCGAGTCTCCAGTCTGTCCTCGTCACTACGAGTGGAATTAGTTTTTTATGTTTTGTTTTCTGCTCCGATTTGTCTAGGAGTATTGCCTATTTCCTTTACTGGAATAAAGACTCTGTTTTCGCCAAGTCGCTTTTGGGTCCTCATTCACCTGCATAACATTTAGAACTATTCTCACATTAATAAAATACTTTGCACAAGAAACGTTGCCCGTTTGGAATAAGAAATCATGAATGTATTTACGTGTGAGTGCCTTTGTTCACTGTTTATCTCTGTCAGAACCAGGCCTTCTTTGGAAGGATGTGGGTTGGACCCGTCTCTTCTACTGTTGTTCACCCTGGAAGATAGCCAGCCGTGTCGAAGGTTCCCATGGGTGATGATGGTAGGAGAATACGGTGATTTGAGACTCATAGTAGGATGGGATGGTTTGAAGAGTCGTAGGATGGTCCCTCTTCGATTCTCTTTTCTCGGTATCTGACTTATGACAGCTAAACAGCTGTACCAGTGATTGTCTGGGGAATGAGGGTCTCGCCTACACCTCATGCAGATTTTTCAGGGTTCAGGATTCAGACCACTTTACACGCACAGATGCAACCTGGCAATGTTCTGGTCTGAAATGTTCATTCTTAGCCAGTCCTTTTATTAAGCACTCTAATCAAAAAGGACGGTTCTATCACACTAACACGCTCTTCTGACCTCACTCGGGGAGTGGCTACTTACTGTGCAAAGGATGCGATTGCAAGTTATCTCTTGTGACTCTGATTCTGGGAGTCATATCTTAACAAAAATACCTTCATCATTATGAATCTCATATGCACAATGTATTGGATGGAAACTTGACAGATAAAGGGGATATACTTTCCACGTTACAGTATATTGTCCATACACTTTTTAATGACATCACAAAATGAAAACCAATATGACATTAGGTTTTCTATAGCTCCACACTGACCATTCCCCAAATTCTTATGTTAGAATACTTATTGTCCCAGTATTCACGTTTGACCGTGTTAGAGCTTTGGCGGGAAAAAGACGGTTAACAAATAACATTCCTTGGGTCAAATACTGGAGGGGGAAAGAAAGTCTACGTCTCCTAAAATTAACAACAGGGTGTGAACTGTTGACCATTCAGCAGCTCCCTCCCCCCTCTGTGGGCGAGAGAGAGGCCTGGTTACTGTCATCCCCCTCCAGTCTGATCTGACCCATTCTGATCCTTACAGGAGTGTCATGACATCGCTAATTATCAAAATCCAGAAAAGAGCTGTTAAATTCTACAACCACCTAAAAGGAGACCAAACCTTCCATAACAAACGATCCCCTGCAGATAGATTAATCTGGAGAAGAGTCCCTTAAGTAAGCTGGTCCTGGGGCACTGTTCACAAACACAAACAGACCCCATAGAGCCCCAGGACAGCAACACAACGGAAAACAAAAAGATAATTACTAGACACATTGGAAATAACTAACAAAAAACCTAAGCAAACTAGAATGCTATTTAGCCCTAAACAGAGAGTACACAGTGGCATACAACCTGACCAAATTTAAGGAATGCTTTGACTAAGTACAGACTCAGCGAGCATAGCCTTGCTATTGAGAAAGGTCGCTGTAGTCAGACCTGGCTCTCAAGAGAGGACAGGCTATGTGCAGACTGCACACAAAATGAGGTGGAAACTGAGCTGCAATTCCTAACCTCCTGCCCAATGGATGGCCATATTAGAGACCCATATTGCCCTCAGATTACACAGATCCACAAAGAACTTGAAAACAAATCCAATTTTGCTGAACTCCCATATCTATTGGGTGAAATACCACACTGTGCCATCACAGCACCTGTTGCCACAAGAAAAGGGAAACAAGTGAAGAACAAATACCATTCTAAATACAACCCATATTTATGTTTATTTACTTTCCCTTTTGTACTTTAACTATTAGCACATAATATGACATTTGAAATGTCTTTATTCTTTTGGATCTTTTGTGAGTGTAATGTTTGTTTACTGTTCATGTTTTTGTTTATTATCTTCTTCACTTGCTTTGCCAATGTTAACATACGTTTGCCAATAAAGCCCTCAAATTGAAAATTGAATTGAATCGAGAGAGAAGCCCTTATGAAAGCAAACCATACCTAGAGAAGCAGCTCCCTGGGCAACAAGCTCTCTTTCTTTTTTGCCTCAGAGAGTGAGCCACACTTGAACTCACAGACACATGGCTTGCAATACACCAGAATCTGAGTCTACCCACCACACAGACAAGTCTGTTCTGACGGTAGCCCAGAAATAACAGAACATGTACAAAATAGCAATGAACTGACAGAAGTTAGGCCTTCAGAATAGAGACTGTGTTGACCTCGAACCAGTCAGTAAAGTATTGTAGTGACCTTGACCAAACACGTAACAACCTCACCAAGTGGTTTGAATCTGTTGGAGTGCTGGCTAAGGTGTTGAGTTCAAATACCAATCGAAGCTACCCCCAGAATACGCTACAGTATCATTTGTCACTAAGTCTTTTTGGAAGTGTCTTTGACCTGTGACCAAGTGAAGTGCACCCCGGTAAAGACAGCCAGGTCACTGTGGCACCAATGCAATATTCAACGTTCGTCCAGGATGTTGGGATGTGCCTTCAATAATGGCCACAAGGGGCAATGGTGAGAGCTATTACCACAAGTTCGTAGCTTGTCAGGGCATTGTGGATGGGGATGGTGGATGGCGGATGGTATTGTTAATTCATTTCGATAAAAGTTCTATCAAAAGTGATTTATTTAGGGTAGCTTGTTTTATGAGTAAGTTAGTAGATTTCACTACTGGAAAGGAAGTGGAGTGAATGGGCTGCTGCACAGTCACCAACGGAGCACTTTCTGCTGCGCCCATTGTGCATAACAGCAATATTTTAAATCTCTAAATGGTTTAACTAGTGAAAAATATATGTCGTTATTGAACAAATCAGTGAGTTTGCTTCATTTACTATAATTCTAAATTAGGATATTGAATTATTTTGCCATGTCTAATTAAGGGTGTATTACGCTACATTCTATGATGTGGACAGTATGTGCTACTACATTACACAAGCTGACATTCTGACCACATCAAATTGGTGGTAATTACACATGATTTCAACATAACATGGTTTCAACATAATAAGAAAAACATATAGAAAAACCACATGAATTTCACATGATCACATGTGAAGTGTTCCAAAAACATGTAAAGCAACATGATATCGATTTGAGTGGCAACCCCCTAGTTGCTAGCTGTTAGTACAACCTGATTTCCCTCTTAAAAACTTGTAAGGATCCAACAGTTTAAAAAAAACTTTATTTATTTATTTTATTTTTACCCCCCTTTTTTCTCCCCGATTTCATGGTATCCAATTGTTAGTAGCTACTATCTTGTCTCATCGCTACAACTCCCGTACGGGCTCGGGAGAGACGAAGGTCGAAAGTCATGTGTCCTCCGACAACCCAACCAAGACGCATTGCTTCTTAACACAGCGCGCATCCAACCCGGAAGCCAGTGTATGGACAATGTTTCAGAGGAAACACCGTGCACCTGGCGACCTTGGTTAGCGTGCACTGTGCCCGGCCCGCCACAGGAGTCGCTGGTGCGCGATGTTTTGTGTCAAGACTGCCAAAATGTTCCTAATTTGTTTATTAATTACTTTTCATGTTCAAAACTGTGCTCTCTCCTCAAACAATAGCATTGTATTATTTCACTGTAATAGCTACTGTAAATTGGAATTTAAGCGTTCTGCCAATATCAGATATGTCTATGTCCTGGGAAATGTTCTTGTTACTTACAACCTCATGCTAATTGCATTAGCCTAAGTTAGCTCAACCTCATGCTAATTGCATTAGCCTAAGTTAGCTCAACCTTCCTGTGGATGGGACAATGATCCCAAATAAGTTTTGACTCGATTTCAGTGATTTATTGATACTTGTCAAAACAACAGGTTTTTTTGTGCATGTGAAGTTTATAAGGTGCACGTATAAAAAACATGCGTAATTTGTTTACTATTGTTGCACATGTATGTGTAGATAGTATATTTTATGTTTATGTTTTCAATATATCACAACCTGTTTCTGGATATTGGTTATTGAGTTGGACAAATCAAAACTGTGTTTTGACATTTGGCTATTTATCAATATATCTGTCAACAGGAAGCAGCAATAGCATCATTTTCAACTTAAGTTTTAGGGATTTCAGCTAGGGGACACTAGTTTTATGTTTGGGAAAAATAACGTTCCCAAAGTAAATGGACTATTTATCAGGCACAGATGCTAGAATATGCAAATAATTGACAGATTAGGATAGAAAACACTCTAAAGATAGCAAAACTGTCAAAAATAGTGTCTGTGAGAGTAACAGCACTGATATTGCAGGCAAAAACCTGAGGAAAATCAAACCAGGAAGTGGCTTCTATTTTGAAAGCTCCATGTTCCATATCCTGCCTTCGCTCCATTTAAAGAGATATCAACCATATTCCTTGTCCTACGGCTTCCTTGAGGTGTCAACACCCTTTAGACATAGTTTCAGGCTTTTTTTAATGAGTGAGAAAGCTAACATCGCGTCAGGTGTTCGCATGAGTTTTGCTTGCACAACAGAGCTTGGGGAGCCATCCTCTCTCCATCTCCTACTAAAAAAGACAGTGCCGTTCGATATATTATATATTATATATTTTAAAAACAACCTGAGGATTGATTATAAAAAACGTTTGACATGTTTCTGTGGACATTACGGATACTATTTGGAATTTTTGTCTGCGGTGCCGTGGCCGCTCGAGCCTTTTGGATTTCTGAACATAACGCACCAAACAAACAGAGAAATTTTGGATATAAAAATAATCTTTATGGAACAAAAGGAACATTTAATGTGTAACTGGGAGTCTCGTGAGTGAAGGTAAGCGATTAATTTGATTGCTTTTCTGATTGTCATGACCAAGCTACTTTTATGCTAGGTGTTCATAATGTTTTGTCTAGTTATCGATAAACTTACCCAAAGTTTAGATTGCTTTCGCTGTAAAGCATATTTTCAAAATCTGACTTGACAGGTGGATTAACAAAATGCAAAACTGTGTTTTGCTATATTGCACTTATTTTTAGTAATATTATTTGAATGTGGCGCTCTGCAATTCAGCGGTTGTTGATGACAATTATCCGGCTAAAGGGATGGGTAGCGTCAAGAAGTTTAAAACCTCTTAGAGATAGGGGGCAGTATTTTCACTTTGGATGAATTGCGTGCCGATAGTGAACTGCATCAAAATCTGTCCCAACTTGCTAATGTATGCATATTATTATTACTATTGGATGGAAAACACTCTGAAGTTTCTAAAACCGTTTGAATTATGTCTGTGAGTATAACAGAACTCACAGGGCAGGCAATCTTCCAAACAAATTCTGAAATCCTGAAAGTTGGGGCAACTGTGATATCATCGCCCCCTACCTTCCCAACTAGTTATGGATCTGGAAACACTTCCAACGTCTGCCACTAGATGTCCTCATTAAGTATAAAGTGTAATGGAGCATTTGCTGTGAACTTTGACCTAATGGGAGGGAAAATAGTTGGTGTCGCAAGAGAATGCCATTTTGTTGTGGTGCATTTCTCTTTGAGTGCTGCGGCTGTTCCAATCAGCCCCAGATGAAAACGAATGATCCAGTTGGAATGTTATTGGATATATATATGATTATAACATCCTGAAGATTGATTCTGCACTTAGTTTGACCAGTTTTTTTGACCTGTAGTATGTCTTTTGGAAGTTTTCATGCAAGTTATCCTGGACCAGAAGTCAGTTTTTGGTCATTTAGTGATAGCAAATGCTGCTACTTGGACACTAGAATTGAACATTATGGAACAAAACGATTTATTGTTGAACTAGGACTCCTTGCACTACATTCTGATGAAAGATCATCAAAGGTAAGGGAATATTTATGTTGTAATTTTGTATTTCTGTTGACTCCAACATGGCGGAGAAATATTGTTACGTCTGAGCCCCGTCTCAGATTATTGCAATGTTAGGCTTTTTCCATAACGTAAAAAAAAAAATGTGACACAGCGGTTGCATTAAGAACCAGTGTATCTTTAATTATATGTAGAACATGTATGTTTAGTCAAAGTTTATGATGAGTATTGCTGTTATCTGGCGTAGCTTTATATAATTCCTCTGGATATTTTGGAGGAATTTCTGAACATGGCGTCAATGTAAACCGGGATTTATGGATATAAAATGCATATTATAGGGGCGGCAGCGTAGCCTAGTGGTTAGAGTGTTGGACTAGTAACCGGAAGGTTGTGAGTTCAAACCCCCCTAGCTGACAAGGTACAAAACTGTCGTTCTGCCCCTGAACAGGCAGTTAACCCACTGTTCCCAGGCTGTCATTGAAAATAAGAATATGTTCTTAACTGACTTGCCTGGTTAAATAAAGGTCAAATTTAAAAATATATATTTTTTTAAATTATCGAACAAAACATAAATGTACTGTGTAACATGTCATCTGATGAAGATTTTCAAGAGGGTAGTGATTGATTTTATGATTTATTATTTAATCCTGCTTTTGTGATTTTATTATTATTTTATTTTTGCATTCCCTGCGCCACCTTAGGGGGGGGGTTGTCACGTTCTGTCCATCGTTCGTATGTGTTTTCCTTGTTTTAGTGTTGGTCAGGACGTGAGCTGGGTGGGCATTCTATGTTGTGTGTCTGGTTTGTCTATTTCTATGTTTGGCCTGATATGGTTCTCAATAAGAGGCAGGTGTTAGTCACTGTCTCTGATTGGGAACCATATTTGGGTAGCCTGTTTTGTGTTGGCTTTTGTGGGTGATTGTTTCTGTCTCTGTGTTTGCACCAGATAGGACTGTTTAGGTTTTCACTTTTCTTGTTTTGTATAGTCTGTTCATGTATAGTCGTCTTTATTAAAAACATGAATAACCACCACGCTGCATTTTGGTCCGCCTCTCTTTCACCAGAAGAAAACCCTTACAGGGGTGGAGTTCCCCTCGGGGTACGCCTCACCTCAACTGGTGGAATTGGTATTGTACCTAATCATGTAGAAACTGCTGAATGAGTCCAAAAACGTGCTGCAATGGATTTATTTAGATGATATACCAGAAATCACCAAAAAGGGTTTGCACCACTGTGCCCTGCCTTCTACTGGTGTCTTTTTGGCCCATCCCTTATGCGTAAACCATGCAACAACACATATTCTTGGGCAAAGCATTAAAATGGTGCTTTATGGTGAAATGCTAGAGGAAAGAGGGGCTTCAAGAAAATAATACCTGATGGTATTGAAATGTGTTTGTGGGTTTTCTTATCCAGCCTTGTGAGAAGCCCAAGGTGTGGCAAGGACCCAAGGTGTGGCAAGGATAGCTTCCACACACACACACACACACACACACACACACACACACACACACACACACACACACACACACACACACACACACACACACACACACACACACACACACACACACATGACCGGCTCACGTTCAATCGATACCCCATTCTAAATCAGTCTTAATTATACATTAATTCAGCCTGGAATTAGACTTGCTTTTTCAACAGCATCATCACGACTAAATGTTTCTGGAATATGCGTCAACTTCATTAACAAGATAGGATAGAGGTTGGAGAACAAAAGGTGCTCCACAAGGTTCAGTGGTAATGCCTCTGCAATTCATTTTTTTTAAATTACGTGCTAATTGAATCACTGAATTGAATTAACTGAATTGTAAAATATAACTGACCTAAACTTTGGTTCACAGAACTGGTCAGGTTGTGATCTATGTTATGAGTTGGAGGAATTAGACTTGTTTTTTTTTAAGAATAATACGATTTATTTGTGAATCTCTTCCAGTGACAAATACGCACACACACACACACTCACCTTCCCTCTTTTTATCCTCCTCACACTAACACAATAACACACATACATACACACACGCACACACGCACCTTTCCTCTCTTTTATCCTCTTCACATTAACACACACACACACACACACACACACACACACACACACACACACACCTTCACTCTTTTTATCCTCCTCACATTAACACAATAATACACACACGCACACACGCACCTTTCCTCTCTTTTATCCTCCTCACATTAACACAATCACATACACACACACACACACACACACACACACACACACACACACACACACACACACACACACACACACACACACACACACACACACACACACACACACACACAGACACACACTCACCTTCCCTCTTTTTATCGTCCTCACATTAACACAATAACACACACACATACACACACACGCACCTTTCCTCTTTTATCCTCCACACACACACACACACACACACACACACACACACACACACACACACACACACACACACACACACACACACACACACACACACACACACACACACACACACACACACACACACACACACACACACACACACACACACACACACACACACTCACCTTTCCTCTTTTTATCCTCCTCACATTAACACAATCACACGCACGCACGCACGCATACTCATTCTACCGACCATAGGGCACACAACAAACAACCGGTTTGGAAAATGACACAAAAAACATGCTTGGTGCAGGAATATGGCTCAGGAGGCAGCACACTGGGGTGATTGATGGGGTCGGATAGACAGTTAATCACGGAAATGGTTCTGTTATCCACAACAGCTAAATCAGCACTGTGGCACATGGTACCGCTAGCCACCACTGATGATCCGGCTCATGATGTCATCCCCTCCTCAGAGCAAGCTGGGTGGGGGTTGAGGGGAGGTTCTCTCAGGGTTCTCTGTGCGTTGTTCAGGTTAACAGAGTATATGTCTACCCTTCCTCCACCCCTATATCCCTTACACTGGGGTCTCAGTGTCTGAGAAACATAATGGCAAGCTGGAATCAGGGTGGAGGTGGTCAGTGCACCCTACCAGTGGACCTTTATTTTATATTTTTATATCGACCAGATGAGTCAATACATTCATTTTTTATGGACATTGACAGAGTTCTAGTTGACACCTCATTTCATGGAGTATCTGCAACACTGAAAGGGCAATTCTGCCACTTTTCAACCGCATATTCAGTATCTCCGGCGCCATACAGGTGTCTAATACCATATAAAAAATGATCGCTGAAGCTGTGATGGAAAAGGACATTTTGATAAAATGTTATAAATGCTGACATGTCATTTATTAGTTCAACATGGTGAGATCTTTTTGTGTCGGTAAAATTCATTATGCAAGAAATTATGGTGGAAAAGCCTTTTTTGCGCAAATATTGGTATTAATAACCATCATATCAAAGTAACTTGGAGTCACGCGCTGATATGGTGTGTGGTCCTCCCTCTACAACTTGGGTAACTATGCAGTTTATTCAGATACAGATAAAATAGCTTATGGTGAACTTACATTTACATTACATTTAAGTCATTTAGCAGACGCTCTTATCCAGAGCGACTTACAAATTGGTGCATTCACCTTATGACATCCAGTGGAACAGCCACTTTACAATAGTGCATCTACATATTTTAAGGGGGGGTGAGAAGGATTACTTTATCCTATCCTAGGTATTCCTTAAAGAGGTGGGGTTTCAGGTGTCTCCGGAAGGTGGTGATTGATTCCGCTGTCCTGGCGTCGTGAGGGAGTTTGTTCCACCATTGGGGAGCCAGAGCAGCGAACAGTTTTGACTGGGCTGAGCGGGAACTGTACTTCCTCAGTGGTAGGGAGGCGAGCAGGCCAGAGGTGGATGAACGCAGTGCCCTTATTTGGGTGTAGGGCCTGATCAGAGCCTGGAGGTACTGAGGTGCCGTTCCCCTCACAGCTCCGTAGGCAAGCACCATGGTCTTGTAGCGGATGCGAGCTTCAACTGGAAGCCAGTGGAGAGAGTGGAGGAGCGGGGTGACGTGAGAGAACTTGGGAAGGTTGAACACCAGACGGGCTGCGGCGTTCTGGATGAGTTGTAGGGGTTTAATGGCACAGGCAGGGAGCCCAGCCAACAGCGAGTTGCAGTAATCCAGACGGGAGATGACAAGTGCCTGGATTAGGACCTGTGCCGCTTCCTGTGTGAGGCAGGGTCGTACTCTGCGGATGTTGTAGAGCATGAACCTACAGGAACGGGCCACCGCCTTGATGTTAGTTGAGAACGACAGGGTGTTGTCCAGGATCACGCCAAGGTTCTTAGCGCTCTGGGAGGAGGACACAATGGAGTTGTCAACCGTGATGGCGAGATCATGGAACGGGCAGTCCTTCCCCGGGAGGAAGAGCAGCTCCGTCTTGCCGAAGTTCAGCTTGAGGTGGTGATCCGTCATCCACACTGATATGTCTGCCAGACATGCAGAGATGCGATTCGCCACCTGGTCATCAGAAGGGGGAAAAGAGAAGATTAATTGTGTGTCGTCTGCATAGCAATGATAGGAGAGACCATGTGAGGTTATGACAGAGCCAAGTGACTTGGTGTATAGCGAGAATAGGAGAGGGCCTAGAACAGAGCCCTGGGGGACACCAGTGGTGAGAGCGCATGGTGAGGAGACAGATTCTCGCCACGCCACCTGGTAGGAGCGACCTGTCAGGTAGGACGCAATCCAAGCGTGGGCCACGCCGGAGATGCCCAACTCGGAGAGGGTGGAGAGGAGGATCTGATGGTTCACAGTATCGAAGGCAGCCGATAGGTCTAGAAGGATGAGAGCAGAGGAGAGAGAGTTAGCTTTAGCGGTGCGGAGTGCCTCCGTGATACAGAGAAGAGCAGTCTCAGTTGAATGACTAGTCTTGAAACCTGACTGATTTGGATCAAGAAGGTCATTCTGAGAGAGATAGCGGGAGAGCTGACCAAGGACGGCACGTTCAAGAGTTTTGGAGAGAAAAGAAAGAAGGGATACTGGTCTGTAGTTGTTGACATCGGAGGGATCGAGTGTAGGTTTTTTCAGAAGGGGTGCAACTCTCGCTCTCTTGAAGACGGAAGGGACGTAGCCAGCGGTCAGGGATAAGTTGATGAGCGAGGTGAGGTAAGGGAGAAGGTCTCCGGAAATGGTCTGGAGAAGAGAGGAGGGGATAGGGTCAAGCGGGCAGGTTGTTGGGCGGCCGGCCGTCACAAGACGCGAGATTTCATCTGGAGAGAGAGGGGAGAAAGACTTCACTGGGTGTTGAAATTGCACTGTGATCTTGATGCTCCTTTCTAATAAATATCGAGGGTCTGTTTCTGGTGAGATGACGATGGTCGATGCTTGACTGCTGATTGACAAAGAAAATATTCTCGCCCTCCATAATAAACTCATCATGTAGACTAGACATGTACCCGCACAGCCTACCAGCACTGTATCTGTGAGCTATTGACTAGAGAGCGAAACAGTACATGTGGTGTGCACTGCGTCATCACGCACTGATTTTTATCCACAATCATTTGGTGGAAACACCACTGGTGGGAAAATGCACATATGTTCTTGGATGGAAACCTATATTGTGACATCATAGTGGAAACCTATATTGTGACATCATAGTGGAAACCTATATTGTGACATCATAGTGGAAACCTATATTGTGTCATCATAGTGGAAACCTATATTGTGACATCATAGTGAAAACCTATATTGTGACATCATAGTGGCAACCTATATTGTGACATCATAGTGGCAACCTATATTGTGACATCATAGTGGCAACCTATATTGTGACATCATAGTGGCAACCTATATTGTGACATCATAGTGGCAACCTATATTGTGACATCATAGTGGCAACCTATATTGTGACATCATAGTGGCAACCTATATTGTGATATCATAGTGGAAACCTATATTGTGACATTGTGACATCATAGGATAAGATTAGAAGTAAGAACGCAATTTCCAAAATCTGCAACTAGTTTCTAGGCAGAGGGTATTTTCTCGCTCCCCACGTCACCACGAATCTCACAGTGTTTGAAAATCACTGTTTTGATGAGTTCATTGGGTAGATCTTTTTAACTTCCTTTTTTTCTGCATAACATAGACATGCCATTTTCACAATTGTAGACACTGGTATTGTGTTGGATATAATGAAAATGAGGTTGAAAAGTGGTGGACTTGCCCTTTAACATTACATTACTCTTAAACCATTGTGGAAACAATGCAATTACTATTGTAACAACATTGTATTAAAGGGCAACTCCCAAAATGTTAAATCTAATTTTCATAATGAAATAATGTTTTTCTTACTTTCAATCCTACCCTGTCATATTTTTAACCACAGATCATAGAAACACACAGTTTTTACATTTGTAGACACTAGTATTGTGCTGGAGATAATGAATATGAGGTTGAAATTTGGCAGTATTGTCCTTTAACATATTGTTACATAGTAACTTATTAATTGCTTTGTAATTGCATCATAATGGAGTTACGTGGAATAAAGAACATTAAGTTATTATGCAATTAAACCAACTAACAGACACTATAATTACATCATCACTACACAGGTACAAGAGCAACCTAATGTGAAGTGATACAGAAGTATCTATACTTTAAACCAGGGTTCTCCAACCTTGTTCCTGGAGAGCTACCGTCCTTTAAATTTTCACTCCAAGCCTAATCTATTACACCTGATTCTAATAATTAGCTGGTTGATAAACTGAATCTGGTTAGTAACAACTGAGGTTGGTGTGAAAACCTATATGAGGCTCTCCAGGAACATGGTTGGAGAGCCCTGCTTTAAACACTATCCAAGTGTTACCAAATGTAAACATGTGTCTTGGTTTTCTAGGATGATATGCACCTCCTCTCTACCATCTGCTACACAGCACAACAATGCAGATTAAATACATTTGCGGTATTGTGTTTCAACAGTCCAGTTTAAACCTGCTGCTAAAATGCATCCTTTGTCCTGATCTTGTCCATTTACACACTTATAAGATCTGATCAAAACCAGTTCACAATGCGTCTTTGAATTTGTCTACACCTGTTAAAACCACGTATAAACGGGGCTAAAACGGGTGCCATAGCCAACTGAACACAGAACAAGAATACACTGGAGGAGCAGTATCACACAGCCATGTCGTCAAATGGTGGAAGTCCAGTATATTAAAGTGGAATGAAGAAAAGCTCATTTCTTGCAGATAGCATCACCCACAAGTAATCTCGCAGACCAAACAAACCCCGGCCTATGACTTGCGGGAGATTTTCTCAAGACCTCGAGACGACAGAGATGAGTGTCATTTCTCCCACAAAGAAATGGTCACACAGAGAATATTCTGCGAGGCTCCTCGAACCCGTTCTTGGCGAGAGCCTCGTCCGTTACGAGCCGCCAGTGTTGTGATTTGAAACGAGAACGGAAGGCCATAGGAGGGAGTTCTATGGCCTCAATCGCCACAGGGATGGTTCTTTGAAGGACCAAGTCTACAGAGCCAGAAGGAAGGAAGGCAGAAGAAGCCCCATTGATGTTACAGAGAAAAGAAGGCTCCCATTCAGACGTTCAGACGCTCCCGTCCAGAGCATAGAGGCTCCTTTGTGGAGTCAAGGAGGCCTCCCTAGATTTTCGGGAGCTATCGGTGGTGTACAGCAATAGACCTTTCGGTTGGTGGCCACACACAGATGGGGAGGGGAAAGAGGGTGGGTGGAGGGTGCAAGACAAAGTCCCAGACTACCTCAATGAGTCATTCCGTCCAGCCTGCTGCAAGAATGGCCCGTTGTGTCAGGCTGGTGTCAAGGTCGCTCAGTCCTTCAGACACCCACTTCGAGCTCACTGCCGCAGCCCAGCAAGACCCACCGTGGCTGGGCCAACGGTGTCCCAGAGTTACTTAACTGTTAATGAAGCCATTATCCAACAAGGTAACTCTGACAGGCACAGAGAAACAATTGTTGTACCTTGTTTTGATGTTGAATTGAACCACGTCAACCTTGTTTATGGTAATTTGGCCATCTGTTTGGTGACAAACAAAATATCAGACCCTTCAAAATGACAAGATATTGAACACAGAGTAAATATTAATGATACACACAAGTATATTATCTCACTTGAATAGACAAAACATTAAACAGTTAATGTTTGGTGAGACATACATCCTTGGATGAGAGAGAGATGCTTGTGCAAGCTGCCCCTCAAATTAATAGAGTAGACTTGAGACAATTGAGTTTTGGAGAAGAGCGAGACAGAAAAGGAGAGCGGGAGAGAGATCCAGAGAGATAAAGAAAAGGAAAGCTCCTCCACCACCAGTCCATCCATCTGCAAGGTCCTGAGCTCCCCTGTTCTTTCCATCCAGACTGCAGCTGTTTAATCCTCCTCCCTGCACACACACACACACTACCCCCCCCCCCCCCCCCGCCCCCCAGTCTCAATTACATAAAAAAGGTCACTATGGCCACGTGTCTGCTCAATACAGCCGGACTTCTGTCCAATTCCACAGACAGCTGACACATAGACCACCCCCAGCCAGCAGGCCACTTTACAACCACATCGTTTCCCTTCAAAATATATTGTCTGCTTCTCTCCCAAATCCCCCCCTGAATTGCGGTGAAAATCGCTATTTAATAGACAATTACGTTAAGAAGACTGTAAATCAGCTTCAGCGGGATAAAGCGGACATTAGGCTTTATTTACAGAAATCTCTACTTCGTGGTGGTAATAAGGAGCACATGTGAGGGAGCAAGGTCCGTCAGAGCAGGTCGAAGAGCTACACTCTCTCTACTAGAATCCATCATGACAAGAGCTGTAGATTTGTATAGAGTATATTTCCATAGAGCATAGTTCTATGTTGTCAGTGGCAAATGTAGGTTTCGCCTGTCATAATGATGGCTAATGGAGCCATACTTGAGCTTGCCAACACTGCATTGGTCTAGGATGAAATAACTGTAACAAATGGGTGCAAGATCCAAAATGGTATTGTGAGGAATAGGTAGGAACAACTCTGGACCTTGGCCTAAAAAGGTGATGATTGTTGAGGAATGGGATTGTGGTAGTATTGGAAGAGACGTAGACTATTTTACATGGTTTATGAGGTCTCCACTCATCCTGAATTACAAGGACTCTTCTTTCTCCTCCACTTCAGCTCTTCTTGTTGACCACGGCAGAGAGAAGGGATATGACATTTATCTTTAATAAGAACTCTGCTCTCTTTCACTCCCTTCTCCCTTATTCTGTCCTTTTTTATCTCTAATCCCTATATCTTCCACTCATCACCGTTTTCTTTCCTTTCCTTCCGGGTTCTGTTTCTGTTTTTCCACATCTGTATTCCTCCCCTCTGCTGCATCTTCCACTTCTCCTTTCACATATTGACCTCTATCACTCTTGCCCTAATCTCTCCTCTTTCCCCCACTATCTGTTTGTCCTCGAACAACAATTGTTTTTTATTTACCTCTTTCTATGCTCTCTTCGTCACTTCTCCTCCCTCTCGGTTCTTCTTCCCCTTATTTTTTCTTACCTCTCCCTCATTTCTCTTTCTATTTCCCCATTAAAAAAACTTTTTGTATTCCGTATTTTTCCCTCCACCCCCTCATTTCAATCCCCACTTCGAGTCCTCATCCTCTCATCGTTTTTGTTTCCCCGTCTATTTCTACTTCCTTCTCTCTATGCCCCTGGTATCCCTCACTCCCTCACTCTATCCATCTCTCCTGTTCGTTCTCTATTTCTACTTCCTTCTCTCCATGCCCCTGGTATCCCTCACTCCCTCACTCTATCCATCTCTAAACTTCGTTCTCCATTTCTACTTCTCTCCATGCCCCTGGTATCCCTCACTCTATCCATTTCTCCACCTCATTCTCTATTTCTACTTCCTTCTCTCTATGCCCCTGGTATCCCTCACTCCCTCACTCTATCCATCTCTAAACTTCGTTCTCCATTTCTACTTCTCTCCATGCCCCTGGTATCCCTCACTCTATCCATTTCTCCACCTCATTCTCTATTTCTACTTCTCTCTATGCCCCTGGTATCCCTCACTCCCTCACTCTATCCATCTCTCCACTTCGTTCTCCATTTCTACTTCCTTCTCTCCATGCCCCTGGTATCCCTCACTCTATCCATCTCTCCACTTCGTTCTCTATTTCTACTTCCTTCTCTCCATGCCCCTGGTATCCCTCACTCCCTCACTCTATCCATCTCTCCACTTCGTTCTCTATTTCTACTTCCTTCTCTCTATGCCCCTGGGATCCCTCACTCCCTCACTCTATCCATCTCTCCACTTCGTTCTCTATTTCTACTTCCTTCTCTCTATGCCCCTGGTATCCCTCACTCCCTCACTCTATCCATCTCTCCTGGTCGTTCTCTATTTCTACTTCCTTCTCTCTATGCCCCTGGCATCCCTCACTCACTCACTCTATCCATCTCTCCACTTCGTTCTCTATTTCTACTTCCTTCTCTCTATGCCCCTGGTATCCCTCACTCCCTCACTCTATCCATCTCTCCACTTCGTTCTCCATTTCTACTTCCTTCTCTCCATGCCCCTGGTATCCCTCACTCTATCCATCTCTCCACCTCATTCTCTATTTCTACTTCCTTCTCCCTATGCCCCTGGTATCCCTCACTCTATCCATCTCTCCACCTCATTCTCTATTTCTACTTCCTTCTCTCCATGCCCCTGGTATCCCTCACTCCCTCACTCTATCCATCTCTCCACCTCATTCTCTATTTCTACTTCCTTCTCCCTATGCCCCTGGTATCCCTCACTCCCTCACTCTATCCATCTCTCCACCTCATTCTCTATTTCTACTTCCTTCTCCCTATGCCCCTGGTATCCCTCACTCCCTCACTCTATCCATCTCCCCACCTCATTCTCTATTTCTACTTCCTTCTACCTATGCCCCTGGTATCCCTCACTCCCTCACTCTATCCATCTCTCCTGGTCGTTCTCTATTTCTACTTCCTTCTCTCTATGCCCCTGGCATCCCTCACTCTATCCATCTCTCCACTTCACTCCACCTTCTTTAGTCCTCCTGTTCCCTCCTTGCATCCCTTACTCCCTCTCTCCTCGTCTATTTACCACGTCTTTTTCCATTCTCTCCCTCTCCTTCTTTAGCTCTCCTGTTCCCTCCTTGCATCCCTCACTCCCTCTCTCCTCATGTTTATTTACCCCCTTTCTCCTTTCTTTCACTCATTCTACCCTCGTATCCCTCCCCCTCTCCTCATGTTTATTTACCCCCTTTCTCCTTTCTTTCACTCATTCTACCCTTGTATCCCTCCCTCTCTCTCTCCTCATGTTTATTTACCCCCTTTCTCCTTTCTTTCACTCATTCTACCCTCGTATCCCTCCCTCCCTCTCTCCTCATGTTTATTTACCCCCTTTCTCCTTTCTTTCACTCATTCTACCCTCGTATCCCTCCGTCCCTCTCTCCTCATGTTTATTTACCCCCTTTCTCCTTTATAATAATAATAATATATGCCATTTAGCAGACGCTCATTCTCATGTGTGCATACATTCTACGTATGGGTGGTCCCGGGATCGAACCCACTACCCTCCAAGCACCATGCTCTACCAACTGAGCTACAGGACCACCCCCTCATTTCTTTCACTCATTCTACCCTTGTTTATTTTATTTACCCCCTTTCTCCTTTCTTTCACTCATTCTACCCTCGTATCCCTCCCTCCCTCTCTCCTCATGTTTATTTACCCCCTTTCTCCTTTCTTTCACTCATTCTACCCTCGTATCCCTCCGTCCCTCTCTCCTCATGTTTATTTACCCCCTTTCTCCTTTCTTTCACTCATTCTACCCTCGTATCCCTCCCTCTCTCCTCATGTTTATTTACCCCCTTTCTCCTTTCTTTCACTCATTCTACCCTCGTATCCCTCCCTCTCTCTCTCCTCATGTTTATTTACCCCCTTTCTCCTTTCTTTCACTCATTCTACCCTCGTATCCCTCCCTCCCTCTCCTTCTTTAGCTCTCCTGTTCCCTCCTCGTATCCCTCCCTCCCTCTCCTTCTTTAGCTCTCCTGTTCCCTCCTCATATCCCTCCCTCCCTCTCCTTCTTTAGCTCTCCTGTTCCCTCCTCATATCCCTCCCTCCCTCTCCTTCTTTAGCTCTCCTGTTCCCTCCTCGTATCCCTCCCTCCCTCTCCTTCTTTAGCTCTCCTGTTCCCTCCTCGTATCCCTCCCTCCCTCTCCTTCTTTAGCTCTCCTGTTCCCTCCTCGTATCCCTCCCTCTCTCTCTCCTCATGTTTATTTACCCCCTTTCTCCTTTCTTTCACTCATTCTACCCTCGTATCCCTCCCTCCCTCTCTCCTCATGTTTATTTACCCCCTTTCTCCTTTCTTTCACTCATTCTACCCTCGTATCCCTCCCTCCCTCTCTCCTCATGTTTATTTACCCCCTTTCTCCTTTCTTTCACTCATTCTACCCTCGTATCCCTCCCCCTCTCCCTCATGTTTATTTACCCCCTTTCTCCTTTCTTTCACTCATTCTACCCTTGTATCCCTCCCTCTCTCTCTCCTCATGTTTATTTACCCCCTTTCTCCTTTCTTTCACTCATTCTACCCTCGTATCCCTCCCTCCCTCTCTCCTCATGTTTATTTACCCCCTTTCTCCTTTCTTTCACTCATTCTACCCTCGTATCCCTCCCTCTCTCTCTCCTCATGTTTATTTACCCCCTTTCCCCTTTCTTTCACTCATTCTACCCTCGTATCCCTCCCTCCCTCTCCTTCTTTAGCTCTCCTGTTCCCTCCTCATATCCCTCCCTCCCTCTCCTTCTTTAGCTCTCCTGTTCCCTCTTCATATCCCTTCAAATCAAATCAAATCAAATTTATTTATATAGCCCTTCTTGATTCTCAAAGTGCTGTACATGGTCCTATTCCCTCCTCATATCAAATCAAATCAAATCAAATCAAATTTATTTATATAGTACACACAGAGGAGAGAGGAAAGGAAGGAAGATAACGAAATAGATGGTTCCGTCCTTTCATATCCCTCCCTCCCTCTCCTTCTTTAGCTCTCCTGTTCCCTCCTCATATCCCTCCCTCCCTCTCTCTATTTGCCATCTTTTCTCCATCTCTATCTCCCTCTGCTATGATTCGCCTGTTCTCTCCTTCATCTCCTGAAGAAAGCACACAGCACTGCAGCACTACTGCAGATCTCAGCACAAATGAGATTCTATTTTCTGCTTCTGCTTCCTGTTCCTCCTTTCACCCCGTCGCCATGGTTACCAGCTCGTGTCCACAGAGGTCTATCTTCCTCCCGTCTCAGTCACAGCGCCAGGGCTAGGCCGGGGTTATCGCTCTCTCCCCTCTCCCTCTCTCTGTCTCTCCTGCTCCAGTTGTGTCTTTCCGCTGCTATTCCTCCATCTCTCTCTGTTTTCATCTCTCTATCGCTCCTTCTTCGTTCACCATCTACTGTATGTGGAGTGTTTGCAAATATCGCATCCCTTTTGCCACTTCTTCTTCTTGATGGCTCTGCATTGTCTCTCGGAAGGGCTGTGTTATTGCCGACCCCTTCAGAGATAAGTTCTCTCCAGAATTCTCTGGAGGAGTCAAGGAAGCCTTTGGCACAGCCTATTCCGCTATTCATGTGCTATAAAGGACAGTTGTTTATCATTGGATGCTAAAGAGGGAGCCAATGGGGACTGCATGCGGCTATGAGACATTGTAATCGACAGTATTCAATCCCAAGAAAAGGTGGCGAAGTGACAGAGAGTTAGTCAGGCAGTTCAGCAATGATGTCATTGCTTTAAAGGTAGTGAGGGAAAGATAGCTATTACTGAGGATGAGACAGAAGTTGAGGCTGTGTGTAAAAAAACATCTATAGTAGGCTAACTTACGCCAAATAAGATCCAAAATCATAAAGTATTGGATAATTGTTACCCAAAGACTATAATGAAATAATCAGTATAATATAGACTATAGTCATAATTTTGACCTAAGTACCACATCCATTATATTTAAAAAAAAAACAGTCAGAAATGGTTTAACATTCCAGGTTGAGACCTTGTTTGGGGTTCAATTTAATGGATCCATTTCAGTTTGAGAGACCCATGCAGACACCACCTAACCATGCTAAAATACAGCTCAATGTTTACTAATAAATTCAGGTTAGTATACAGCCGTAAACACTATAACTGAGATCTGAACAATAAGTGCAATTAGTCTCATTCTCCAACTCCTCTTTAACTTCTTCAATATAGGTGGTGCTCTTAATTTTTGGATAAAAAAACGTTCCCGTTTTAAACAAGATATTCTGTCACGAAAAGATCCTCGACTATGCATATAATTGACAGCTTTGGAAAGAAAACACTCTGACGTTTCCAAATCTGCAAAGATATTATTTGTGAGTGCCACAGAACTGATGCTACAGGCAAAACCAAGATGAAATTTCAAAGGAAATGCGCTTTGTTCCAATGTCTCCTTATATGGCTGTGAATGCGCAAGGAATGAACCTACACTTTCTGTCGTTTCCCCAAGGTGTCGTATTTGTAGACATATCATTGGAAGATTGACCATAAGAGACTACATTTACCAGGTGCTCCGCTTGGTGTCCTTCGTTGCAATTATTGCGTAATCTCCAGCTGCGTGAACAAAAGGCTAAGCTTGTGAGCCAATATATTTATTTCATTTCATTTAGTTAACATTGCGTTATGGTAATGAGCTTGAGGCTATAATTACGCTCCCGGATACGGGATTGCTCGACGCAACAGGTGAAAAGAATATCTTATTTTTCATTTGGTATGCACAAATTGTAGTAGAAAGCCATAGCGAATATAACCACCCTGGAGAAAAGTGACCGTTCAGATAATGTCCTGTACAGTACACGGTAAGAAAATACTTCACACGGCAAATTACTTTATAAACAAGAGTAACATACTATATGAACTGAATACAGTAGATTACCATAATATTTGTCACATGCGCCGAATACAACAGGTCTGTTCACCTTACAGTGAAATGCCGAATACAACAGGTGTGTTCACCTTACAGTGAAATGCCGAATACAACAGGTGTGTTCACCTTACAGTGAAATGCAGAATACAACAGGTGTGTTCACTTTACAGTGAAATGCTCACTATCAAGCCCGTAACCAACAAAGCAGTTTTAAGAAAAAGAAAAAAAAGAGATAAGAATAACAAATATTTAAACAGCAGCAGTAAAATAACAAGCGAGGCTATATACAGGGGGTACCAGTACAGAGTCAATGTGGAGGCTATATACAGGGGGTACCAGTACAGAGTCAATGTGGAGGCTATATACAGGGGGTACCGGTACAGAGTCAATGTGGAGGCTATATACAGGGGGTACCAGTACAGAGTCAATGTGGAGGCTATATACAGGGGGTACCAGTACAGAGTCAATGTGGAGGCTATATACAGGGGGTACCAGTACAGAGTCAATGTGGAGGCTATATACAGGGGGTACCAGTACAGAGTCAATGTGGAGGCTATCTACAAGGGGTACCAGTACAGAGTCAATGTGGAGGCTATCTACAAGGGGTACCAGTACAGAGTCAATGTGGAGGCTATCTACAAGGGGTACCAGTACAGAGTCAATGTGGAGACTATATACAAGGGGTACCAGTACAGAGTCAATGTGGAGGCTATCTACAAGGGGTACCAGTACAGAGTCAATGTGGAGGCTATATACAGGGGGTACCGGTACAGAGTCAATGTGGAGGCTATATACAGGGGTACCAGTACAGAGTCAATGTGGAGGCTATCTACAAGGGGTACCAGTACAGAGTCAATGTGGAGGCTATATACAGGGGGTACCAGTACAGAGTCAATGTGGAGGCTATATACAGGGGGAGGCTACCAGTACAGAGTCAATGTGGAGACTATATACAGGGGGCTACCAGTACAGAGTCAATGTGGAGGCTATATACAGGGGTACCAGTACAGAGTCAATGTGGAGGCTATATACAGGGGTACCAGTACCAGTACAGAGTCAATGTGGAGGCTATCTACAAGGGGTACCAGTACAGAGTCAATGTGGAGGCTATCTACAGGGGGTACCAGTACAGAGTCAATGTGGAGGCTATCTACAAGGGGTACCAGTACAGAGTCAATGTGGAGGCTATATACAAGGGGTACCAGTACAGAGTCAATGTGGAGGCTATATACAAGGGGTACCAGTACAGAGTCAATGTGGAGGCTATCTACAAGGGGTACCCGTACAGAGTCAATGTGGAGGCTATCTACAAGGGGTACCAGTACAGAGTCAATGTGGAGGCTATCTACAAGGGGTACCAGTACAGAGTCAATGTGGAGGCTATCTACAAGGGGTACCAGTACAGAGTCAATGTGGAGGCTATCTACAAGGGGTACCAGTACAGAGTCAATGTGGAGGCTATCTACAAGGGGTACCAGTACAGAGTCAATGTGGAGGCTATATACAGGGGGTACCGGTACAGAGTCAATGTGGAGGCTATCTACAAGGGGTACTGGTACAGAGTCAATGTGGAGGCTATCTACAAGGGGTACCAGTACAGAGTCAATGTGGAGGCTATCTACAAGGGGTACCAGTACAGAGTCAATGTGGAGGCTATCTACAAGGGGTACCAGTACAGAGTCAATGTGGAGGCTATCTACAAGGGGTACCAGTACAGAGTCAATGTGGAGGCTATCTACAAGGGGTACCAGTACAGAGTCAATGTGGAGGCTATATACAGGGGGTACCGGTACAGAGTCAATGTGGAGGCTATATACAGGGGGTACCGGTACAGAGTCAATGTGGAGGCTATCTACAAGGGGTACCGGTACAGAGTCAATGTGGAGGCTATATACAGGGGGTACCAGTACAGAGTCAATGTGGAGGCTATATACAGGGGGTACCAGTACAGAGTCAATGTGGAGGCTATCTACAGGGGGTACCAGTACAGAGTCAATGTGGAGACTATATACAGGGGGTACCAGTACAGAGTCAATGTGGAGGCTATCTACAAGGGGTACCAGTACAGAGTCAATGTGGAGGCTATATACAAGGGGTACCAGTACAGAGTCAATGTGGAGGCTATCTACAAGGGGTACCAGTACAGAGTCAATGTGGAGGCTATCTACAGGGGGTACCAGTACAGAGTCAATGTGGAGGCTATATACAAGGGGTACCAGTACAGAGTCAATGTGGAGGCTATCTACAAGGGGTACCAGTACAGAGTCAATGTGGAGGCTATCTACAAGGGGTACCAGTACAGAGTCAATGTGGAGGCTATATACAAGGGGTACCAGTACAGAGTCAATGTGGAGGCTATCTACAAGGGGTACCAGTACAGAGTCAATGTGGAGGCTATCTACAAGGGGTACCAGTACAGAGTCAATGTGGAGGCTATCTACAAGGGGTACCAGTACAGAGTCAATGTGGAGGCTATATACAGGGGGTACCAGTACAGAGTCAATGTGGAGGCTATATACAGGGGGTACCAGTACAGAGTCAATGTGGAGACTATATACAGGGGGTACCAGTACAGAGTCAATGTGGAGACTATATACAGGGGGTACCAGTACAGAGTCAATGTGGAGGCTATATACAGGGGGTACCGGTACAGAGTCAATGTGGCGGCTATATACAAGGGGTACCGGTACAGAGTCAATGTGGAGGCTATCTACAAGGGGTACCAGTACAGAGTCAATGTGGAGGCTATATACAGGGGGTACCAGTACAGAGTCAATGTGGAGGCTATCTACAGGGGGTAGCAGTACAGAGTCAATGTGGAGGTTATATACAGGGGGTACTGGTACAGAGTCAATGTGGAGGCTATATACAGGGGGAACCGGTACAGAGTCAATGTGGAGGCTATATACAGGGGGTACCAGTATAGAGTCAATGTGGAGGCTATATACAGGGGGAACCAGTTCAGAGTCAATGTGCGGGGGCACCGGTGTCGAGGTAATTTAAGGTAATATGTACATGTAGGTAGAGTTAACCTCTAGCGACGAGCAATCCCGTATCCGGGAGCGTAATCATAGCCTCAAGCACATTACCATAACGCAACGTTTCCTATTCATGAAAATCGCAAATGAAATGAAATAAATATATTCAAACACAAGCTTAGCCTTTTGTTAACAACACTGTCATCTCAGATTTTCAAAATATGCGTTACAGCCAACGCTAGACAAGCATTTGTGTAAGTTTATCATGGCATAATGCTATGCTAGGCTGTGCTGGCAGCAGGCAACATTTTAGCAAAAATAAGAAAAGCAACCAAATTAAATCATTTACCTTGGAAGAACTTCAGATGCTTTCACTCAGGAGACTCCCAGTTAGATAGCAAATGTTCCTTTTTTTCAAAAGATAATATTTTTGTAGGCGAAAAACGTCACGTTTGTTCATCCTGCTTGGCTGAGAAATCGTACCGTCAATAGATTACAGTACCAGTAATGGTACCGTCAATAGATTACAGTACCAGTAATGGTACCGTCAATAGATTACAGTACCAGTAATGGTACCGTCAATAGATTACAGTACCAGTAATGGTACCGTCAATAGATTACAGTACCAGTAATGGTACCGTCAATAGATTAATAGATTACAGTACCAGTAATGGTACCGTCAATAGATTACAGTACCAGTAATGGTACCGTCAATAGATTAATAGATTACAGTACCAGTAATGGTACCGTCAATAGATTAATAGATTACAGTACCAGTAATGGTACCGTCAATAGATTACAGTACATTACAGTACTACATTTTTCAAATAGTTTTTCTTATCTGTGTTTTAGCATGTATACTACTGTTCAAAAGTTTGCGGTCATTTAGAAATGTCCTTGTTTTTGAAAGAGTCGCCTCTTCACTGTTGACGTTGAGACTGGTGTTTTGTGGGTACTATTTAATGAAGCTGCCAGTTGAGGACTTGTGAGGCGTTCTCAAACTAGACACTCTAATGTACTTGTCTTCTTGCTCAGTTGTACACCCGGGCCTCCCACTCCTCTTTCTGTTCTGGTTAGAACCAGTTTGCGCTGTTCTGTGAAGGGAGTAGTACACAGCGTTGTACGAGATCTTCAGATCTTCTTGGCAATTTCTCGCATGGAATAACCTTCATTTCTCAGAACAAGAATAGACTGACGAGATTCAGAAGGAAGGTCTTTGTTTCTGGCCATTTTGAGCCTGTAATCAAACCCACAAATGCTGATGCTCCAGATACTCAACTAGTCTAATGAAGGACAGTTTTATTGCTTCTTTAATCAGAACAACAGTTTTCAGCTGTGCTAATATAATTGCAAAAGGGTTTTCTAATGATCAATTAGCCTTGTAAAATGATAAACTTGGATTAGCTAACACAACGTGCCATTGGAACACAGGAGTTATGGTTGCTGATAATGGGCATCTGTACGCCTATGTAGATATTCCATTTAAAAAAATCTGCCGTTTCCACCTACAATAGTCATTTATAACATTAACAATGTCTACACTGTATTTCTGATCAATTTTGTTATTTTAATGGACAACATTTTGTTCTTTCAAATGTTCTTTCAAAAACAAGGACATATCTAAGTGACCCCAAACTGTTGAACGGTAGTGTACGTCGATTGATTAATCTTACACACATATAAATATATATATATAAAAGTATAAAACGTAGGCCTACATGTTTCTAAAGTAGTCTGATCAGTTAGTTAGATTTCTGTTACTGAAATGGCTTAGGTAGTCACCTCATGTTATGTCCGTCGTCGGAGTGATACCAAAGCGCAGCGTGGAAAGTTTATGAACACCAAAAAAACACCAAAATACAAAGTAACGTAAAGTTCTGCAGGCTCCACAGCAACTATGCAAAAACAAGATCCCACAAACTCAGCCCATAGGCTGCTATGATAGACAGCTGCCTCTGATTGGGAACCATACCCGGCCAACAAAGAAATAGGAAACCTGAATCACACCCTGACCTAACCAAATAGAGAAATAAACAGGCTCTCTAAGGTCAGCGCGTGACACCTCACAATGTTTCAAAACATGAGAGTCATTCTGAATGCAGGTTGAGGGTGAATAAATTCCAACTGTTGGATATTCTCACTCTGGCTGGATTCCAATTGGAATTAGACAACACTTTACAACCATCATAATGTGACTTGCAGGTAGGGTTGCAAAAATCAGAAAACTTTTTCAAAATTCCCAGGTTTTCCAGAAATCTCGGTTGGAAGATTCTTGGAAATGGGAGGGAATAAGCAGAACATCTGGAATCCTTCAACAAGGATTTCTAGAAAATCTGGGAATTTGGGGAATGTTATCAGAATTGTGCAAACCCTTCAGGACTGATGTGGCCTGAAAATTCAAAGCAACTGGGAAACGTCCATGGCAGGCATTGTTGTCACCTTAGCTTCCTACATAAATTCTGAGTGATAAGAAGCATGAGCACCACCACCAATCAGCTTACACCACTGCACACAACCATTGTTAGTATGACAACTAGCGTAGCCATTTCAGCAAATGACTGCTACCTGAACACACACCAATCGGATTTAGTCACTGTTTGAACAGTGAGCATTCCTAAACGGATTTGAAAAACAAAACTGATTTGACCATTAACGCCTGCAGTGTGAACAAGGCTGTATAATCAGGTTCCAATTATACTGAACAAAAATAAAAACCCAACATGCAACAGTTTCAAAGATTTACTGAGTTAAATTTCACATGAGGAAATCAGGCAATTGACATAATTTCATTAGGCCCTAATCTATGGATTTCACGTGACTGGGCAGGGGCATAGCCATGGGTGGTCCTGGGAGGGCACAGGCCAACCCACTTGAGAGCCAGGCCCACCCACTGGGGAGAATCAACATAATTTTTTCCCCACAAAATGACTTTATTACAGGCAGAAATAGCCCTCAGTTTCATCAGCTGTCCTGGTGCTGGTCTCAGACGATCCCGCAGGTGAAGAGGCCGGATGTGGAGGTCCTGGGCTGGTGTGGTTACACGAGGTCTGCGGTTGTGAGGCCAGTTGGACGTACTGCCAAATTCTCCAAAACAACATTGGAGGTTGCTTATGGCAGAGAAATTAACATTCAATTCTCGCAATCAGCATGCCAATTGCACTCTCCCTCAAAACTTGAGACATCTGTGGCATTGTGTTGTCTGAATTGTTTGTGTGTCCTTTAATTGTCCCCAGCACAAGGTGCACCTGTGTAATAATCATGCTGTTTAATCAGCTTCTTGATATGCCACACATGTCAGGTGGATGGATTATCTTGGCAAAGGAGAAATGCTTGCTAACAGGGATGTAAACATATTAGTGCACAACATTTGAGAGAAATATTGTATTTGCGTGTATGGAACATTTCTGGGATCTTTTATTTCAACTCATGAAACATGGGACCAACACTTTACATGTTGCGTTTATAGTTTTGTTCAGTGTACAGTAGCTGGGAGTGTTGCATTCAACTCCATAAGTGGCTATTGTAGGTGTGACGATTTGGGGGGGTGGATGGCTTTGTATGTGTGGCCAAATCAAATCGCATTAGTCTCATAGACTTATTTAACTCAGGTCAAATGTTTCGGGTAGCCTTCCACAAGCTTCCCTCAATAAGTTGGGTGAATTTTGACCCATTCCTAACTGAGTCAGGTTTGTAGTCCTCCTCCTTGCTCGCACACACTTTTTCAGTCCTGCCCACAAATTATCTATGGGATTTGGTCAGGGCTTTGTGATGGCCAATCCAATACCTTGACTTTGTTTTCCTTAAGACATTTTGCAACAACTTTGGAAGTATGCTTTGGATAATTGTCCATTTGGAAGACCCATTTGCGACCAAGCTTTAAATTCTTGACTGATGTCTTGCGATGTTGCTTCAATATATCCACGTCGTTTTCCATCCTCATGACGCCATCTATTTTGTGAAGTGCACCAGTCCCTCCTGCAGCAAAGCACCCCCACAACATACGGTCGCGGCCAAAAGTTTTGAGAATGACACAAATATTATTTTTCACAAAGTCTGCTGCCTCAGTTTGTAGAGATGGCAATTTGCATATACTCCAGAAAGTCATGAAGAGCGATCAGATGAATTTAAATGAATTGCAAAAAATGAACTGAATTACAAAAACATTTCCAATGCATTTCAGCCATGCCACAAAAGGACCAGCTGACATGTCAGTGATTCTCTCGTGGACACAGGTGTGAGTGTTGACAAGAACAAGGCTGGAGTTCACTCTGTCATGCTGATTGAGTTTGAATAACAGACTGGAAGCTTCAAAAGGAGGATGGTGCTTGGAATCATTGTTCTTCCTCTGTCAAACATGGTTACCTGCAAGGAAACACGTGCCGTCATCATTGCTTTGCACAAAAAGGGGCTTCATAGGAAAGGATATTGCTGCAAGTAAGATTGCACTTAAATCAACCATTTATCGGATCATCAAGAACTTCAGGGAGAGCAGTTAAATTGTTGTGAAGAAGGCTTCAGTGTGCCCAAGAAAGTCCAGCAAGCGCCCGGACCGTCTCCTAAAGTTGATTCAGCTGCGGGATTGGGGCACCACCAGTACAGAGCTTACTTAGGAATGGCAGCAGGCAGTTGTGAGTGCATCTGCACGCACAGTGAGACGAAGACTTTTGGAGGATGGCCTGGTGTCAAGAAGGGCAGCAAATAAGCCACTTCTCTCTTGGAAAAACATCAGGGACAGACTGATATTCTGCAAAAGGTACAGGGATTAGACTGCTGGGGACTGGGGTAATGTCATTTTCTCTGATGAATCCCCTTTCCGATTGTTTGGGGCATCCGGAGAAAAGCTTGTCCGGAGAAGACAAGGTGAGCGCTACCATCAGTCCTGTGTTATGCTAACAGTAAAGCATCCTGTCATGTTCTGACCATCGTTCTTGTTTGTTTTCCTTGTTTTAGTGTTGGTCAGGACATGAGCTGGGTGGGCATTCTATGTTGTGTGTCTGGTTTGTCTATTTCTATGTTTTGGCCTGATATGGTTCTCAATCAGAGGCAGGCGTTAGTCATTGTCTCTGATTGGGAACCATATTTAGGTAGCCTGTTTTGTGTTGGGTTTTGTGGGTGATTGTTCCTGTCTTTGTGTTTGTGGCACCAGATAGGACTGTTTCGGGTATGCACGTTTCTTGTTTTGTAGATTGTTGTATTTTCATCTTTATTAAAGATGTACAAAACTAACCATGCTGCATTTTGGTCCGCCTCTCTTTCACCAGAAGAAAACTGTTACACATCCTGAGATCATTCATGTGTGGGGTTGCTTCTCAGCCAAGGGAGGGGTCTCACTCACAATTTTGCCTAAGAACACAGCTATGAATAAAGAATGATACCAACACATCCCCCGAGAGCAACTTCTCTCAACCATCCAGGAACAGTTTGGTGACAAACAATGTATTTTCCAGCATGATGGAGCAACTTGCCATCAGGCAAACGTGATAGCTAAGTGGCTCAGGGAACAAAACATCAATATTTTGGGTCCATGGCCAGGAAACTCCCCAGACCTTAATCCCATTGAGAACTTGTGGTCAATCCTCAAGAGGCGGGTGGACAAACAAAAACCCACAAATTCTGACAAACCCCAAGCATTGATTTTGCAAGAATGGGCTGCCATCAGACAGGATGTGGCCCAGAAGTTAATTGACAGCATGCCAGGGCGGATCGCAGAGGTCCTGAAAAAGAACAGTCAACACTGCAAATATTGACTCTTTGCATCAACTTCATGTAATTGTCAATAAAAGCCTTTGACACTTATGAAATGGTTATAATTATACTTCACTATTCCATAGTAACATCTGACAAAAATATCTAAAGACACTGAAGCAGCAAACTTTGTGAAAATGAATATTTGTGTAATTCTCAAAACTTTTAGCCATGATTGTAATGCTGCCACCCCTGTGCTTCACGGTTTTGGATGGTGTTCTTCGGCTTGCAAGCCCCCCCCTCTTTTTCCTCCAAACATAATGATGGTCATTATGGCCAAACAGTTCTATTTTCGTTTTCATCAGACCAGAGGACATTTCTCCAAAAAGTATGATCTTTGTCCCCATGTGCAGTTGCAAACCGTAGTCTGGCTTTTTATGGAGGTTTTGTAGCAGTGGCTTCTTCCTTGCTGAGCAGCCTTTCAGGCTATGTCAATATAGGACTCATTTTACTGTGGATATAGATACTTTTACCTGTTTCCTCTAGAATCTTCACAAGGGCCTTTGCTGTTGTTCTGGGATTGATTTGCACTTTTCGAACCAAAGTACGTTCATCTCTAAGAGACAGAACGCGTCTCCTTCCTGAGCGTTATGATGGCTGCGTGGTCCCATGGTGTTTATACTTGTATACTATTGTTTGTACAGATGAACGTGGTACCTTCATGCGTTTGGAAATTGCTCCCAAGGACGAACCAGACTTGTGGAGGTCGACAATTGTTTTTCTGAGATCTTGGCTGATTTCTTTTGATTTTCCCATGATGCCAAGAAAAGAGACACTGAGTTTGAAGGTAGGCCTTGAAATACAACAACAGTTACAAGTCCAATTGACTCAAATTATGTCAATTAGCCTATCAGAAGCTTCTAAAGCAATGACATATTTTCTGGAATTTTCCAAGCTGTTTAAAGGCACAGTCATGCACAAAGTAGATGTCCTAACTGACTTTCCAAAACATTAGGTTGTCAAGACATTTTTGGAGTGGTTGAAAACAAGTTTTAATGACTCCAACCTAAGTGTATCCAATCTTCTGACTTCAACTGTACATATGAAATGTGTACAACTGCATGTAAACATTATTAAAGTGACCAGTGTTCTATTATTAAAGTGACCAGTGATTCCATGTCTATGTACATAGGGCAGCAGCCTCTAAGGTGCAGGGTTGAGTTACCGGAATTGCCAGCTAGTGACAGTGACTAAGTTCAGGGCAGGGTACTGGGTGGAGGCCATGGCTATTTGACAGTCTGATGGGCTTGAGATAGAAGCTGCTTTTCAGTCTCTCGGTGCCAGCTTTGATGCATCTGTACTGACCTCGCCTTCTGGATGATTCCAGTGTTTAATTGCTATATATTGTAATTACTTCGCCACCATGGCCTATTTATTACCTTAACTCCCTTATCTTACCTCATTTGCACTCACTGTATATATACTTCTTGTTTTGTTTTGTTCTACTGTATTATTGACTATGTTTTGTTTATTCCATGTTTTACTCTGTGTTGTTGTATGTATCGAATTGCTATGCTTTATATTGGCCAGGTCGCAGTTGCAAATGAGAAATTGTTCTCTACTGGCCTACCTGGGTAAATAACGGTGAAATAAAATAAAACATTTTAAAATAATAGCACGTTGAGCAGGCTGTGGCTCAGGTGGTTGGTGTCCTTGATGATCCCGTTGGCCTTCCTGTCACATTGTGTGTGTGTGTGTGTGTGTGTCTCTGTGTGCGTTTTGGGAAAACAGCTTGGAAGCTACCAATGCACCTGATGAAGTTAACGCTGCGAAGGCTCTAGGAAGCCAGGCCCATGTAAGAGGAAGCCATTGTGGTCAGTTCAAATGAAATTCCTAAAAATAAAGAGCGAGATGTTTTAAAAGGTCGTCCAGAATTTCAAGAATCAACAGTAAGGACAAACAGAACAGACTCTTGTGCAACTCCAAAACAAGGAATCATGGCGGCTATCCCACGAAGCTTTGGGGAAAGGTTTATGGGGCATGTGTAGGGCGTATTTTCTCTGCTGCAGGGAGGTTTGGACTGGGTGTTCCTATTTGCATAAGGTGTGTGCCTCCATTCCTCTCCCTCTACTTTTCTCTTTTACTCTCTTCCTCCTTCTCGCTCGTTCTCATCTCTCCATCTAAATCTTTCTCTCTCTCTCTTTCTCCTTCTCTCATCTCGCTCTCTCTCCGTCTCACACCCCCTCTCTCTCTGTTCACTGTCCAGGGCCAGGTGGGAAAGTCTCCTTTAACTCAGCCACAGAAACCCACTCTGAGTAAATATTGAACTCTGAACCCTGTGACATTAGCGAAGTGCTGAATGAGACTGTGACGACCATAGACCCATGGAAAAGGAATGGTTTGCCAAAGCTTTCAGAAGAATCCGAAAAAAAAGACAAATGTATCTTGCGCTTCATTTTCTGTTATATTTGAAGAACGTCTTTGTCTGTGATACATCGAGATAGTGTCGTAGTACAGCACACAACTCACAAACATGCAGATATTCAGCCAGAGCAACTCTCTCTCTACAAGGCTTCTATGACACCTCCAATAGCTGACATGCAGATATTCAGCCAGAGCAACTCTCTCTCTACAAGGCTTCTATGACACCTCCAATAGCTGACATGCAGATATTCAGCCAGAGCAACTCTCTCTCTACACGGCTTCTATGACACCTCCAATAGCTGACATGCAGATATTCAGCCAGAGCAACTCTCTCTCTACACGGCTTCTATGACACCTCCAATAGCTGACATGCAGATATTCAGCCAGAGCAACTCTCTCTCTACAAGGCTTCTATGACACCTCCAATAGCTGACATGCAGATATTCAGCCAGAGCAACTCTCTCTCTACAAGGCTTCTATGACACCTCCAATAGCTGACATGCAGATATTCAGCCAGAGCAACTCTCTCTCTACAAGGCTTCTATGACACCTCCAATAGCTGACATGCAGATATTCAGCCAGAGCAACTCTCTCTCTACAAGGCTTCTATGACACCTCCAGCAATAATTCCCTTTCAAACTTCTAAATGAAAGCATCACCCAGCCCCACCCATCTCCTCCTCCTCCTCTCCTACCTCTCCCTGACAGATGGTGTGTATGGTCAGTGTCTGTGTGAGAGTGTGTGTGGAGCGGCACACTTGTGTTTCACTGGGGCTGAGCAAGGCCTTTTGTCTGGGAAGGGTGGATGGTGTGTGTGCGTGTGCATGTCTCTCTCTAAATTCAATTCAATTTAAGGGCTTTATTGGTAAGGGAAACATATGTTAACATTGCCAAAGCAAGTGAACTAGACCCCAAAAAAAGTGAAATTAACAATAAAATAAAAAAACTTCCAAAATAATAAAGACATCACAAGTGTCATATTAAGTGCAAAAAGTTAAAGTGCAAAGGTGGAATTAAATAAACATAAATGTGGCGCCGGAAGAAATGGCAGCCATTTTAATGGGCAACTAACCAACAAAGAGCTTCTGGATATCAGGACAGCGATCACTGACCTTGGATTAGACAAAGAGCTTCAGGATATCAGGACAGCGATCACTGACCTTGGATTAGACAAAGAGCTTCTGGATATCAGGACAGCGATCACTCACCTTGGAATAGACAAAGAGCTTCTGGATATCAGGACAGCGATCACTCACCTTGGAATAGACAAAGAGCTTCTGGATATCAGGACAGCGATCACTGACCTTGGATTAGACAAAGAGCTTCTGGATATCAGGACAGCGATCACTCACCTTGGATTAGACAAAGAGCTTCTGGATATCAGGACAGCGATCACTGGCCTTGGATTAGACAAAGAGCTTCTGGATATCAGGACAGCGATCACTGACCTTGGATTAGACAAAGAGCTTCTGGATATCAGGACAGCGATCACTGACCTTGGATTAGACAAAGAGCTTCTGGATATCAGGACAGGATATCAGGACAGCGATCACTCACCTTGGAATAGACAAAGAGCTTCTGGATATCAGGACAGCGATCACTCACCTCGGAATAGACAAAGAGCTTCTGGATATCAGGACAGCGATCACTCACCTCGGAATAGACAAAGAGCACCTGGATATCAGGACAGTGATCACTCACCTCGGAATAGACAAAGAGCTTCTGGATATCAGGACAGCGATCACTCACCTCGGAATAGACAAAGAGCTTCTGGATATCAGGACAGCGATCACTCACCTTGGAATAGACCCCCAAAAAATTCAACAAGCAGGACGCACAGGATGTACTTCAGATACCCGACAAGGCCCGAAATCCCAGTCATTGGCAAGAAAAGCAGACACAGGTATAGAGGGCACACGGCGGGGTGCCTCGTAAGGATCCTCCAATGGCAAGGGTGAAATCAGCCCTCACCTAAATATTACTTACCATGTACAATCATTGGACAATAAATTAGATGAGGTATGATCACAAATATCCTACCAAAGGGACATCAAAAACTTCAACATCTTATGTTTCACCGATTCGTGGCTGAATGATGACATGGAAAACATTCAGCTAGTGGGATATACTAGACAGAACAGCACGGGGGGGGGGGGGCTGTCTGTGTATATTTGTAAATAACACCTGGTGAACTAAATCTAAGGAAGACTAGATTTTGCTCACCAGCAGTAGAATATCTAATGATATGCTGTAGACAACACTATTTGCCAAGAGTTTATTTTTTTTTCCGTGGCTGTTTATTTACCACCACAGACGGACGCTGGCACTAAGACCACACTGAGTCAGCTGTATGAAATAAACAAACAGGAAACTGCTCACCCAGAAGCGGCACTCCTAATGGCCAGGGACTTTAATGAAGAGAAACTGAAATCAGTTTGACCTCATTTCTATCAGCATGTTAAATGCGCAACCAGAGGGAAAACAATTATAGATCACCTTTACTCCACACACAGAGACGCATACAAAGCTCTCCCTCGCCCTCCATCAGACCATAATTCTATCCTCCTGATTCCTGCTTACAACAAAAATTAAAGCAGGAAGCACCAGTGACTTGGTCTATAAAAAAGTGGTCAGATACCACAGCATACCACCCTGCATCCCACTGCTGGCTTGCTTCTGAAGCTAAACAGGGTTGGTCCTGGTTAGACCCTGGATGGGAGACCAGATGCTGCTGGAAGTGGTGTTGGAGGGCCAGTAGGAGGCACTCTTTCCTCTGGTCTAAAAAAATAAATCCCCAGCTTACAATCGGCTCATTCATCCCCCTCCTCTCCCCTGTACCTATTCACCATGTTGTTGCTGTAAATGAGAATGTGTTCTTACCTGGTTAAATAAATAAAAGGAGGAAAAGTGTGCCCAAATTAAACTGCCTTCTACTCTGGCCCAGGAGATAGGATATGCATATAATTCGTAGATTTGGATAGAAAACACTCTTAATTTTCTAAAACTCTTACAATAATGTCTGTGAGTTTAACATGACTGATTTGGCAGGTGAAAACCTGAGAATAATCCATTCAGGTAGTAGGATTTTGTGTTGTTGTTGTAGTTTTCTATTCAATGCCATCACAGTATTCATTGACTTAGGACTCAAATTGTAGTTCCTATGCCTTCCACTAGATGTCAACAGTCTTTAGAAATTGCTTCAGGCTTGTATTCTGAGAAATGAGGGAGTAAGAGCAGTCTGAATGAGCTTTTTCATGCGGACGACTGAGAGAGCGCTTTCTTGTTTACCTTTCATATTGACAACGTTATTGTCCGGTTGAAATATTATAGATTATTTAGACTAAAAACAACCTAAGGCTTGAATATAAACATTGTTTGACATGTTTCCATGAACTTTACGGATACAATTAGGATTTTTTTGACTGCGTTTGAGCCTGTGGATTACTGAAGAAAACGCGCGAACAAAACGGAGGTTTTCGGATATAAAGAGAGACTTTATAGAACAAAAGGAACATTTATGGAATAAATGAATGTCTTCTGAGTGCAACCATATGAAGATCATCGAATATATGCCATTTAGCAGACGCTTTTATCCAAAGCGACTTACAGTCATGTGTGCATACATTCTACGTATGGGTGGTCCCGGGGATCGAACCCACTACCCTGGCGTTACAAGCGCCATGCTCTACCAACTGAGCTCAAAGGTAAGTGATTCATTTTATCTCTATTTCTGACTTGTGTAACTCTTCTACTTGGCTGGTTACTGTTGTAATGATTTGTCTGCTGGGCGATGTTCTCAAATAATCATAAGGTATGCTTTCGCCGTAAAGCATTTTTGAAATCTGACACCTTGGTTGCATTCACAAGAAGTTAATCTTTAAACCTATGTAAAGTAGTTGTATCTTTTCTGAATTTTTATAATGACTATTTCTGTATTTGAATTTGGTGCTCTGCAATCTCACTGGATGTTGGCCAGGTGGGCAGCTTGGAAAATACCAGAAAATGATGTCGTGACTTTCGAAGCTTCTGATAGGCTAATTGACATAATTTGAGTCAAATGAAGGTGTGGATGTATTTCAAGGCCAACTTTCGAACTCAGTGCCTCTTTGCTTGACATCATAGAAAAATCAAAATAAATCAGCCAAGAACCCAGGAAAAAAAATTGTAGACCTCCACAAGTCTGGTTGATCTGGTTCAATTTCCATACTCCTGAAGGTACCATGTTCATCTGTACAAACAACAAGTATAAACACCATGCATCCCACTCAGGAAGGAGACGTGTTCTGTCTCCTAGAGAGGAATATACCTTGGTGCGAAAAGTGCAAATCAATCCCAGAACAACAGCAAAGGACCTTGTGAAGATGCTGGAGGAAACAGATACAAAAATATCTATATCCAGAGTAAAACAGTAAAACCGCCATAAAACCGCCAGACAACGGTTTGCAACTGCACATAGGCACAAAGAGAGTACTTTTTGGAGAAATGTCCTCTGGTCTGATGAAACAAAAATATAACTGTTTGGCCATAATGACCATTGTTATATTTGGAGGGAAAAGGGGGAGGCCTGCAAGTTGAAGAACACCATCCCAACCGTGAAGCACAGGGGTGGCAGCGTCATGTTGTGGGGTGCTTCGCTGCAGGAGGGACTGGTGCACTTCACAAAATAGATGGCATCATCCGTAGAATGTATGCACACATGACTGTAAGTCGCTTTGGATAAAAGCGTCTGCTAAATGGCATATATTATTATTATTATATGAGGTAGGAAAATGATGTAGATATATTGAAGCAACATTAAGATATCAGTCAGGAGGTTCAAACTTGGTCGCAACCTGATTCAGATTTACCAGCTCTGTCAGGAGGAATGGGCCAGAATTCACCCAACTTATTGCGGGGAGCTTGTGGAAGACTCCCCAAAACGCTTGACCCAAGTTAAACAATGTAAAGTCAATGCTAACAAATACTAATTGAGTGTATGTAAACTTCTGACCCACTGGGAAATTCACTCAACTATTATTGTGACATTTTACATTCTTAAAATAAAGTTGTGACCCTTAGCTGACCTAAGACAGGGAATTTCTACTCGGATTAAATGTCAGGAATTGTGAAAAAATGAATGATTTTTGGCTAAGGTTTATGTAAACTTCCGAATTCAACTGTATATGTTGAAGAGGGTGGGTCTTAAGCTGCATCCCTGTCTCATCCCACAGCCCTGTGTAAAGAAATGTGTGTTTTTTTCCCCAATTTTAACTGCACACTTGTTGTTTGTGTACATGGATTTTGTAATGTTGTATGTTTTTCCCCAACACCACTTTCCATCAATTGGTATAGCAGACCCTCATGCCAAATGGAGTTTTTTGAAATCAACAAAGCATGAGAAGACTTTGCCTTTGTTTTGGTGTTTGTCAATTAGGGTGTGCAGTGTGAATGTGGTCTGTCATACAGTAATTTGATAAAAAGCCCATTTAACATTTGCTCGGTACATAGTTTTCACTTAGGAAATGTATGAGTCTGCTGTTAATGATAATGCAGAGGATTTTCCCAAGGTTGCTGTTGACGCATATCCAACGGTAGTTATTGGGGTCAAATTTGTCTCCACTTTGGTGGATTGGGGTGAGCAGTCCTTGGTTCCGAATATTGGTGAAGATGCCAGAGCCAAGGATGATGTTAAAGAGTTTAAGTATAGCCAATTGGAATTTGTGGTCTGTATATTTTATAATTTCATTGAGGATACCATCAACATCACATGTCTTTTGGGGTTGGAGGGTTTGTATTTTGTCCTGTAGGGTCAGTCTGTTATATCTGGAGTATTTCTCCTGTCTTATCCAGTGTCCTGTGTGAATTTAACCTGTTAAGTATGCTCTCTTGAATTCTCTCTTTCTCTCTTTCTCTCTCTCGGAGGACCTGAGCCCTAGGTCAATGCCTCGGGAAAACCTGGCATGATGACTCCTTGCTTTCCCCAGTCCACCTGGCAGTGCTGCTGCTCCAGTTTCAACTGTTCTGCCTACTGCTATGGAACCCTGCCATGTTCACCGGACGTGCTACCTGTCCCAGACCTGATGTTTTCATCTCTCTAGAGACAGCAGGAGCGGTAGAGATACTCTCAATGGTCAACTATGAAAAGCCAACTGACATTTACTTCTGAGGTGCTGACTTGTTGCACCCTCGACAACTACTGTGATTATTATGATTTGACCATGCTGGTCATTTAGGAACATTTGAACATCTTGGCCATGTTCTGTTATAATCTCCACCCGGCCACCCCTCATAGCCTGGTTCCTCTCTAGGTTTCTTCCTAGGTTTTCCTAGCCACCGTGCTTCTATACCTGCATTGCTTGCTGTTTGGGGTTTTAGGCTGGGTTTCTGTACAGCACTTTGATATATCAGCTGATGTAAGAAGGGCTATACAAATACATTTGATTTGTTTCAATATAATTGGAGAATCCAGTGGGTTCTGGTAGTCTTTAATAGGAGATTCTCAGATTTGTATTTGATCATGTTTATGTTTTTGCTGTGTATTATTTGTTATAGGGCCCAAAAGATTGGAGAAGTGGTTAACCCATAAATCTCTATTTTGTATAGATCACACTTCATGTCGCTCTCTCTCTCCCGCTCGTTGTATGTGGGGGTGGGTTATGGGGACCCTGGGCCAGGAGGCAATAAGGAAGAGGTATGGTCCTTTAAATCAGGGCTGTGCTGCCCTTCTTCCACCTCAGGGAGGGCTCCACCAGTAAACAACCTGCTCTTGGAGCCATTACTCCCAGAAAGCACTGCAGCAGGCACCATAATCACCACCACCTCCCACCCCACTCTACCTTTCATTGGCCCACAGAGGGAGGGGGGGGTGCGTGCAGTCAGATAAAAAAGGTTTGCAAGTAATCAAATAATATGGAACAGTTTTTGGCCAGCGTCGATAAGTCAATTTCCCAAACACGCTGTGAATTGAACACAGCCCTGCATCTCTGGAGGTTTTCCATTGAGTCTATATAAGATTGGGCCCGACACTGGGTCCAGGAGTTAAAGGTTAATAAGGCCTCCTCCCTAACCCCCCACCACGCCCGCCCACCCGCTTCCCTCAGCTGGCCGGAGGTCCAGGGCTGATGGTGGGTAGGTGTCAGGTGTGTCTCCCCCCTGGTCTGTGTTTGCACAGCTGGGTCTCAACAGGCCATCTGGTGCTTGGTGAAGGGGAGAGATGAGAGGAGGGAGGCAGACAGGAGACTGGACAGGGGGGCTACAAAAGGTGGCGGTGCTGCCAGAGAGAGAGCCCCTGTGTGGACATAAAAAGCCACTCTTGGGTAAAGGGGTAGGAGGAGAGAAAAGATGGTTTTGTCTGTCTTTGGCCCATAGGGGGAGCTCAGGATGTGTTTGTGTGTTTATGTTATGCAACCTGGACTCTAGTCTAGTAAATCTGTCTCCCTCCATATGTTACATTTCATATGTTATATATTAAATTGTGAATGTCTATCATCCATGTTACAAATAACAATTTATGATATGTTACAAATTGCAATTTGTACAATATGCTACTAATTTGTAATACATTGACCTTCTTGATCCAAATCAGTCAGGTTTCAAGACTAGTCATTCAACTGAGACTGCTCTTCTCTGTATCACGGAGGCGCTCCGCACTGCTAAAGCTAACTCTCTCTCCTCTGCTCTCATCCTTCTAGACCTATCGGCTGCCTTCGATACTGTGAACCATCAGATCCTCCTCTCCACCCTCTCCGAGTTGGGCATCTCCGGCGCGGCCCACGCTTGGATTGCGTCCTACCTGACAGGTCGCTCCTACCAGGTGGCGTGGCGAGAATCTGTCTCCTCACCACGCGCTCTCACCACTGGTGTCCCCCAGGGCTCTGTTCTAGGCCCTCTCCTATTCTCGCTATACACCAAGTCACTTGGCTCTGTCATAACCTCACATGGTCTCTCCTATCATTGCTATGCAGACGACACACAATTAATCTTCTCCTTTCCCCCTTCTGATGACCAGGTGGCGAATCGCATTTCTACATGTCTGGCAGACATATCAGTGTGGATGACGGATCACCACCTCAAGCTGAACCTCGGCAAGACGGAGCTGCTCTTCCTCCCGGGGAAGGACTGCCCGTTCCATGATCTCGCCATCACGGTTGACAACTCCATTGTGTCCTCCTCCCAGAGCGCTAAGAACCTTGGCGTGATCCTGGACAACACCCTGTCGTTCTCAACTAACATCAAGGCGGTGGCCCGTTCCTGTAGGTTCATGCTCTACAACATCCGCAGAGTACGACCCTGCCTCACACAGGAAGCGGCGCAGGTCCTAATCCAGGCACTTGTCATCTCCCGTCTGGATTACTGCAACTCGCTGTTGGCTGGGCTCCCTGCCTGTGCCATTAAACCCCTACAACTCATCCAGAACGCCGCAGCCCGTCTGGTGTTCAACCTTCCCAAGTTCTCTCACGTCACCCCGCTCCTCCGCTCTCTCCACTGGCTTCCAGTTGAAGCTCGCATCCGCTACAAGACCATGGTGTTTGCCTACGGAGCTGTGAGGGGAACGGCACCTCAGTACCTCCAGGCTCTGATCAGGCCCTACACCCAAACAAGGGCACTGCGTTCATCCACCTCTGGCCTGCTCGCCTCCCTACCACTGAGGAAGTACAGTTCCCGCTCAGCCCAGTCAAAACTGTTCGCTGCTCTGGCCCCCCAATGGTGGAACAAACTCCCTCACGACGCCAGGACAGCGGAGTCAATCACCACCTTCCGGAGACACCTGAAACCCCACCTCTTTAAGGAATACCTAGGATAGGATAAGTAATCCTTCTCACCCCCCCCCCTTTAAGATTTAGATGCACTATTGTAAAGTGACTGTTCTACTGGATGTCATAAGGTGAATGCACCAATTTGTAAGTCGCTCTGGATAAGAGCGTCTGCTAAATGACTTAAATGTAAATGTAAACATATGATATGTTACAAATACCAATTTGTTTTGACTGACGTTGGCTAGTAAATTAATGCTAACATTAGCTATCGATTTGAGTAATCCACTAGTTCAACATCAAAAGAAAGGAATCTGTCACGATAGTCGTACGGAGTAGACCAAAGCGCGGCGTGGTTAGAGTACATTCTTCTTATTTTAATGAAGAACACGAAGAACACTTAAACAAAAACAACAAAACAAATAAGACAAACGTGACCACTATATAAACAATGTGCTAACTTGCAACATAACATAGACAATAACCCACGAAATACCCAAAGAAGATAGCTGCCTAAATATGGTTCCCAATCAGAGACAACGATAAACACCTGCCTCTAATTGAGAACCAATCTAAGCAAACACAGACCAAAATAAACACCTAGATGAAAACAACCCCATAAATCTACAAAAACCCCTAGACAGTACAAACACCCTAGAATAAGACAGAAACACAAATATCTTAACTGTCTTTGGTGAGATTCGAACAAACTGAATTTACTAGACGTTCGAGTCATACGTCCTTTCATTTAAACGTAACATATACTAATTTGATTGTCCTGGGTTTGATTTACTAGGCTGGTTATGCTTGGTATGAGGTATGAGGTATGAGGTATGAGGCATGTGGAATGTGTGTCTAAGGCTTGTGTGATTGCATGTGTTTAAGTGAATGTTTTGTTATTGCATGTGTGTGTGTGTGTGTGTGTGTGTGTGTGTGTGTGTGTGTGTGTGTGTGTGTGTGTGTGTGTGTGTGTGTGTGTGTGTGTGTGTGTGTGTGTGTGTGTGTGTGTGTGTGTGTGTGTGTGTGTGTGTGTGTGTGTGTGTGTCCGTGTGATTGCACCATGTGTATGTCAGCGGCATGTATTCTTGGGTGCCAAAGGAAGCCAGACTTCCCTCAAAATGTCCCAATAAAAAACACATATCTTTCCTCACTCTGTGTTTCATAATTTTCGCAAGAGGCTGAATGCATCTCACCGGTGAAAGCATCTGAGTGAGTGAAACAGCGCCCCTCTGTCTCTGTATGTGCAGGCCATCTATCTAATGCTGGACAAAAATATGAATGCAAGGGAAGCCAGCAAGCATTTGGCCTCCCTTGATAAGAAAAAGTATAAAACATTTGCCAATCAGCGTTGAGCTAAACTGAGCTAGCTCTGTGAATGGTCCTGGCGCACCAAACGTGTCAATGGAAGCCAGCTTGGATTTGGCGTCACTCCTATCAAATTCCATTGAGAGCAAAGGTCATTGACAGAAACAACTTGAATTGTTGCATCTCGTTGTGTTGTCCTCTGGTGGCTAGCTAGCCAGCTAAAATTGTCCCTTTCCTAAATTAGCCATTAATAGAAATAGGGATTTGGACATGTGGTTTTACTTACTTCTCCGTACTGGCCAATGATTATAACGGTGACTCTGATCCAACCATCATTTCATACATTGTTGTTCCCCTGGCCTGAGAGGATGGAAGTTCAATGTGTAGCTAGATGTAGAATGTTAACTAGCTGGCTCACCGTTGCCCATTAGGCTAGCGAGCAAGCATTTTAGCCAGGTAGCCTAGGACAGCAAAAAAATAAGAGGTTATTGTAGGACAGTCATAGACCGTTTTCGCCAACATGAAAGAGAGGAGGATGGCATTAGCATTTGTCTACAATAGGGTGAGTCAACATGTTTTTTCTACTTGCATGAATGCATGCACGCACACACACGAACACACACACACACAGAAATCAGAACCATAGACAGCCAAATTATATTTAGCTTACTTTGATTGGACAACATTTTTTGGTATCTTTTAGTTGTCACTGTGTTAGGCTAAGCAGAGGTGATTTAATGATGTTGAAATGGTGCTGGAATGGTGGAGGCAGCTCCTGTTTTCTGTGTGAAAAGATTTGATGTAATTGGTCAAAAGACCAAGATCAGAATTGTGCTGCCTGTCTAAATGCAGCCATAAAGGTACACACACACACACGCTATCATCACGCGCACACACACGCACACAGGCTGTGTTCACACAGACAGCTCAGTTCTGATATTTTGTCTTATGACTGATCAGATCAGCTCTGAAAATGATTGGATGTGAAAACATCTGATGTTATTGGTCAAAAGACCAATTAGTGGAAAAAGTTTCAGAATTGCGATGCCTGTGTAAACGCAGCCTTAGAGGCGCGAGCACACAATCATGCACACATACACCCACGCACACTGGTGAGTAGCCTAATTCCAGCAGCCAGCATCCAGACACAGGTATACACCTCCAGTAGCCCCATCCATCCCCAGCCCAGCTCCCTCTAGCCAGGGACCTGTGTCTGACTCCATCTGGCTGGATTGAAAAACAGGGCTGAAATAGGGGAGGATAGTAGAGGAGGAGGAGTCTGGAGAGAGACAGAAGGGTGGATGGGAGATGAGAGAGGGTGTGTAGGGGTGGGGGAGAGAGACGGGGATGGAGAGGGGGATGGACACAGAGGTAGAGAAGGAGTAGATACAAGAGAGGGGTACAAAATGGGAGAGAAACGAACGAGGGTGAGAGAGAAAGCAGGAGAGATACAGAGGGGATGATGAGTAGAGGAGAGATGGAAGGAGACAGGGGAAGGTCATAGGAGTATAAAGAGGGACAGAAGAGGACGATGGAGGGTGAAGAGTTTGTACTGGCCTGCAGCATATTTTGAAGCTCTGAAGGTAATAGCAAAACCACACAGCAAGCATCACATTGTGTTAGCAAAACTTCTCAACCACTTCAGAGACATGCGTTTCTCCACAGGATCTAGACTTGTAACATACTATGTGTGTTCTAGGCACACTACTTTCCTATTCAACCTGGAGCACATGAATGCAGCATGTACCACAGGACTACACACATGCCTGAGAAGTACATATACGGACACTCATGGTCATTCATAAATAAATGATGTTCATACTACTGATTCTCAGTGTACAACTTCTTAAGGGAGTGGGCTTGCTGTAGTGCTCTCACTCATGCATCAAGGGTTATATGTTGACCTTGTAAGAAAGTTGTGCCGCAGCAAACAGCAACCAATCACTTACTTGTCACAGCATTTAATTCACAAACAAGTTCGCAATAGTTACGTGACTGAATCACACAATATATGACTGTAACTATTGGTAGGTGCATTATAGTCTCGCTTGACAGTAACAGTATTTATATACTTACTCTACCAGTTAAAAGTTTTGACAGACCTACTCATTCAAGGGTTTTTCTTTATTTTTACTATTTTCTATTGTAGAATAATAGTGAAGACATCAAAACTATGAAATAACACATTTGTAATCACGTGTGAAAAAAAAAATGCTTAAATGTAGTAACCAAAAAAAGTGTTAAACAAATCCAAATATATTTTATATTTGAGATTCTTCAATGTAGCCAAAGGCTGACGACTTTGAAGAATCTCAAGTATAAAATATATTTGGATTTGTTTAACACTTTTTTGATACTACATTTATTTCTATTTAATTTACTACTACACTATTATTCTGGTGCATGATGGTGCATTATGGGTAGGTCATGTCGAGGTCAGTGCTCAAAATTCAATACCCAGTTGGAACAGGTATGAATGCCTGGCTGTGCCTCCACATCGAGTGAGATGGACAGTCTGAGAGACCTCTTCATAACCGTAAACCAACCTGACCCTACCCTGAATCCCGCACTGCGCTATCACCATGCCTATTCTTAGGTTTTAGGATGTCCTTATCTAGAGCAATGCACATGGGCTCGTAACTCCGTAGTATTAATGTGTGCATCACTAATTGTACACATCCACTGACATATCACTGTGACGGAGGTGAAGGAATGAATGGGTTCCCCCCAGGGACTGAAACGTAAGGCATACATACACATGGAGAGACATACAGGCACGATTGGGAATAAACACTTGTACACATGCATGCACTTATGCTTGGCACATGTAAATACAACCCCCCCCCACACACACACACACGCACTCTTCTATGTAACCCCCAGCACCTCACTAAAACAATATGGCCTAGAGCCTTCATTTGTATGGATTAACATGAGATGCAGTATCGGGTAATAATTATTTAAAAAACATATATATAAATATATATTAAAATGTTTATTTATTATTCCAAATTCAGTATTTAAAAATGTATTTAATGTATTACATTTGTATGATTTTCTATTTTTAGGGGGATATTTCTTTCCTTGTTTACATTTTTTTTATCCAAACATATTACTTATTCATGAGCCTTTTGCAACATTCAGATTTTGAGCAAAGCAAGGAGATCTGGGCTTCACCTTCCATCACACAGACAGGGCCGAATGCAGGAACGAGACAGGTGTCTCATACTTCAACATTGCGTGTGTTTTGAATCGGTACATGAATAAAAAGGAGAATGTCTTCCACATGAGACTGCTGACAGTTAACCCTTTAACAAATCAAAAACATACATTGGCAATGAAGTAAAAAAAATAAAAAGAGGAGAGGAGAGGAGGAGAGTGATAGATGGAGGTCAGGGCAGGGCAAAGAGGATGGGTATAAACAGTTTGAGACCCCCTCCATGGCATCCCCAAAACATGGACACGGGGTAATGGAGCGATTGATGGCTACAAAAGAGAAGGAGAAGAGGGGACATGTTTTGTGTTTTCTCTCCCATTGACCCAGGACACAGAAGAGTGGGGGCTCTATCTAATGGACAGTGTACCTGTCTGAGTGGTCACTGACTGTGAAAGCCTTGAAATAAAATCCAAACAATCCAGAATTCAAAATGGCTGCCTTCTAAACTAGAGTTCTAACTCAAATTCATTTAAACTCTGAAGCACATTTCACCCATATGTGTTCCACAACTTTCAGTGACATCTGATTAGTTTTGTCTTGTTAAAGTGTTCATATTTCTAGCATGAAACTGCTTTAAATTGTCGTAAGCTCTGATGTAATTTTATTCTGATGACTTTCCAAGGTCATGGCACACTTTTTGACAATCGCAATGAACCTAAAATGGCTGCTAGCTAAGGACTTCCCAGTGCCTTTGGTGCTGGATCCAAACTGCCAAGGATATGGCTGTTAATACTGCACCCTGGGTTGCAGTCTTGGGCCTTTCCTCATATGGGCAGTTTTGTGTAGTCAGAATGACTGCACACACCAAAGAGGGTTGAGCAGAGGCCTTAACAGCACAGATGATGTACACACTGGATAAGGTCACAGTGGAAATATAAAGGGGAACACTGGGGTTGAAATTGTCCCTTTCCCCCATTCCATGTTCCCAGAAGTGCTCAAATGACCCCGGATAGAGCTTTGGAACATCCAAGAAAATCAAGGTTAACTGTTAATATTGTCACACACACAGTACGACTGCTCTTTCATCTTCATTGAAACCAAATCTGTTATGACTGGTTGCACTGGTGGAGGGTGCTAGACTCAGATATATGGAAATTGGGACCAATGTTGTATGCACACATGACTTAAGTCATAAAAGCAAATGGCATATATTATTATTATTATTATTATATATGGAAGTTGCAATGTTCCCCTTGCATCAGTACACTCTTCCTGATTTGGATGGGCCTTCAGAACCAAAGCTGTCTGTGTAGCTCTGTTGTAACCTGCATCCAAGTTTGACACTAAGCAAGAGATGATACCACATATTTCCGTCACAAGGTAAATCAATGGCCTTAGACATGTTCACTAGTTTAAAACCACTTGAGGTACACATGAAACGACTCCTCAGTCTTCACAGAGCCATATATGGAACAACAACTTCCAAGCGGTGATTCATTTCACTCGTGACACCTGCTTACAAGCGTTTCAGTTCCCTGGAAGTTACAGTGGGGAGCAGCAATGAGCGGGAGTCATACAGATGATAGCACTTTCCCATTAATAAAACAGGATAAGAGGCAGATTGGAAGGATCTTGGTTAGGAGAACAAAGAGGAATGAATTGCTGGATGGGAAGCGATGGAGGGAATACGATGTCCAGGTAGTGATAGATAGACATATGGATACGGAAAAGGGATCCCGTGGCTCCTCAGAGAAGAGATGTCAAGGAACATGAGATGAGGGACGTAAATCCAACAATCACAGCGAAACGGGTGGAGGGAAAGAGATGAGGAGAGGCAAGTAGAGAAAGTGAGGCGGGTTGGAGAGAGGGTGAGGCGGGATGGAGAGAGGGTGAGGCGGGATGGAGAGAGGAAGCGAGGGATGGAGGAGAGGAGAAGTTTAACAATGGGAAAGGGCTATAGTAAAAAGGAGATAATGGACAGTAAAAGAGAGAGAGAAAGAAAACATGAGCACAGGGAGGAAGGTGTGTAACAGTGTTGCCTGTCCTTTCATTGATATTCCATTGAGTTGACTTTCCTTATCTTCATGAAGGGTACCACATGCAGGCTGGACTTCCTGTGCTTAGCCAAACTGCCAGTGGCGGACTGGTGATAGTAGTGATGGTGGTGCCAGGGGGATGAGGGGTGGGCATCAGATTGTGAGGAATCAGGTGTCAGTGTGGGTGCCCAGCTGTGCTGAGCCCTGGGCCCAGTGAAGAGCTGCATTGGTTGGGGAGTGGGACTCATACAATGCCCCAGTACCTGGGAAAACTACAACATGAAAAGAGCTGCCAGTCTTCCAGGCTCCGAGGGTACTGGGGAATTGTGCAATGTGATTCGCTCTCCAGTACTGATTTCAGAGCACAATGACTATGCAAATGAACTCAGATATACACAAACACATGTGAGGCTACACACACTCACACAGGTGCACATGCATTTGCACTTGCATGCCGTGCACACACATACACGCAATCATACACGTAAATACGAACACACACACCCGCACTGCACTCCTTTTTAATAATTTTTTACTGATTTCAATAGACCATCACCTTGACGAATCAAAGGGAAAGAGAAAGAAACCCAACCTACTCAACCTACTCTTCAGTGTCTGTCTATACATTTTAAATATCAGATTTGTTAGATAGAGCTCCCCACTAGCCCCTGCATCCACCACCAACCCCCTCCCTTTCCTCTCTCGCTCTACCTTCTCTGCATTTCTCTCTCGCCCTCTCTCTCTTTCCTGCATTTGCATAATTTCCTCCGCCGTATTCTGATGTATACTTGTGAATAATAAAGCTCATGGGCGCGCCGTGCGAGCCTGCCACTGTTCATTACTGCCGTGCGGTGCAAACCCAGGCTCCGCAGGGCTCTCATTAGACATTCCACACAGAAGAAAGGCCTCTCCCTCTCTCTTGCTCTGTCTCTCTCCCTTGCATTCTGTTTCTCTATCATTCTCTCTCTCTGTTAGTCCCTTACTCTGTTTCTCTCGCTTTATCTCTCCCCTCTGTCTCTCTCTTACTCACTGTTTCTCACACTCCCTCACTCTCTATTCCTCTCTCTCTCTCCCTAACATTCTGTTTCTCTCACTCCATCTCTCCTTTCTCTCTTTGCTGTCCCTCTCTTACGTTCTGTTTCTCTCTCTCACTCTGTCTCTCTCCCTAACATTCCGATTCTCTTACTTTCTCACCGTCTCTCCTTTCCCACATTCCTTCTCTTTAACTCTGTCTCTCTCGCTCTGCCTCTGTCGCTGTCTCTCTCCCTTACATTTGTTTCTTTCAATTGCTCTCTTTTCTGTCTCCCTCCTTTCTCTCTTGTTCTGTCTTTTCCCTTTAATTATGTTTCTCTCACATCTCCCCTTTCTCATTCTCTGCATTTTCCTTACTCTCTGTTTCTCTCACTCTCTCACTCTATCCCTCACCCTCGTGATCTGTCTCTCTCCCTTACATTTGATTTCTCTCGCTCCCCTTACTTTATCTCCCCCGTCTCTTCTTTCATCTATGGTACTCTCTCTCACTCAATGTTTCTCCCCTCTCTGTCTTATCTTTTATTAGCACTTTCCCTAATTCTCTTATTTTATCTGCGTCTTCCCCACTGCCCTATCCCTTCCTTATTGGCTCTATAGCATCCTTTCTTTCATCCTCCCTTTCTTTCAGTCTATTTTCTTCTCTCCCACTCCTCGTTCTCTCTCTCTCCAACAGAACACAGTGGCCTGCGTCATCCTCTCAGTGTCAGGCAGAGGGAGACAGGGAGACAAGCAGGTAGGAAGGAAACACACACACACACATTGTTTTTGTGACAACACTCACCACACATGAACTGATTGTTGATAGTTCATTCCTTCGGACTAATTCCAATCGAATAATTTGCTCCTTTCCCTCTGCTTGACACCCCCCTTTTAAAAGACTACATTTGTCATTAGCAATTTGGTATTTAGCTTCCCCTGCAGTACTCACACCCATCCGATCTCTTCAGACGTCTAACGGAGAGTTGACAGTAACCCAGGGCTCCAGACAAACATTTCCCCTGCTGGCACTGGTGCCACAAACCTTTTCAGTTGGTGGCACCAGCCCATGATTTGGTGGCACCCCCTCCAAAAAATGTGCATCATTTGGCTCATCACCTTATTAACACAATGCTTTATTAATAACAGACTACTTAGATGGTATGCAATATATAAGATTATTAGATTATTACATTTGACTAACATATCCAATATATTAGATTATTTGATTATTACATCTGACTAACATATCCAATATATAAGATTATTAGATTATTAGATTATTAGATTATTAGATTATTCGATTATTCGATTATTCGATTATTCGATTATTACATATGACTAACATATCCAATATATTAGATTATTAGATTATTACATCTGACTAACATATCCAATATATTAGATTATTAGATTATTACATCTGATTATTAATATATTTATTAGATTATTAGATTATTAGATTATTAGATTATTCATTTGACTTATTACATATGACTAACATATAATATATTAGATTATTAGATTATTAGATTATTAGATTATTACATTTGACTAACATATCCAATATATAAGATTATTAGATTATTAGATTATTAGATTATTACATATGACTAACATATCCAATATATAAGATTATTAGATTATTAGATTATTAGATTATTACATTTGACTAACATATCCAATATATTAGATTATTAGATTATTACATCTGACTAACATATCCAATATATTAGATTATTAGATTATTACATCTGACTAACATATCCAATATATTAGATTATTAGATTATTACATATGACTAACATATCCAATATATAAGATTATTAGATTATTACATCTGACTAACATATCCAATATATTAGATTATTAGATTATTACATCTGACTAACATATCCAATATATAAGATTATTAGATTATTAGATTATTAGATTATTAGATTATTACATCTGACTAAAATATCCAATATATAAGATTATTAGATTATTAGATTATTAGATTATTAGATTATTACATCTGACTAACATATCCAATATATTAGATTATTAGATTATTAGATTATTAGATTATTTGATTATTAGATTATTACATCTGACTAACATATCCAATATATAAGATTATTAGATTATTAGATTATTAGATTATTACATCTGACTAACATATCCAATATATTAGATTATTAGATTATTACATCTGACTAACATATCCAATATATTAGATTATTAGATTATTACATATGACTAACATATCCAATATATAAGATTATTAGATTATTACATCTGACTAACATATCCAATATATTAGATTATTAGATTATTACATCTGACTAACATATCCAATATATAAGATTATTAGATTATTAGATTATTAGATTATTAGATTATTACATCTGACTAACATATCCAATATATAAGATTATTAGATTTTAGATTATTAGATTATTAGCTTATTACATCTGACTAACATATCCAATATATAAGATTATTAGATTATTAGATTATTAGATTATTACATCTGACTAACATATCCAATATATTAGATTATTAGATTATTACATCTGACTAACATATCCAATATATTAGATTATTAGATTATTACATATGACTAACATATCCAATATATAAGATTATTAGATTATTACATCTGACTAACATATCCAATATATTAGATTATTAGATTATTACATCTGACTAACATATCCAATATATAAGATTATTAGATTATTAGATTATTAGATTATTAGATTATTAGATTATTACATCTGACTAACATATCCAATATATAAGATTATTAGATTATTAGATTATTAGATTATTAGATTATTACATCTGACTAACATATCCAATATATAATATTATTAGATTATTAGATTATTAGATTATTAGATTATTAGATTATTACATCTGACTAACATATCCAATATATAAGATTATTAGATTATTAGATTATTAGATTATTACATCTGACTAACATATCCAATATATAAGATTATTAGATTATTAGATTATTAGATTATTACATCTGACTAACATATCCAAGAAGGAATGAGTGATTTTAAATATTTTGGTTTGCAACCTAATCCAGAGAATGTCAGGAATTATGCTATTTTTATTTTATTTTACTGTCAAAATAGGGCTCCAGATTGTTTTATTCAATAGAGATGAATTTGCCTTCATCTTTATGTGCACTAAAATGATATATTAGCCTAATTCAATTGGGTCTAATTCACCCCCTGAGGAATTGGAAACTCAAAACACATTAGCTAGATTAACTCTAAATATAATACCTACTGCTAGTAGCCATGTATTAATCTAACAGTAAATACAATGTCCTAAGAATATTTTTTGCAATGAGGCTTGGTGCACTAGCGATGGCCGATGCGTAATTTTGCGTGGTTCGTATTTCAGTGCCATATCAGATAAATATACCAACAGAAAGCTGATACCCTCCTCTCTTTATTTGGAAGCTAGTTGAGACACACACAGAGACACACACACACAGAGACACACACACAGAGACACACACACAGAGACACACACACAGAGACACACACACAGAGACACACACACAGAGACACACACAGAGACACACACAGAGACACACACACACACACACACACACACACACACACACACACACACACACACACACACACACACACACACACACACACACACACACACACACACACACACACACACACACACACACACACACACACACACACACACACACACACACACACACACACACACTGACACTCAAAAATAAACTTACACACACACACACACACTGACACACTACATAGACACAATACATCATAGAAGGTTGGTGGCACCTTAATTGGGGAGGACAGGTGCGGAATAAGTAGAATGGTATCAAATATAGTGCATTAGGAAAGTATTCAGACTCCTTGACTTTTTCCAAATTTTCTTACCTTACAGCCTTATTCTAAAATGTATTAAATTGTTGTTATCACTAGGGTTGCACATTTTTGGGGAATATTCAGAGGTGGAAACTTCGGTGAAACTTCTATGAATTAATAGAAATATATGAAAATTAATATTAATACCATTTAAATGTAGTGGTTTTTTGCATTGGATATATTTACCATATCATATGGAGACAGAAACATAAACGTTTTACCTTATCATAAGTAGACAGAATTGCAAATGATTAAATCCTTCCAATAGAAATAAAAACAACTATTTAGTTACGAATTGAACTTTAATTAAATGAGTTGACTTCACAAGGGATGATTTCACTGAACATCAAAAGAAAGGAAAAATTGAATGATCCCCAATGATCCATCGCATCTCCCAAAAACATTTTCAACATACATCTGTAAAATGATAGTCTAGAAACTAAAGCTTTGGTTGTCTTCCTATCAGGCTTCCATGTCTTCTCCCTGCACCTCCTCAACGTCCACCTCTACTTCAGACTCTGAGGCCTCATCTTCACTGTCACTGTCCAATCTTGTTGAGGATGGCTCATTGTCCGGATGGCCACCAATTTTTCAACCCTTGTATTGGTCAGCCTGTTGAGTGATTCGGTATTCCCAAACAAGTTGAGCTCTGAGGCGGCTGATGTTGGTGGAATTTGGAGGATGATGGTGGCAACAGGGGAAAGAGCCTCAGATCCACAAAGTCGATCATCAAAGGTAAGTGAATATTTATAATGCTATTTCTGACTTCTGTCTGTTCTGTTACTCCACAACATGGCAGATATCTGTATGGCTTGTTTTTGTGTCTGAGCACCGAACTCAGATTATTGAATGTGTGCTTTTTCGGTAAAGTTTTTTTGAAATCTGACAAAGTGGTTGCATTAACCTCTTCGATATAGGGGGCGCTATTTTAATTTTTGGATGAAAAACGTTCCCGTTTTAAACAAGATATTTTGTCAGGAAAAGATGCTCGACTATGCATATAATTGACAGCTTTGGAAAGAAAACACTGACGTTTCCAAAACTGCAAAGATATTGTCTGTGAGTGCCACAGAACTGATGTTACAGGCGAAACCCAGATAAAAATCCATTCAGGAAGTGCCACATTTTTTGAAACCGCCTCATGCCAATGACTCCTTATATAGCTGTGAATGAGCTACGAATGAGCTTACGTTTTCCACGTTTTCCTCAAGGTGTCTACAGCATTGTGATGTCTTTTTAGGCATTTCCCTTGAAGAATGGCTGTAAGACCACATATATGGCATGTGGTCACATGGTGTCTCTCGCAGAAAACCTTGCGTAAAATACTGAGGTAGCCATTTTTCCAATCACTTCTTATGAGAAACCAACTGCCTCAACGGATATATTATCGAATACATATGTTAAAAACACCTTGAGGATGGATCCTAAGCAACGTTTGCCGTGTTTCTGTCAATATTATGAAGCAAATTTTGAAATAAGTTTGGCGTTGTAGTTGAAGTATTTTTTGGTCGATTTCTCAGCCAAGCAGGATGAACAAACGGGAGCTATTTTGCCTACAAAAATAATATTTTTGGAAAAAAGGAACATTTGCAATCTAACTGTGAGTCTCCTGAGTGAAAGCATCTGACGTTCTTCAAAGGTAAATGATTTAATTTGGTTGCTTTTCTTATTTTCGTGAAAATGTTGCCTGTTGCCAGCAGAGCCTAGCATAGCATTATGCCATGATAAACTTACACAAAAGCTTGTCTAGCGTTGGCTGTAATGCATATTTTGAAAATCTGAGATGACAGTGTTGTTAACAAAAGGCTAAGCTTGTGTATGAATATACTTATTTAATTTCCTTTGTGATTTTCATGAATAGGGAAAGTTGCATTATGGTAATGCGCTTGAGGCTATGATTACGCTCCCGGATACGGGATTGCTAGTCGCAAGAAGTTTATCTAAAGTTCCATGCATAACACTTGTATTTTCATCAACATTTATGATGAGTACTTCTGTAAATTGATGTGGTACTCTGCCAAATCACCGGATGTTTTGGAAGCAAAACATTACTGAACGTAACACGCCAATGTAAACTGAGATTTTTGGATATAAATATGAACTTTATCGAACAAAACATACATGTATTTTTTAACATGAAGTCCTATGAGTGTCATCTGATGAAGATCATCAAAGGTTATTGATTCATTTTATCTCTATTTCTGCTTTTTGTGACTCCTCTCTTTGGCTGGAAAAATGGCTGTTTTTCTGTGACTAGGTACTGACCTAACATATTCATTTGGTGTGCTTTAGTCGTAAAGCCTTTTTGAAATCGGATTAACAACACGTTTATCTTTAAAATGGTGTATAATTCTTGTATGTTTGAGGAATTTTAAATATTAGATTTCTGTTGTTTGAATTTGGCGCCCTGCATTTTCACTGGCTGTTGTCATATCGATCCCGTTAGCGGGATCTAAGCCATAAGAAGTTTTTAATTAGGCACGGTGCTGAAAGAATGCTGTGCTGTTGGGACAGCTTTTGTAGGCCCGAACAGTTTGTGGGCACCGTTTGTCACCTTCATAGTGCATTTAATATATTGTTTAGTGTTGTATTTTGCAGATTCTTTGCTGGCATGCATTCCAAAAGAAATAGGGTGATTTTGTTCCACCAAGATTTACATGCTAAAATCACAACTGGACACAACATACATAAACTTGTGTACGATGCAATATATATGCTAATATGAAATATGATTGGCTACTTTTTAAGGGCCAGAAAATGAGCAGCAAAACTCCTGGTTGTAAACTGTGTGGATTTGCTCCTTATTAGAATGGAAAAATCTAACTGTATTTGTTACATGCCCCGATTGTAGACTTTACAGTGAAATGCTTACTAACGAGCCCTTTCCCATCAATGCCGTTCAAAAGTTTGTGGTCACTTAGAAATGTACTTATTTTGAAAGAAAATTAAATGTTTTTGTCCATTAAAGTAATGTCAAATTCGTCAGAAATACAGTGTAGATATGTTAATGTTGTAAATTACTTTTGTAGCTGGAAACGTCCGATTTTTTATGGAATATCTACATAGGCGTACACAGGCCAATTATCAGCAACCATCACTCCTATGTTCCAATGACACGTTGTGTTAGCTAATCCAAGTTTATAATTTTCAAAGGCTAATTGATCATTAGAAACCCTTTTGTAATTATGTTAGCACAGCTGACAACTTTTGTCCTAATTCAATAAGCAATAAAACTGGCCATCTTTAGACTAGTTGAGTAATCTGGAGCATCAGCATTTGTGAGTTCGATTACAGGCTCAAAATGGCCAGAAACAAAGACCTTTCTTCTGAAACTCGTCAGTCGATTCTTGTTCTGAGAAAGGCTATTCTATGCGAGAAATTGCCAAGAAACTGAAGATCTCATACAATGCAGTGTACTACTCCCTTCAGAGAACAGCACAAACTGGCACTTACCAGAATAGAAAGAGGAGTGGGAGGCCCCGGTGTACAACTGAGCAAGAGGATCAGTACATTAGAGTGTCTCGTTTCAGAAAGGAACGCCTCACAAGTCCTCAACTAGCAGCTTCATTAAATAGTACCCGCAAAACACCAGTCTCAACGTCAACAGTGAAGAGGCGACTCCAGGATGCTGGCCTTCTAGGCAGAGTTGGCAAGAAAAAGCCATATCTCAGACTGGCCAATAAAAATAAAAGTTTAAGATGGGCAAAGGAAAACAGACACAGGACAGAAAAACAAATGATAGCCCCACTAAGTGCAAATCAGAATTATGTGGTAGCCATGCTGGTTACGTGTGCCATGAATTCTAAATAAATCATAGACAGTGTCACCAGCAAATTTGTACTCATCAGACTAAAGGACAGATTTCCACTGGTCTAATGTCCATTGCTTGTGTTTCTTGGGCCAAGCAAGTCTCTTCTTATTATTGGTGTCCTTTAGTAGTGGTTTCTTTGCAACAATACGACCATGAAGGCCTGATTCACGTAGTCTCCTCTGAACAGGTGATGTTGAGATTTATCTGTTACTTGAACTCTGTAAAACATTTATTTGGGCTGAAATTTGAGGCAGGCAACTCTAATGAACTTATCCTCTGCAGCAGAGGTAACTCAGGGTCTTCCTTTCCTGTGGCAGTCCTGATGAGAGCCAGTTTCATCATAGCGCTTGATGATTTTTGCTACTGCATTTGAAGAAACTTTCAAAGTTCTTGAAATTTTCCACATCGACTGACCATGTCTTAAAGTAATGATGGACTGTCGTTTCTCAAACATTCATTATATCACACATGTAAGATACTAAATTAAAGCTACACTCGTTGTGAATCGTCCTTTCGTTTCTCTTTGCTTATTTGAGCTGTTCTTGCCATAATAGGCTATCTTCTGTATACATTTGGATTTGATTAACACTTTCATGGTTACTACATGATTCCATATGTGTTATTTCATAGTTTTAATGTCTTCACTATTATTGTACAATACCGAAAATAGTTCAAATAAAGAAAAACCCTTGTATGAGTCGGTGGCCAAACTTTTAACTGTACTATATGTGACCAACCGGCTCAATTCGGGCTTATGTAACAACATTTGAAATGGTGTTTTTTTAGATTGAATAAAAGTAGAGACTCAGAGTTAGAAAATTATATATCATACACTACAGTTGAGGAACTATGGGAAAGTAATTCTGCTTTGAAAATGGATAAACTTGTAATCTCACTTTTGAGAAAATGGCCTTTTGAATGTTTTGGTATCTAGTGAAGAGCTCTTCTTTGTCTACACCCATTCAGCATTGTTCACACCCTCTTTAAGCTTTTGCCCCACCCATCTGTTTAAGGATTCACATATGTTGCTATGTACTAAACAACCAAATATTTCAAGACTAAAGGCTGGCTTCTACTACGGGTGTGTTCGTAAATTTAATCTGGAGTGCCAAAGTGAGTTCTGGGCATTTGTAAATTCAGAGTGTGAATGCTCCGAGAGCACACTGGACGCTTTGGCCGAAGAGTTGATCCAAGTGTTCTGACCTCACAAAGGCAGTCAAGCACCCAATTGGCTAATGTTAGCTGGCTTACTAGCTACTTCCAGACATAAAAGAAAGAACAGCTCACTCTGACCCTTTTACTCACCCTAGCAGAGCTGGTTAGGCTGTTTTTATGTTATCCAAAGCATTGGTGACTGCAAATGTGCTGCTGACAAAAATATAATTACGCTTTTTTGCCAACGTTTACTGACACCGGTCATATTCAAAGGGGGGTTGAGCGTTTGTAAATGTGTCAGTTATTCTGCAATCTTGCAATCTCCAGACAACAGTGCTCTGAAATTGGAGTATATTTACAAGCTACGTCTATCGACAGTTGTTGTAGTGACATCATAAACATTCTATTGAAATAGTTACTTGCATAGTGGAGTCTTTTGCTTAGCCTCTTAGCGATGATGCGGAATTTAGTTTCTGTGCAGGAACATCAATCAGCGGAAATTTTAGAGCGCCACCTATAGTTTTCGATAAAACTCAAACTTTCATTAAAACACACATGCAAGGTATTGAATTAAAGCTACACTCGTTGTGAATCTAGCCACCAAGTCAGATTTGTAAAATGCTTTTCGGCGAAAGCATGAGAAGCTATTATCTGATAGCATGCACCCCCCAAAATACCTGAACGACACCTAAACAAAAGATTTTGCGGTAGCCGGCACTACACAAAACGCAGAAATAAAATATAAAACATTCATTACCTTTGACGAGCTTCTTTGTTGGCACTCCTATATATCCCATAAACATCAATTGGGTCTTTTTCCCGATTAAATCCGTCATTTTATAGCCAAAATGTCATTTTATGAAGGCCGGTCTCATCCAGGAAAATTCCCCTTTACAAGACGCAATGTCACTTTTTAAAATTACAAAAGTTTCCTATAAACTTTTACAAATCACTTCAAACTACTTTTCTAAACCAACTTTAGGTATTAATAAACTTTAATAATCTATCAAATTGATCACGGGGCGATCTGTATTCGATAGCAGCAAGTCTTGAAATCATCGTCCATGTTTTCAATTTCATAACATCCTGCGGTGCGCCCCAAGACAGGAAGTGCCTATACGTCATCTCAACAAGGATAAAGCAGCCATGAAATGCCAGTACTGGCAACATCGTGTGGAAGCTGTAGGGATTCGAATCGGATCCTCATCTATTTTCTCTCGCCTTAAACAATACATTGACTGGCGGATGAATCTTTTTTGTGTGTTGGTGAACAGTTTTCCCAGGGATTTTTACTCCTAAACACGTTCTGTTATAGCCACAGACACGAGTTACCCAGTTTTAGAGACTTCAGAGTGTTTTCTATACACACATTCTTATCATATGCATATACTATATTCCTGGCATGAGTAGCAGGACTTTGAAATATTGCGCGATTTTTAACAAAAAGCTGCGAAAATTCGCATCATCCCTAACAGGTTTGCTTAGATATGTAACTATCCAGCTAAACAAGGACCAATAATCCCAACTCATAATGTTACTACCCTGCATGAATCTGTAGGTATATAACCAACCAGGTTCAAAGTTAGCTAGTTAAAATTAGGCTATAACTAGCAATACAAATGGCTCTGAGATACGAATAATATTACTAAACAAATCTTACACGTAACGTTAGCTAGCTAGCTAACAGTACACTTTAACTTGAAATGAAAATTACTTTCTGACAAAACTAGAAATGTGTAATTTCTGAAAATGTAGCTAACTAGACTCTCTTACCTGTATACATGGATGGATGCTTCTCCATCTCTGTCACGGATGCCAGGTTGCCCTTAGTTTGAAGATGTAATCCGGAGACAGGTGTTTTATACAACTCTTTTCATATTTGCTATCAAACTGCAGAATTTTCTCCATCTCCTTAGCTATCATACTCTAATTCCACTGATTTCAAAACTCAGTCCTCCAGAAAGTGGAGAGCAACACTTATGAAGATCTACTACGAGATATATTTCAAAAAAGCAGTGTTGGAATGGATTACCTACACATACTGACCAACTCATATTATAGACAGAAGCATGCTACATGGCATACCAATCTGGACTCATCTATCGGCATGTCCAGACCACTCATTATCTTAACCAATCATGGCTAGCGGGAAGGTTGTCTTTTTCCATGGCTAAACCAACTAGCCTTGTATTTTAACAATTTTATTCATATTTACAGGTTGTATAGATGTTTATTATTAAAGCATATGATAGTTCACATGTTCCAGAAGGCATTTCTGAAGAAAAAAAAATGTTTATATTTTTTGGTATATTTGGTTTCTCTGTGGTATGACAATTGAAATGAGCAAATTAGGCATGCATATATTATATTCTTCAAAAGATCTATGTGTGTCGGTCCTACATTTACAATTTACAAAAATTGGAGAATGAAGATTTCAGCTTCATAGGGGTTAAGTCAAATATTAGACTGTGTAATAAAACAATCACAAAATCGTCACTCACCACCCAGTCACTCAATTTCTGATGCAAAATGTCTGCCTGTATTGGGAATTTTTTTGCGAATTTACAAAATTTTTTATATATTAAGTATTCAGAACATTTACTCAGTACTTTGTTGAAGCACCCTTGGCAGCGATTACAGCCTCGAGTCTTCTTGGGTATGAGCTTTGCACACCTGTATTTGGGAAGTTTGTCCAATTCTTCTCTGCAGATCTTTTCAAGCTCTGTCAGGTTGAATGGGGAGTGTCGGTGCACAGCTATTTTCAGGTCTCTCCAGAGATGTTTGATCTGGGTTCAAGCTCTGGCTGAGCCACTCAAGGACATTCAGAGACTTGTCCTGAAGCCACTCCTGCATTGTATTGGCTGTGTGCTTAGGGTCGTTGCACTGTTGGAAGGTGAACCTCCGCCCCAGTCTGAGGTCCTGAGCGTTCTGAAGCAGGCTTTCATCAAGGTTTCTCTCTATACTTTGCTCCATTCACCTTTCCCTCAATCATGACTAGTCTCCCAGTCCCTGACATTGAAAAACATCCCCACAGCATGACGCCACCACTACTACGCTTCACCGTAGGGATGGTGCCAGGTTTCCTCCAGACGTGTCGCTTGGGATTCCGGCCACAGAGTTCAATCTTGGTTTTATCAGACCGGAGAATCTGTTTTTCATGGTCTGATAGTCCTTTAGTAGCATTTTGGCAAACTCTAAGCGGGCTGTCATGTGCCTTTTACTGAGGAGTGGCTTTCGTCTGGCCACTCTAACATACATGTCTGATTGGTGGAGTGCTGCAGTGATGGTTGTCCTTCTGGAAGGTTCTCCAATCTCCACAGAGGAACTCTGGAGCTCTGTTCTTGGTCACCTCCCCGACCAAGGCCCTTCTCCCCCGATTGCTCAGTTTGGCCGGGCGTCCAGCTCTAGGAAGAGTCTTCCATTTAGGATGGATGGAAGCCACTATGTTCTTGGGGACCTTCAATGCTGCAGACATGTTTTGCTACCGTTCCCTAGTACTGTGCCTCGACACAATCCTGTCTCGGAGCACTGCGGATAATTCCTTCAACCTCATGGCTTGGTTTTTAATCTGACATGCACTGTCAACTGTGGGACCTTATATAGACAGGTGTGTGCATTTCCAAATCATGTTCAAATGAATTTACCAATGGTGGGCTCCAATGAAGTAGAAACAGGATACGCCTGAGCTCAATGTTGTGTCTCATAGCAAAGTGTGTGAATAAGGTATTTATGGTTATTATTTTTAATACATTTCCAAAAACCTGTTTTCACTTCATTATGGGGTATTGTGTGTAGATTGATGAGGAACATTTGACATTTAATCAATTTTAGAATAAGGTTGTAACGTAACAAAATGTGAAAAATGTGAATGGGTCTCAATACTTTCCGATGGACTATATGATGATGGAGTCTTATGAGTGTGTAAAGAGTCATTCCAAGTAGAGTCAGTGAGATTTTACTAGGTCGTGGGTGTAGGTGGTTAGCCACTGAATAGCTCTTCACCAGTGGAATTGCTTGGAGGTAGAAGCTATCTTGGAGCATGTTGTTAATGCCTGATGCTCAGGTTCAGCTTGCCATAGGGTATCAATCAATCAATCAATCAAATGTATTTATAAACCCTTCTTACATCAGCTGATGTCAAAAAAGTGTTGTACAGAAACCCAGCCTAAAACCACAAACAGCAAGCAATGCAGGTGCTGAAGTACGGTGAAACAACTCCCTAGAAAGGCCAGAACCTAGGAAGATACCTAGATCAGCCAGAACAGTCCATTTGGGAAGAGGGAGAAAAGGTGCTGATGGGCCTTCTTTACAACTGTCGCAGTGTGATGGGTCCTTGCTTAGTGCTTGGTGATGTGTAGACTAAGGAACTTCGAAGTTCATGACCCTATCCACTGCAGCCATGTTGATGTGGATGGGGAATTGCTCCCCCCTTTGCTTCCTGTAGTAAACAATCACCTCTTTGGTTGGATTTTCAAAGCCCGCCCACCACCCTGCACACATCACGAAATACTTGGTGTAAAACAGATTATGAATAGCAGAAGGGCTGGATTGCCAGACAAAATAGCGGATAAGGTTTAGGTAAATGATACTGGCATCGTAACCTTTAACATACAGATGGTTGAACATTTTGTCTTCTGATCCCTGCTCCACTGTGCCACTGTGTCACTGTGTCTAGGTGCCGCCATCTGGGTCAAGATTAGGCAGACAGAAGGTCACTCTTTCTGGGCGGAACTGTTATCTCTCTGTGCTGGTTTGCCCTGTGTGGTGCACACAGTGCCCGCTATTTCCATCACATGGAAATAGCAGCACCACCCTCTGGAGACGACGTGAACTCTGTAGAGTACAGACACAAGGTTACACACAGAAACAGACAAGACAGACACACGTAGATACAAGGACAGGAAGATAAACAGACACAGACAAACATATTGATAGACATACACACAGAGACAATACAGAGATGCACACATACTCAAAATCTCAATCAGAAAAAGAAAACACTGCATGCACACACACCTGCTCCTTGCTAGCCTGGCTTCTGAAGCTGCCCTCAATAGCTGATGCCTGCTGAACTGGGTAGCCATGTGCACACTCTACTGCTTCCCATGATGCTCTACAAACCTCCAGCACCTGGAATAGAACACACCAGGTTTTTACATTTTAGTAATTGAACAGACACACTTATCCAGAGTATTAACTATTCAATCAATTTCAGCTGTGGAATAGATATAATCAATGAGGAAAATAATGTGTCTGACTGTACATCCTCCAGCCCGGCTGCTGATCTATATATTGTGTATTAGTGAATCCTAAAGTCATGACTTGACAGCACAAAAACATCTGGGACCAGAATAGAAAGGGGAGGCAGGGTAGCCTAGTGGTTCGAGCGTTGGACTAGTAACCGGAAGGTTGAAAGTTCAAACCCCCGAGCTGACAAGGTACAAATCTGTCGTTCTGCCCCTGAACAGGCAGTTAACCCACAGTTCCTAGGCCGTCATTGAAAATAAGAAATAATAATTTGTTCTTAATTAACTGACTTGCCTTTTATTTTGAAGGTAAAATAAAACAAATAAAACATCTACATGGTCAACTGCAGACAAAGAGACTGATAATATCTAATGGCTGCCAGCTGCTGTTGACACATATGTGTCCAGATATTACATTTGCCTGTAGACTGAGGGTCTGGGACAAACACCTGACAGGAACTAACCCCAACAGTCGGAGGCTCCCAAAATTACCATGTACAAAGTCTAATAACGTTGACTTTCAGAAAAGACACATTAGGAAATACTATTTTTCTATTGTAGATGTTCATCATTGTAAAGTTTATTGAACAAATGTCCTCCCACAAATCTTGTAGTTGACATGTTATATTTGAAATAAGCCTGTTAAACATGAATATGCTAACAGCAATTTTAAATCAAGCAAATAAATGCTTGGAATGTCTCCTCTCACCAACAAGTGATCACCTAAACCACATGAAAAACACATGAACACTTGATCGTATGATGAGAATGTCCAGTAGCACAGAGCAGAATCAAAGGCATTGCAGTATCTATCCATCACCTCATAGCTCTGCTACTGCAGAAAGTAGCCCACGTTGTATTTGTCACATGCACCAAGTACAACAGGTGTACGGTAGACCTTAATGTGTAATGCTTAGTTACAAGCCCTATACCAACAATGCAGTTCAGAAATAGAGTTAAGAAAATATTTACTAAATAAACTAAAGTTTTTAAAAAGTTTTTAAAAAGATATCGAGGCTATATACAGGGGGTACCGGTACAGAGTCAATGTGGAGACTATATACAGGGGGTACCAGTACAGAGTCAATGTGGAGGCTATATACAGGGGGGTACCAGTACAGAGTCAATGTGGAGGCTATATACAGGGGGTACTGGTACAGAGTCAATGTGGAGGCTATATACAGGGGGTACTGGTACAGAGTCAATGTGGAGGTTATATACAGGGGTACCGGTACCGAGTCAATGTGGAGACTATATACAGGGGGTACCGGTACCGAGTCGATGTGGAGGATATATACAGGGGGTACCGGTACCGAGTCAATGTGGAGGATATATACAGGGGGTACCGGTACCGAGTCAATCTGGATGATATATACAGGGGGTACCGGTACAGAGTCAATGTGGAGGCTATATACAGGGGGTACTTGTACAGAGTCAATGTGGAGGCTATATACAGGGGGTACTTGTACAGAGTCAATGTGGAGGCTATATACAGGGGGGTACCGGTACAGAGTCAATGTGGAGGCTATATACAGGGGGGTACCGGTACAGAGTCAATGTGGAGGCTATATACAGGGGGTACCGGTACAGAGTCAATGTGGCGACTATATACAGGGGGTACCAGTACAGAGTCAATGTGGAGACTATATACAGGGAGAACCAGTACAGAGTCAATGTGGAGGCTATATACAGGGGGTACCAGTTCAGAGTCAATGTGGAGGCTATATACAGGGTGTACCAGTACAGAGTCAATGTGGAGGCTATATACAGGGGGTACCAGTACAGAGTCAATGTGGAGGCTATATACAGGGGGTACTGGTACAGAGTCAATGTGGAGGCTATATACAGGGGGTCCCAGTACAGAGTCAATGTGGAGGCTATATACAGGGGGTACCAGTACAGAGTCAATGTGGAGGCTATATACAGGGGGTCCCAGTACAGAGTCAATGTGGAGACTATATACAGGGGGTCCCAGTACAGAGTCAATGTGGAGACTATATACAGGGGGTACTGGTACAGAGTCAATGTGGAGACTATATACAGGGGGTACTGGTACAGAGTCAATGTGGAGACTATATACAGGGGGTCCCAGTACAGAGTCAATGTGGAGACTATATACAGGGGGTCCCAGTACAGAGTCAATGTGGAGACTATATACAGGGGGTACCGGTACAGAGTCAATGTGGAGACTATATACAGGGGGTACCGGTACAGAGTCAATGTGGAGACTATATACATGGGGTACCGGTACAGAGTCAATGTGGAGACTATATACAGGGGGTACCGGTACAGAGTCAATGTGGAGGCTATATACAGGGGGTAGCAGTACAGAGTCAATGTGGAGGCTATATACAGGGGGTACTGGTACAGAGTCAATGTGGAGGCTATATACAGGGGGACTGGTACAGAGTCAATGTGGAGACTATATACAGGGGGTACTGGTACAGAGTCAATGTGGAGGCTATATACAGGGTGTTACGGTTCAGAGTCAATGTGGAGACTATATACAGGGGGTACCAGTACAGAGTCAAAGTGGAGGCTATATACAGGGGGTACCGGTACAGAGTCAATGTGGAGGCTATATACAGGGGGTAGCAGTACAGAGTCAATGTGGAGGCTATATACAGGGGGTACCGGTACAGAGTCAATGTGGAGGCTATATACAGGGGGTAGCAGTACAGAGTCAATGTGGAGGCTATATACAGGGGGTACCGGTACAGAGTCAATGTGGAGGCTATATACAGGGGGTACCGGTACAGAGTCAATGTGGAGGCTATATACAGGGGGTACCGGTACAGAGTCAATGTGGAGGCTATATACAGGGGGTACCGGTACAGAGTCAATGTGGAGGCTATATACAGGGGGTACCGGTACAGAGTCAATGTGGAGGCTATATACAGGGGGGCTGGTACAGAGTCAATGTGGAGACTATATACAGGGGGTACTGGTACAGAGTCAATGTGGAGGCTATATACAGGGGGTACCGGTACAGAGTCAATATGGAGGCTATATACAGGGGGTACCGGTACAGAGTCAATGTGGAGGCTATATACAGGGGGTACCGGTACAGAGTCAATGTAGAGGCTATATACAGGGGGTACCAGTACAGAGTCAATGTGGAGGCTATATACAGGGGGTACCAGTACAGAGTCAATGTGGAGGCTATTTACAGGGGGTACTGGTACAGAGTCAATGTGGAGGCTATATACAGGGGGTACCAGTACAGAGTCAATGTGCAGGGGTACCAGTTGTACCGTGCACTTGCCATACCAGGCAACCGGTCAGAACGCTCACGATGTTGCAGCTGTAGAACTTTTTGAGGATCTGGGGACCCATACCAAATCTTTTGATTCTCCTGAGGGGGAAAAGGTGTTGTCGTGCCCTCTTCACGACTGTCTTGGTGTGTTTGGACCATGATAGATCGTTGGTGATGTGGACACCAAGGAACTTGAAACTCTCGACCTGCTCCACTACAGCCCCATTGATGTTAATGGGGGCCTGTTCAGCCCGCCTTTTCCTGTAGTCCACGATCAGCTCCTTTGTCTTGCTCACATTGAGGGAAAGGTTGTTGTCCTGGCACCACACTGCCAGGTCTCTGACCTCCTCCCTATATGCTGTCTCATGGTTGTCGGTGATCAGGCCTACCACTGTTGTGTTGTCAGCAAACTTAATTACATTTACATTTAAGTCATTTAGCAGACGCTCTTATCCAGAGCGACTTACAAATTGGTGCATTCACCTTATGACATCCAGTGGGACAGTCACTTACAATAGTGCATCTAAAACTTAGGGGGGGTGGGGTGAGAGGGATTACTTAACCTATCCTAGGTATTCCTTAAAGAGGTGGGGTTTCAGGTGTCTCCGGAAGGTGGTGATTGACTCCGCTGTCCTGGCGTCGTGAGGGAGTTTGTTCCACCATTGGGGGGCCAGGGCAGCGAACAGTTTTGACTGGGCTGAGCGGGAGCTGTACTTCCTCAGTGGTAGGGAGGCGAGCAGGCCAGAGGTGGATGAACGCAGTGCCCTTGTTTGGGTGTAGGGCCTGATCAGAGCCTGGAGGTACTGAGGTGCCGTTCCCCTCACAGCTCCGTAGGCAAGCACCATGGTCTTGTAGCGGATGCGAGCTTCAACTGGAAGCCAGTGGAGAGAACGGAGGAGCGGGGTGACGTGAGAGAACTTGGGAAGGTTGAACACCAGACGGGCTGCGGCGTTCTGGATGAGTTGAAGGGGTTTAATGGCACAGGCAGGGAGCCCAGCCAACAGCGAGTTGCAGTAATCCAGACGGGAGATGACAAGTGCCTGGATTAGGACCTGCGCCGCTTCCTGTGTGAGGCAGGGTCGTACTCTGCGGATGTTGTAGAGCATGAACCTACAGGAACGGGCCACCGCCTTGATGTTAGTTGAGAACGACAGGGTGTTGTCCAGGATCACGCCAAGGTTCTTGGCGCTCTGGGAGGAGGACACAATGGAGTTGTCAACCGTGATGGCGAGATCATGGAACGGGCAGTCCTTCCCCGGGAGGAAGAGCAGCTCCGTCTTGCCGAGGTTCAGCTTGAGGTGGTGATCCGTCATCCACACTGATATGTCTGCCAGACATGCAGAGATGCGATTCGCCACCTGGTCATCAGAAGGGGGAAAGGAGAAGATTAATTGTGTGTCGTCTGCATAGCAATGATAAGAGAGACCATGTGAGGTTATGACAGAGCCAAGTGACTTGGTGTATAGCGAGAATAGGAGAGGGCCAAGAACAGAGCCCTGGGGGACACCAGTGGTGAGAGCGCGTGGTGAGGAGACAGATTCTCGCCACGCCACCTGGTAGGAGCGACCTGTCAGGTAGGACGCAATCCAAGCGTGGGCCGCGCCGGAGATGCCCAACTCGGAGAGGGTGGAGAGGAGGATCTGATGGTTCACAGTATCGAAGGCAGCCGATAGATCTAGAAGGATGAGAGCAGAGGAGAGAGAGTTAGCTTTAGCAGTGCGGAGCGCCTCCGTGATACAGAGGAGAGCAGTCTCAGTTGAATGACTAGTCTTGAAACCTGACTGATTTGGATCAAGAAGGTCATTCAGAGAGAGATAGCGGGAGAGCTGGCCAAGGACGGCACGTTCAAGAGTTTTGGAGAGAAAAGAAAGAAGGGATACTGGTCTGTAATTGTTGACATCGGAGGGATCGAGTGTAGGTTTTTTCAGAAGGGGTGCAACTCTCGCTCTCTTGAAGACGGAAGGGACATAGCCAACGGTCAGGGATGAGTTGATGAGCGAGGTGAGGTAAGGGAGAAGGTCTCCGGAAATGGTCTGGAGAAGAGAGGAGGGGATAGGGTCAAGCGGGCAGGTTGTTGGGCGGCCGGCCGTCACAAGACGAGAGATTTCATCTGGAGAGAGAGGGGAGAAAGAGGTCAGAGCACAGGGTAGGGCAGTGTGAGCAGAACCAGCGGTGTCGTTTGACTTAGCAAACGAGGATCGGATGTCGTCGTTCTTCTTTTCAAAATGGTTGACGAAGTCATCTGCAGAGAGGGAGGAGGGGGGGGGGGCGGAGGATTCAGGAGGGAGGAGAAGGTGGCAAAGAGCTTCCTAGGGTTAGAGGCAGATGCTTGGAATTTAGCGTGGTAGAAAGTGGCTTTAGCAGCAGAGACAGAGGAGGAAAATGTAGAGAGGAGGGAGTGAAAGGATGCCAGGTCCGCAGGGAGGCGAGTTTTCCTCCATTTCCGCTCGGCTGCCCGGAGCCCTGTTCTGTGAGCTCGCAATGAGTCATCGAGCCACGGAGCGGGAGGGGAGGACCGAGCCGGCCTGGAGGATAGGGGACATAGAGAGTCAAGGGATGCAGAGAGGGAGGAGAGGAGGGTTGAGGAGGCAGAATCAGGAGATAGGTGGGAGAAGGTTTGAGCGGAGGGAAGAGATGATAGGATGGAAGAGGAGAGAGTAGCGGGGAGAGAGAGCGAAGGTTGGGACGGCGCGATACCATCCGAGTAGGGGCAGTGTGGGAGGTGTTGGATGAGAGCGAGAGGGAAAAGGATACAAGGCAGTGGTCGGAGACTTGGAGGGGAGTTGCAATGAGGTTAGTGGAAGAACAGCATCTAGTAAAGATGAGGTCGAGCGTATTGCCTGCCTTGTGAGTAGGGGGGGAAGGTGAGAGGGTGAGGTCAAAAGAGGAGAGGAGTGGAAAGAAGGAGGCAGAGAGGAAAGAGTCAAAGGTAGACGTGGGGAGGTTAAAGTCGCCCAGAACTGTGAGAGGTGAGCCGTCCTCAGGAAAGGAGCTTATCAAGGCATCAAGCTCATTGATGAACTCTCCGATGGTATTGGAGTCGTGCTTGGCCACACAGTCATGGACGAACAGGGAGGACAGGAGGGGACTAAGCACGCACCCCTGAGGGGCCCCAGTGTTAAGGATTAGCATGTTAGATGTTTTGTTGCCTACTCTTACCGCCTGGGGGCGGACAATCAGTAAGTACAGGATCCAGTTGCAGAGGGAGGTGTTTAGTCCCAGGGTCCTTAGCTAAGTGATGAGCTTTGTGGGCACTATGGTGTTGAATGCTGAGCTGTAGTCAATGAACAGCATTCTCACATCGATGTTCCTTTTGTCCAGGTCAGGGAGGGCAGTGTGGAGTGTGATGTTCCATGCTCTCAATCAATCAATCAATCAATCAATCAATCAATCACATTTATTTATAAAGCCCTATTTACATCAGCCGATGTAATAAAGTGCTGTACAGAAACCCAGCCTAAAACCACAAACAGCAAGCAATGCAGATGTAGAAGCACGGTGGCTTGGAAAAACTCCCTAGAAAGGCCAGAACCTTGGAAGAAACCTAGAGAGGAACCAGGCTCTGAGGGGTGGCCAGTCCTCTCAATGTTGTGCATATAAAAGAGTGTTGTAGTGATGGTGCCTTCTGGTTGTTTCCATGTATGTCCTCTTCCAGATTCTATGTGCATCACTCCCTTCATCTCCTGATAGATGCCTGCTGTCGCACTGAGAGACATTTGACAACAATGGCTTCAGGATTAACATTGGAGGCTTCATTCAGTGTTTTATAAATCAAGCTAAAAAGGTCCAATAGTCAAAACTTTGTCTTTCTCCATCTGATTTAATAAGAATTGCAGCGTAAAAAAACCTGAGCAGTAAGTAACTACAGTGTTAAGATAAAAATATATAATTAGAGAAAGTATTTATAGCAGCTCGGTATCAGTGGGGCTGAAAACCGTGTTGGAAGTGGCAATCTGTCTTTCTCTATTAGCCTCTCCTGCTGCGAACAAGGTTGTGGCAATCCCACATGCACAATATCCTCATGGGAAGGCATAATAAAGTGTCAAGTAGAAGGAATTAATTGTAGTGGAAATAATTCAGGGGTCTCAAAATGGTATGTCATCTTTAATTGTCGGTAAGAGACCCGGCAACACACAAACAATACTTTTCTTTCTGTCCTGCATGCACAATTCGCCTTAGCATAGGCTCTTTTCAATATAGTCCATTATACACTGCCAAATTGATGAGCCAACATTGCGTTGCAATTTTACAGGATACAGGGTATGAGACACTGGAGCAATGCTGTGCAACAAGCAACATGGAGATAACATTGAATAAGAAGCATAGGCTGAGATCTCATCCACCAGGACAACAGTTGAACCCGTGTGTTTCATGCGTTTGTTCACTTGTGTTTTTTGTTATAATCATTCCAAGACTATGCAATTGTACGTGTGTTTACGTCTAAATCCTGTTTATGGTGTGTCTATGTCTGTAAGTTATGTCTGAAACAATTTGTCTGAAACAATGCCCCCCCCCTGTTGCTGTCATTATTGGACCAGGTCTCTCTTGAAAAATATAAATTATCTCAGTGAGACTAACCTGGATAAATAAAGGTGAAATAAAAATATACATTTCAAACTAAGTTTGCACGTGTATTTATCACATAGCTTATCGTTTGTTGACTGCTAAAGCAGCACTGAAATTGACCATCTAAAAACAGGACTCTGTTAAGTTCTGCAAGTACACTTTTTTATGCCAGGCAAACTGGCAATGCAGACACAACATTACAAATACATTTAGCAAACTTTCAATATCATTATTATCTGGTACCTAGATAAAAAAATCACATTCAAATAGACAGCCAGATAGTTAAACATGCAAAAAAACACAAGAAGAAATTGCAATCAAATGCAATCAAATACAACAGTAGCGATAGCTAATTAGAAGCTCATCTCAAACAATGCAAATCACCATGGATTTCGTATCATCATAAATATCTCACCCACCTGTCCTGAAAGATTTTTCAGAGTTTGGCAATCAGATCGTCCAGACTGAATACGTAATCAATAAACCATCTATTAAATACAGAAAAATTGAAATGACAAAATTATTTACACCTTTGGCAGAGATTCCAGTTGTGAGTTTTTAAGAGCTTTGCACACCTGGATTGTACAATATTTGCACATGTTTCTTTGTACAATTATTCTCTATCAAGTTGGTTGTTGATAGTTAGTCTTGCAATATATTTTACAAGCCGATTTATGTCAAACTGTAACTAGGCCAATCAGGAACATTCAATGTTGTCTTTGTGTTTTAGGTTTTTGTCCTGCTGAAAGGTGAATTCGTCTCCAGTGTCTGTTGGAAAGCAGACTGAACCAGGATTCATCTAGGTTTTTGCCTGCGCTTAGCTCTATTCCATTTATTTGATCATGAAAAGTCCTTGCCGATGACAAGCATACCCATAACATGATGCAGCCGCCACCATGTTTGAAAATATGAAGAAGTGGTACTCAGTGATGTGTTGTGTTGGATTTGCCCCAAACAAAACACTTTGTACTCAGGACATAAAGTACATTTCTTTGCCACATATTTTGCAGTATTACTTTAGTGCCTTATTGCAAACATATTTTTTTTTTTATTCTCTACAGGCTTCCTTCTGTTCGCTCTGTCAATTAGGTTTGTATTATGGAGTAACTACAATGTTGTTGATCCATCCACAATTTTCTCCTATCACAGCCATTAAACTCTGTAACTGTTTCAAATTCATCATTGGCCTCGTGGTGAAATCCGTGAGCGGTTTCCTTTCTTTCCAGCAACTAAGTTAGGAAGGATGCATCTATCTTTGTATTGACTGGGTGTATTGATACACCATCCAAAGTTTAATTAATAACTTCACCATGCTCAAAGGGATATTCAATGTCTGCTTTTTTTTACCCATCTACCAATAGGTGCCCTTCTTTACAAGGCATTGGAAAGCCTCCCTGGTATTTGTGGTTAAATATGTGTTTGAAATGAACTGCTCGACTGAGGGACATTACAGAGATTAGGTACTTAAAACTCAGTTGAAGGAGAATGTCAATTATTTTGAACTTCATATTCAATAATGCAAAAACAAAGTGTTGCAGAGGAAAGTAAAAGTGCAATATGTGCTATGTAAGAAAGCTAACGTTTCAGTTCCATGCTCAGAACATGAAAACATGTGAAAGCTGGTGGTTCCTTTTAACATGAGTCTTCAATATTCCCACGTAAGAAGTTTCAGGTTGTAGTTATTATAGGAATTATAGGACTATTTCTCTCTATACCATTTGTATTTCATTAACCTTTGACTATTGGATGTTCTTTTAGGCACTTTAGTACTGCCAGTGTAACAGTATAGCTTCCGTACCTCTCCTCGTTCCTGGGCTCGAACCAGGAACACAACGACAACAGCCACCCTCGAAGCAGCCACAACCACTCCAAGTCTCAGAGCGAGTGAAGTTTGAAAAGCTATTAGCGCGCACCCCGCTAACTAGCTAGCCATTTCACATCGGTTACACCAGCCTAATCTCGGGAGTTGATAGGCTTGAAGTAATAAACAGCTGCTGGCAAACGCACAAAAGTGCTGTTTGAATGAATGCTTATGAGCCTGCTGGTGCCTAACATCGCTCAGTCAGACTACTCTATCAAATCACAGACTTAATTATAACATAATAACACACAGAAATACGGGCCTTAGGTCATTAATATGGTCGAATCCGTAAACTATCATCTCGAAAACAAGACGTTTATTCTTTCAGTGAAATACGGAACCGTTCCGTATTTTATCTAACGGGTGGCAAGCCTAATTATAAATATTCCTGTTACATTACATAACCTTCAATGTTATATCATAATTACGTAAAATTCTGGCAAATTAGGCGGCCCAAACTGTTGCTTATACACTGACTCTGCGTGCAATGAACGCAAGAGAAGTGACACAATTTCACCTGGTTAATATTGCCTGCTAACCTGCATTTCTTTTAGCTAAATATGCAGATTTAAAAATATATACTTCCGTGTATTGATTTTAAGAAATGCATTGATGTTTATGGTTAGGTTCACATTGGAGCAACGATACGCACCGCATTGATTATATGCAACGCAGGACACGCTAGATAAACTAGTAATATCATCAACCATGTGGAGTTAACTAGTGATTATGATTGATTGTTTTTATAAGATAAGTTTAATACTAGCTAGCAACTTACCTTGGCTTACTGCATTCGCTTAACATGCAGGCTACTCGTGGAGTGCAGTGAGAGACAGGTGGTTAGAGCTTTGGACTAGTTAACTGTAAGGTTGCAAGATTGAATCCCCTGAGGTGACAAGGTAAAAATATGTCGTTCTGCCCCTGAACGAGGCAGTTAACCCACCGTTCCTAGGCCGTCATTGAAAATAAGAATATGTTCTTAACTGACTTGCCTAGTTAAATAAAGATTAATTAATGGACAAACAGACAAATCAGTGTCCAAAAATACAGATTTCCGATTGTATTAAAAACTTGATATCAGCCCTAATTAATCGGCCATTCTGATTAATCGGTCGACCTCTAATCTAGATACAATAGCATTGCTAACTAGCTAGCTAGATAGCTATCTTGTAGCTGCCGTTCATGCATACAGATTTTCATGCATTACTTTGGACATTTATATTACATTAACATACCATTTTCTACAGATAATTCACGCTAACCTGTCACTTACATGTATTGACATCAAATTAAATGACTACCTTGGCTTTAAATAAAACATATCTATTTTTGCCCTTCCATTGAGCTCTAAAGCAACGATCCCTTCCAGAGCAAAAACACAATTTTCTATGGCTTCTTCTTCTTCCTCTTGTTTTTCTTTTCTTCCATGGTATAAGTAGGTGCTCAAAAGCAACTGGCTACTCACGAGTGCCCAACTGTGTTCAATTTAATAACTACACGTCAGTGAGAATCCTCAAGGGTGCCACCCTGTCAACTGATAGCAAGGTAGCCAGCTCTCTAGCGACCCTCTGACAGAAAAAAATGTCAGGAAGAATAACACGTCAACCAGGTAGCCAGTACACATTTTTGTACATTTCTTTTAGAAATTATAATCTGGGATGACACTCGTATGGTAGATCTCAGTTAGTGAGGTTGGCCTATATCTGATCTGTTAACCTCTTGCTCCTACCTGACACACAGGCGTCCCATTTAGACATCTAGAAATGCAAATGCGCTACGCTAAATGCTAATAGTACTAGTAAAAACTCAAACGTTCATTAAAGGTAGTGAATTAAAGCTACACTCGTTGTGAATCCAGGCAACAAGTCAGATTTTTGAAATGCTTTTCGGCGAAAGCATGAGAAGCTATTATCTGATAGCATGTAACACCCCAAAAGACCCGCAGGGGACGTAAACAAAATAATTAGCATAGTCGGCGCTACACAAAACATTACCTGTGACCATCTTCTTTGTTGGCACTCCTAGATGTCCCATAAACATCACTATTGGGTCTTTTTTTCGATGAAATCGGTCCATATATAGCCTAGATATCGATCTATGAAGACTGTGTGATCAAGGAAAAAAAAGTGTTTTATAACGTAATGTCATTTTTTTCAATTAAAAAAGTTGACGATAAACTTTCACAAAACACTTCGAAATACTTTTGTAATGCAACTTTAGGTATTAGTAAACGTTAATAAGCGATCAAATTGATCACGAGGCGATGTATATTCTATAGCTGTACGTCTGGAAATAATGTCCGGGTAAATCTCAACCAAAATATCCGGTCGGAGACCGGAAGAAAGGCTCTGCCTTGCGTCCGATTGACCAAGAAACAAATCGTAGGCAAATGACAAGCCTGTTGACATCGTGTGGAAGCTGTAGGTATTGCAACCTCGGCCCCATTTAATGTGGTTCACCTTTATCAATGGGTTGAAGTGGCGCATGGATATATTTTTCAATTTTCAGTGATCAGATTTTCCTGCACTTTTCGATGAAACGCACGTTCTGTTATAGTCACAGCCGTGATTTAACCACTTATATAAACGTCTAAGTGTTTTCTATCCACACATACTAATCATATGCATATACTATATTCCTGGCATGAGTAGCAGGGCGCTGAAATGTTGCGCAATTTTTAACAGAATGTTCGAAAAAGTAGAGGGTCGACTTAAGAGGTGAACACAGAAGGTATTCTTTAATGTGGCAAGAGCTACCAACAACATTAAGTGGAGATTTCACAGGTGGTAATTAGAGCCCATTCAGCCTCCAACCTTTGTAATCTCGGACACACAGTGAATGTCCACAAGAGATTACAACCTTGTGACAGTTATTACTGAATGCAGCTGAGAAGAAACTAAAATTTAAATGTGTGAATTTAATGGAAACTTCCTCCTTTGTAACAAGCATTTGTTATTACACCTCTGCATTTACAGACTGCAATTACCACCAGTTACCTAACCGTGTAACTATGAGTTATTAAAATCAGGCCACAGCACCACCTGGACATTATTAAACGGCATTGGCACTTGGATTGGAACCAGTGCTATGGTCATAGGACATGGTAATATAGGTCTTCGGACAAAATTAACATTTTGCAATGGCCATCACCGTCACTTTCAAACCCTTCATTCTGAATTGTACGATCCAACATCGAATCCACAAATAAATGGGTACTTGACCACAAAATTTACATTTGGCAACGGCCATCTCAGTCTCCAGACTTGAAACCCATTGTGAAAACCTGTCGTCTGAAATGAAGAGGGCAGTCCCCAAGTGCAGACGAAGGATATCAAGGATCTGTAATTACACAAAGTGTTACCTCTCTGATGACACTGATGATGATGGCTGTGTTGATAATGATGATGACAGGCACGCACATTCACACATGCATGCACGTCAAATACACACCACAACCCTACACACACATACACACACAAACAAACACAGAGAGTGTATATATACGGTAAGGCACGAAGGCTGTGGTCTGTATGCTGAGAGTCCTCAGCTCTGTGTAATTGTCCATTATTAAGTCACTCCTACAGCGCCAGCCCCGTGATGCATGATGATAAAAAATTGAAGGCATCGCAGTGCACTGCTTCTCTTTTTGTGTTTCTGTCTCTTCATCTCCTACCCTCTCTCTCTCTCCCTCTCCCTCTTTTTTTGCATGTGCATGTACACACTCACACACACACACACATTATTGTACAACTAACTTTGTGGAGACACAATTCAGTCCCATTCAAAATCACATTTTCCCTAACACCTAACCCTAAACCTAACCTGTACCCTAACTTTAACCTTGTACCGAAAAACAAACCTTAACCCTGACCATAGACCTAACTCTAGCTCCTAACCCTAAAACGAATCCTAGTTCCTAGCCCTAACCTAAACCTTATTCTAACCCAAACACTAATTCTAACCTTAACCCTAAACCCCCTAGAAATAGCATTTGACGTTGTGGGGACTAACACATTTTTTTTGTTTGTTTACTATTCTTGTGGGGATTTCTGGTCACAAGTATAGTTAAACACGTTAAACACGTCCACACACACACACACACACACACACACACACACACACACACACACACACACACACACACACACACACACACACACACACACACACACACACACACACACACACACACACACACACACACACACACACACACACACACACACACACACACACACACACACACACACACACACACACACACACACACACACACACACACACACACACACACTCTCTCTCTATCTCATTATGTCTCCTCTCTGTGTTTCTCTCTATCTCCCTCGATCCCTCTTTTCTTCATCCATCTCCCTTCCTGTCTCCCTTACAACCTCCACCCTCCCTAGCTCCTTATTTCCTTCACTATATCGCTTGCTCTGTCAGCAAGTGCAGAGTGCTTGGAGGCCTGTGGGAATGTCTCCATGGCAACGCCTGCCAGTCAATCCCAATCCCAATTCCCCCTACACTTTATTTTTCTTCCTCTCTCTCTCTCTCTCTCTCTCTCTCTCTCTCTCTCTCTCTCTCTCTCTCTCTCTCTCTCTCTCTCTCTCTCCCTCTCTCGCTCTACTTTCTGTCTTTCTCTCCTCTTCATAATATCCACCATTAAGATTATGTTCCTATATGGAGATGTGGAATTTATTTTCAAATAAGTGCAATATCACACAATCTACATGTTTTTACATATTCATTTATTTTCTTGATCGGAAAAGAGCTGCATGGTGATCTGAGTCATATTGATGACGTATGACTTTTGCATATAAAAAGGTTAATGATTGTGAGTATGTGTAAACGTATACAGTGGGGTCTGGAAACTTTGGTGTGTAGGGGTGACCCACCATTGGTGCGAGCTCTATTTTCATGTCATCAGGCCATAGCACCACCTGGACTTTAATAAACGGCATTGGCACTTGGATTAGAACCGGTGCTATGGTCATAGGACATGAAAATAGAGGTCTTTGAGCACGCACACCAACAGTGGGTTTGGCCTTCGAAAGAACAATGCATATGCATCAAATACCTCATCTCTACTTTTAAATATGGTGGAACTTTGATGTTATGGGGCTATTTTGCTTCCTCTGTTCCTAGTTGTTAAGGTCAACGACATCATGAACGTTACCATGTACGTGGAAATTCACCACCAGGGACTCAAAGTCAAACTTAAATGAATAATTCTTTGTTATTAGCAAGTTGGAGAGGTTCCAAGAAACTTAATGCACCATAGTGCACATCGGTCAGGAGCTCTGCCGTGACAGTCCCCATTTGTTCTCATATACAGCTATACAAAAAAAGCTTCATAGGGTTGGTTCCTGCATGTGACTGGCAACATCTCCTATCTTAACTTATAGAACATATTCTGGGCATTCTGCCAAGGTCTGAGGAGGGGTCAATACTGTCTCTCCATCATATCTCTGTTCAAACCCTTTATTCTGAGTTGTACGCTCCAACATCAAATCCACAAATAAATGGGTAGGCAGGCAAAGGATATCAAGGATCTGGAAATATCCTGTATGAAGGAATGGTCTAACAACCCTCCCAACGTGTTCTCCAACCCCTTAAAACTTTTGTAAAAATGTGCTGGAGTACTCAAAATAGGGGATCCAATCATTTTCATCCTTATCTTTTTTCAACGTTTTTTTTGTTACTTACTAAACAAAACGTCTTCCTCTGAGAAATGTTATCAGTAGTTTAAAATAATATATAGATATATGTATATATTTATATATACAAACCGGTTAAAGGTTTAGAACACTACTCATTCAAGGGTTTTCTTAATGTTTTACTATTTTCTACATTGAAGAATAGAAGTAACCAAAACAAATCTAAATATATTTTACATTTGAGATTCTTCAAATAGCCACCCTTTGCCTTGATAACAGCTTCATACCCTATTGCCATTCTCTCAACCAGATTCATGGGGTAGTCACCTGGAATGCATTTCAATTCACAGGTGTGCCTTCTTAAAAGTTCATTTCTGTAATTTATTTCCTTTTTACTGCATTTGAGCCAATCAGTTGGGTTGTGACAAGGTAAGGGAGTATACAGAAGAAAGCCCTATTTGGTAAAAGACCAAGTCCATATTATTGCAAGAACAGCTCACATAAGCAAAGAGAAAAGAAAGTCCATCATTACTTTAAGACATGATCAGTCAATATGGAACATTTGAACCATCAAGCGCTATAATGAAACTGGCTCTCATATGAGGATCGCCACAGGAATGGAAGACCAAGAGTTACCTCTGCTGCAGAGGAAAAGTTCATTAGATCTACCAGCCTCAGAAATTGCAGTCAAAATAAATGCTTCACAGAGTTCAAATAACAGACACATCTCAACATCAACAGTTCAGAGGAGACTGTGTGAATCAGGTCTTCATGGTTGTATTGCTGCAAAGAATCCACGACTAAAGGAGACTAATAAGAAGAAGGGACTTGCTTGGGCCAAGAAACATGAGCAATGGACATTAGACAGGTAGAAATGTGTCCTTTGATCTGGAGTCCAAATTGGAGATCTTTGGTTCCAACAGAGGATTTCTGCATGTGTATTTCCCAACGTGAAGCATGGAGGAGGAGGTGTTATGGTGTGGGGATGCCTGGCTGGTGACACTGTTTATTTAGAATTCAAGACACAGTTAACCAGCATGGCTACCACAGCATTCTGCAGCGATAAGCCATCCCATCTGGTTTGTGTTTAGTGGGACAATCATTTGTATTTCAACAGGACAATGACCCAACACACCTCCAGGCTGTGAAGGGCTATTTTACCAAGAAGGAGAGTGATGGAGTGCTGCGTCAGATGACCTGGCCTCCACAATCACCCGACCTCAACCAAATTGAGATGGTTTGCGATGAGTCTGACAGCAGAGTGAAGGAAAAGCAGCCAACAAGTGCTCAGCATATGTGGGAACTCCTTCAAAACTGTTGGAAAAGCATTCCTGGTGAAGCTGGTTGAGAGAGTGCCAAGAGTGTGCAAAGCTGTCATCAAGGCAAAGGGTGGCTACTTTAAAGCATCTCAAATCTAAAATATATTTCGAATTTATTTAACACTTTGTTGGTTACTACATGATTCCATATGTGTTATTTCATAGCTGTGATGTCTTCACTATTATCCTACAACGTAAAAAAAAAAATATTAAAAATAAATTAAAACCCTTGAATGAGTCCAAACTTTTGACTGGTACTGTGTATATAGTATATTCGGAAAGGACTCGGACCCCTTGACTTTTTCCACATTTTGTTACATTACAACATTGTAAAATGGATTTTAAAAAATGGCATCATCAATCTACACACAATAGCCTATAATGACAATTTGGGATTACATAAGTATTCAGACCCTCAGTACATTATTGAAGCACTTTTGGTAGCAACTAGTCTTGATTCTTCTTGGGTATGACGCTACATGCTTGAGAGTTCAATCTTGGTTTCATCAAAGCAAAGAACCTTGTTTCTCATGGTCAGAGTTCTTTAGGTGCCTCTTGGCAAACTCCAAGTGGGCTTTTACTGAGGAGTGGCTTCCGTCTGGCCACTCTACCATAAAAGCTTTATTGGTGTAGTGTGAAGAAATGGGGAAACCTTCCAGAAGGACAATCATCTCCACAGACGAACTGCAGCTCTGTCAGAGTGACCATCGGGTTCTTAGTCAACTGACCAAGGCCCTTCTCTCCCGATTGCTCAGTTTGGTTGGACGGTTCTCTCCCGATTAATCAGTTTGGTGGTTCCAAACTTCTTCCATTTAAAAATTATGGAGGCCACTGTGATCTTGGGGACCTTCAATGATGGAGAGATTTTTTGGTACCCTTCCCCAGATCTGTGCCTCGACACAATCCTTTCTCGGAGCTCTACGGACAATTCCTTCCTGTGTGCCTTTCCAAATCATGTCCAATCAATTGAATTTACTACAGGTGGACTCTATCAAGTTGTAGGACCACCTTAAGGATGATCAATGGAGACAGGATGCACCTGAGCTCAATTTACAGAATCATAGCAAAAGGTATGAATACTTATGTAAATAAGGAATTTCTGTTTTTAATTTTTAATACATTTCCATACATCCTGTTTTCGCTTATATATGTACTATTTACATTTTACATTTTTAAATTGTATTATTTATATTCTACATTATTTGTTGCTCATCTTTATCAAGGGATCCAATAATTCTGGACCTAAATTATGTCAAGAAAAAGTATGTTACACTTTTGGAATTACCTGAATTTCTGCATAAATTGGTCATAAAATGTTATCTGATCTAAGTCACAACAATAGACAAACATAGTGTGCTTAAACTAATAACAGACACATTATGGTATTTTTCTTGTCTATATTGAATATAGAATTTAAACATTCACAGTGTAGGTTGGAAAAAGTATGTGAACCCCTGGGCTAATGACTTCTCCTGTAGTCAGGAATCAGCTAACCTGGAGTCCAATCAATGAGACGAGATTGGAGATGTTGGTTAGAGCTGCCTTGCCCTATAAGAAAAACACTCACAAAATTGGAGTTTGCTATTCACAAGAAGCATTGCCTGATGTGAACCATGCCTCGTACAAAAGAGATCTCAGAAGACCTAAGATTAAAAATGGTTGACTTGCATAAAGCTGGAAAGGGTTACAAAAGTATCTCTAAAAGCCTTGATGTTCATCAGTCCGTGGTAAGACACATTGTCTATAAATGGAGAAAGTTCAGCACTGTTGCTACTCTCCCTAGGACTGGCCGTTCTGCAAAGATGACTGCAAGAGCACAGCGCAGAATGCTCAATGAGGTAAAGAAGAGTCCTAGAGTGTCAGCTAAAGACTTACAGAAATCTCTGGAACATGCTAACATCTCTGTTGGCGAGTCTACGATACATAAAACATTAAACAAGAATGGTGTTCATGGGAAGACACCATGGAAGAAGCCACTGCTGTCCATCAAAAACATTGCTGCACATCTGATGTTTGCAAAAGTGCACCTGGATGTACCACAGTTCTACTGGCCAAATATTCTGTGGACAGATTAAACTACAGTTGAGTTGTTTGGAAGGAACACAACACTATATGTGGAGACAAAAAGGTACACCAACATCAAAACCTCATCCCAACTGTAAAGTATGGTGGAGGGAGCATCTTGGTTTGGGGCTGCTTTGCTGCCGCAGAGCCTGGACAGTTTGCTATCATCGACGGAAAAATGAATTTCCAAGGTTATCAAGACATTGTTCAGGAGAATGTAAGGATATCTGTCCGACAATTGTAGCTCAACAGAAGTTGGCAGATGCAACAGGACAACGACCCAGAACACAGAAGTAAATCAACAACAGAATGGCTTCAACAGTAAAAAAAATACACCTTCTGGAATGGCCCAGTCAGAGTCCTGACCTCAACCCGAATGAGATGCTGTGGCATGACGAAGAGAACAGTTCACACCAGACATCCCAAATAATAATGCTGAACTGAAATTGTTTTGTATAGAGAAATGGTTAAAAATTCCTACTGACAGTTGTGCAGGTCTAATCCGCAACTACAGAAAACATTTGATTGAGGTTATTGCTGCCAAAGTAGGTTCAACCAGTTATTAAATCCAAGGGTTCACATACTTTTCCCACCCTCCACTGTGAATGTTTACACGGTGTGTTCAATAAAGACATGAAATCGTATAATTGTTTGTGTTATTAGTTTAAGCAGACTGTGTTTGTCTATTGTTGTGACCTAGATGAAGACACATATCAAACTTTATGACCCAATTTATGCAGAAATCCAGGTATTTCCAAAGGGTTCACATACTCTTTCTAGCCACTGTACAGTACATTTGAAATCTTCCACTTCAATACTGAATGAGGTTAGCGGTGATAGGGTGCATCCAAAACCACATCATAGACAACGCCTACTGCTGTGACCTTGAATTGATGCATTGACATGTGTCCCTGACATATTCGATGGTGCCCAAACGTAAGTGGACAATTATTGTTGTGAGTGTAGAGGCTGATTGGGTCCTTGAATTCCCACTCTGGTCAAGTCACAGATGATGAGAAACAGAAAGCAAGGTTCTTTACCACAGCTATGTGCATTGACATGTCAGCGTAGTAAGTCATAGCAACTGAGGCTATGTGACTTTTGGGGGGAGTTACAGTATGTGACCAGATTTGCTATTTCACAAAATATAGCCAATAATATGTATATCAACAATAGATATTGTAACATATATTAGAAAAATATGTTTGTGATAATGTTTTCCATTTTCTTAGCGTCTTAAAATAAACAAATGGTATGTTGTCCATAGTAGGACATCGTCAAGTGAGGTGTGCTCATAAATGCATTATAAACTGGCTCACACCCATTCTCTCTGTACTGGCTAAAATCAGTAACTGAAGTCTCCTACTGTAGCCTAACATGTACGTTTCCACAGTTCCCAGTCCTAACATGCACCCTTACTCCCCACACTATGCACCACAGATGACTCTGCTGTCTAACCTGGTTACAGAATGTTTTTTCCTCTGTTTTCTTTACTGTGGAGATCAGTGACACTCACAGCCATGTACAGTTTCCATCGAGATTGAGACGTCCACCTTTTCCACTCACAGGACTGTGTGGATATCTTGTCCAAATGGACAATTAAATGGTCCTGTGTGTGTGTGTGGTGGTGGAGGGAGGGTCTTGTCAGTAGCCAATGAGTGGTCCTTCTGTAGCTCAGTTGGTAGAGCATGGCGCTTGTAACGCCAGGGTAGTGGGTTCGATTCCCGGGACCACCCATACGTAGAATGTATACTCACATGACTGTAAGTCGCTTTGTATAAAAGCGTCTGCTAAATGGCATATATTATTATTATAAACATTTCCTGGAAGTTTAGGAGTGACAGTAGCACACAGGAATGCCACCACAGTGGGTGACACACACACACACACACACACACACAATGCCTCGTACAGGATTGTGCAACAGTCACATGGTACAGGCCTTAGTCACATCCACTTCATCCACATCCTCATTGTGACTCCACCTTCTTGCCTTGTGCTCAACTTCCCTGGAAATCTCATGACAGTCAGGTTTACATAGAGGGCATATGGAAATCTCATGACAGTCAGGTTTACATAGAGGGCATATGGAAATCTCATGACAGTCAGGTTTACATAGAGGGCATATGGAAATCTCATGACAGTCATGTTTACATAGAGGGCATATGGAAATCTCATGACAGTCAGGTTTACATAGAGGGCATATGGAAATCTCATGACAGTCAGGTTTACATAGAGGGCATATGGAAATCTCATGACAGTCAGGTTTACATAGAGGGCATATGGAAATCTCATGACAGTCAGGTTTACATAGAGGGCATATGGAAATCTCATGACAGTCAGGTTTACATAGAGGGCATATGGTTCTCTGTGTACATGAACACAAAGCATGACCAATGTTGGAGACATTATACCCACCCAGGAAAACCATAACATATTTATTCTGCTCTGTGAATTGATGCCAAATCTAGTGCAAAATTGTGATATGAATCACTGGGTAGCCTATAGACTGATTAGTTATGCATTATCCTTACTAATGGTTATGGTTAGGACTGGGGGAGGGGAAGCTGATCCTAAATCTGTACTTAGGGGAAACTTTACCCCAGAGCATACTGTAGATAGACCATCCGTGAACAGATATATAAATTGGCTGCATTCACGCTTCATATTCAAAGCAGTCGAGAAGAAGCAATAGTGTACTCATGAATAAATTACGAGTGAGATATTTACTTGTTTTTTCAACCCTCCAACAGTTAAGGGAAAAAAAGGCTTATCCCACATCATACATTATTAAGCTAACTTCACTCCTACTGATCTTATTTCTGTTCATGACTGATAACACATCCTGTCTGGGTCCCAAATGTCACCCTATTCCCAGGGTCCATAGGGCTCTGGTCAAAAGTAGGGCACTATGTACAGATGTAGTATCGTAATTTGATCACTCTGTTACAGGAAAACTTTCCTGCAATACAGGAAATGTAACACTTGTAGTGTATTTGAGGTTTAACTTAAGATTCATCCGTGCGTCAATCTAATTAACACAATTCAAACATCTCCATAAAAATCTGTCTGTTTAATCAATCCACCGCATCCGCCTATGTCGGCCTTCCGCACCTGCGGTGGAAAGTGGCAGAGCTACAGCACTGTTTATCGGACCAGGAGACATCCCGAAAATCGGTCTTCTCGACCTCCACTAGTGTCACAGGACTCGTCTGATGTGCCAACTTTTGTCTGTAGCGTCTGAACAAATTAACAGGACGAATAAAAACAAATATGAAACAGGGAGACTCTCACGAACACAATGGTGTTCTCTGTTTTGCTCTACGACCCCCACAAGAGTCACAGCCTCATAACCGGCAACCTGGTACCGAAACCAAAAATGAAAGGAAGTATGGAAGTAGTTTTGTGCCCGCATAAAAGAGAGGTAAATATGTGTATAACAAAACATATATTTCCTGAGCTTTCTTATATCTCCTAGATAGACAGACACTTCAAAACTTTATTCCTTATGATTTATTGGTTGAATGTTTGTTTTGTTCTGCTGCTCTCCCAGACCATTAGGGAATGTGCTATGCTGACAGTCTAGCCGATATAAATATATCCACCAGTGCACCAATGGCATAGCGCAGTTTCTCTGGACCCTGTGCAAAGTTGGAGTTTTCACCCCCCACCAATATTTTTTTAAATGTATCAGCTACTCACAAAGTATAGACTCAGTTCTGAAATTGCAACGTTTACGCGGCTGTGTCACGCCCTGACCTTAGAGAGGCGTTTTATTTCTCTATTTGGTTAGGTCAGGGTGTGATGTGGGGTGGGCATTCTATTTCTTGTTTTCTAGGTTTCTTTATTTCTATGTTTTGGCCGGGTATTGTTCTCAATCAGGGACAGCTGTCTATCGTTGTCTCTGATTGGGAATCATACTTAGGTAGCCCTTTTTCCCTCCTTTCAGTGTGGGTAGTTGTCTTTGTTAGTGGCACAATCGCCCTGTAAGCTTCACGGTTGTTTCTGTCGTTTGTTGGTGACATTTTAAAATGAAGGAAAATGTACGCTCCCCACGCTGCACTTTGGTCTACTTCCAACGACACCCGTGCCAGATTATGTAGTGCTAGTGCTTGTAGTAGCGTATAGCTTCAATTTAATGGATAGTTGTTTATTTTTATTTGGTCATAATTTTCTCGTGTATATTAAGCCTAATGTTTATGTTTCACGAAGCTATCGGCCTCAATGCTGCTGTTTAGAATGCTGTCTCATGGCAATAATGTATACATTATCTGACATTTTTTATTTCCACTTGAATTAATTACTGAACAAGTAAATATACCGTTTTTTTTAAATTGCAACGTGTAAAGTTTTGGTCCTATTTTTCATGAGCTGAATTATTTCTCAAATTTTGTGCAGTAATTAGTTTACATCCCTGTTAGTGAGCATTTCTCCTTTGCCAAGATTATCCAATCACCTGACCGGTGTGGCATATCAAGAAGCTGATTAAACAGCATGATCATTACATAGGTGGACCTTGTACCAGGAACAATAAAAGGCCATTCTAAAATGTGCAGTTTTGTCACACAACACAATGCCACATATGTCTCAAGTTTTGAGCGAGCGTGCAATTGGCATGCTGACTGCAAGAATGTCCACCAGAGCTGTTGCCAGGTAATTTAATGTTCATTTTCTTACCATAAGCCGCCTCCAACGTCGTTTTTTGGGAATTTGTCGGTACGTCCAACCGGCCTAACAACCTATGTAAACACGCTAGCCAAGGACCTCCACATCCAGCTTCTTCACCTGCAGGTTAGTCTGAGATCAGCCACTCGGACAGCTGATGAAACGCTGGGTTGGTACAACCAAAGAATTTCTGCACAAACTGTCAGAAACCATTTGAGGGAAGCTCATCTACGTGCACGTCGTCCTCACCAGGGTCTTGATCTGACTTAAATTTGGCGCTGACGTCAGTGGTTAAATGCTCACCTTCGAAGGCCACTGGCACGCTGGAGCGTGCCCTTCATGGATAAATCCCGGTTTCATCTGTACCGGGTAGATGGCAGTTCTTCCATGACATACTCACAGACATGCCACCCATTGAGCATGTTTGGTATGCTCTGGACTGACATGTACGACAGCGTGATCCAGGTCCTGCCAATATCCAGCAAAGCCATTCAAGAGGAGTGGGAAAACATTCCACAAGCCACAATCAACAGCCTGATACACTCTATGTGAAGGAGATGTGTCACGCTTATTGATGCAAATGGTGGTCACACCAGACTGGTTTTCTTATCCATGCCATTTTTTTTAGGTGGGCTATGTACAGGTGCAGTAATCTGTGAGCTGCTCAGACAGTTGGTGCTTAAAGCTAGTGAGGGAGATGTGTTTCCATTTTCAGAGATTTTTGTAGTTCGTTCCTGTCATGTTTTGTCATTGATTATCATGTCTTGTCCCTGTGCTTCCCCTTCTATTCGTTTCCCTCTGCTGGTCTTATTAGGTTCTTTCCCTCTTTCTATCCCTCTCTCTCCCCCTCCCTCTCTCACTCTCTCGCTCTCTCTTCTCTCTATCGTTCCGTTCCTGCTCCCAGCTGTTCCTATTCCCCTAATCAATCATTTAGTCTTCCCACACCTGTTCCCGATCCTTTTCCCTGATTAGAGTCCCTATTTCTCTCCTTGTTTTCCGTACCTGCCCTGTCGGATCCTTGTCTATATTCACCGTGCTGTGTCTATGTTTTGCCCTGTCATGTCGTGTTTCCCTCAGATGCTGCGTGGTGAGCAGGTGTCTGAGTCTGCTAGGTTCAAGTGCCTTCCCGAGGCAACCTGCAGTTCTTGATCAAGTCTCCAGTCTGTTCTCGTCTTTACGAGTAGTATTATGCCTTTTGTTTTGTTAAGTATCTTTACTGGATTAAAGACTCTGTTTTCGCCAAGTCGCTTTTGGGTCCTCATTCACCTGCATAACAGTTCCAGTCATTGGCAGCAGAGAACTGGAAGGAGAGGCGGCTATGGTGACCAGATGCTATGGTAATGAATTTATTTAAATTGACCATTGTACTTCCGACACCGACAGAGGAAACTAGGAACCTATGCAGTATTTTGTTTTTTTTATGTGTTATTTCTTACATTGTTACCCCAGGAAATCTTAGGTTTTATTACAAACAGTCGAGAGGAACTATTGGATATAAGAGCAACGGCAACTCACCAACATTACGACCAGGAATATGACTTTCCCGAAGCGGATCCTCTGTCTGGTCCACCGCCCAGGACAATGGATCGGATCCCAGTCGGCGACCCAAAACAACGGCGCCGCAGAAGGGGCAGACGGAGAGGTCGTCTGGTCAGGCTCCGTAGACGGGCACATCAAGCAACGCTCCCGAGCATACTACTCGCCAATGTCCAGTCTCTTGACAACAAGGTAGACGAAATCTGAGCAAGGGTTGCCTTGCAGAGAGACATCAGAGATTGTAACTTTCTTTGTTTCATGGAAACATGGCCCACTCGGGATACGTTATCAGAGTCGGCTCAGCCACCTGGTTTCTCCACGCATCACACCGACAGAAACAAACACCGCTCTGGTAAGAAGAAGGGCGGGGGTGTATGCCTTATGATTAACGAGACGTGGTGTGATCATAACAACATACAGGAACTCAAGTCCTTTTGTTCACCTGACCTATAATTCCTTACAATCAAATGCCGATAGCATTATCTACCAAGAGAATTCTCTTCGATCACAATCACAGTCGTGTATACCCCAAGCAGACACATTGACGGCTCTGAAAGAACTTCATTTGACTCTATGTAAACTGGAAACCACATATCCTGAGGATGCATTTATTGTAGCTGGGGTTTTTAAAGAGGCCAATTTGAAAACAAGGCACACTAAATTTTATCAGCGTAGCGAATGCGCGACCTGGGTTGGCAAAACCCTGGATCATTGTTATTCTAACTTCCGCGACGCATATAAAGCGTCCCCTGCCCTCCTTTCAGAAAATCTGACCTACGACTCCATTTTGTTGCTCCCAGCCTATAGACAGAAACTAAAACAGGAAACTATTGTAAAGTGGCTGTTCCACTGGATGTCATAAGGTGAATGCACCAATTTGTAAGTCGCTCTGGATAAGAGCGTCTGCTAAATGACTTAAATGTAAATGTAAATGTAAATGAATCGCCCGTGCCCACGCTGGTCCGACCAATCGGAATCCACAGTTCAAGATTGCTTTGATCACGTGGACTGGGATATGTTTATCATAGTGTCGGACAATAACATTGATGAATACGCTGATTCGGTGAGCGAGTTTATTAGCAAGGGCATTGGTGATGTTGTACCCACAGCATCTATTAAAACATTCCCCAACCAGAAACGGTGGATTGATGGCAGCATTTGTGCAAAACTGAAAGCGTGAACCACTGCTTTTAATCAGGGAAAGGTGACCAGAAACATGACCGAATACAAACAGTGTATCTATTCCCTCCGCAAGGCAATCAAACAAGCTAAGCGTCAGTATATAGACAAAGTATAATAACAATTCAATGGCAGAGACACGAGAGGTGTGTGGCAGGGTCTACAGTCAATCACGGACTACAAAAGGAAAACCAGCCCCGTCGCGGACCACGATGCCTTACTCACAAACTAAACTAAACAACTTCTTTGCTCAGTTTGAGGACAATACATTGCCACTGACACAGCCCGCTACCAAAACCTGCGGGCTCTGCGGGCTCTCCTTCACTGCCTCCCCAGCTGCGTCCTCAGAGCATGTGCAGACCAGCAGGCTGGTGTGTTTACGGACATATTCAATCAATCCTTAACGTTTTTGTCACGACTAGTCAAGGTGGGTGGAATCAGGTGCAGAGAGTAAATAATGAATAGAGGTTTATTCTCCGGTGAACAACAAACACGGACAACCCAAAATACAAACAGGGTGAAAAATATCCAAAACAGGAAATAACAGACAAACCGGAGAAATAAAACACAAAAACACCGACAGCCAAATGAAATGACAAAAACAAACAATCCCGCACAAAACAAGGGCGGGACAACCTACATTATATACAGATACTAATTAACTAACACACAGGTGAAAACAATTAGACAAAACCAACAGATAACCGAAAAAGGGATCGGTAGTGGCTAATAGGACGGTGACGACGACCGCTGAGCACAGCCTGAACGGGCAGGAGAGCCAACCTCGGCAGAAGTCGTGACAGTTTTAATAAATTCCTCGGCATACACATCACGGACAAACTGAAATGGTCCACCCACACAGACAGCGTGGTGAAGAAGGCGCAGCTGCGCCTTTTCAAACACAGGAGGCTGAAGAAATTTGGCTTGTCACCAAAAACACTCACAAACTTTTACAGATGCACAATCGAGAGCATCCTGTCGGGCTGTATCACCGCCTGGTACGGCAACTGCTCTGCCCACAACCATAAGGCTCTCCAGAGGGTAGTGAGGTCTGCACAACGCATCACCGGGAGTAAACTACTACCTACCCTCCAGGACACCTACACCACCCGATGTCACAGGAATGCCAAAAAGATAATTAAGGACAACAACCACCCGAGCCACAGCCTGTTCACCCCGCTATCATCCAGAAGTCGAGGTCAGTACAGGTGCATCAAAGCGGGGACCGAGAGACTGAAAAACCGCTTCTATCTCAAGGCCATCAGACTGTTAAACAGCCACCACTAACATTGAGTGGCTGCTGACAACATACTGACTCATCTCTAGCCACTTTAATAATGAAAAAAAATTGATGCAATAAATGTATCACTAGCCACTTTAAACAATGCCACTTTATATAATGTTTACATACCCTACATTACTAATCTCATATGTATATACTGTACTCTATACCATCTACTGCATCGTTGCCTATGCCGTTCGGCCATCACTCATTCATTTATTTTTATGTACATATTCTTATTCATTCCTTTACATTTGTGTATAAGGTAGTTGTTGTGAAATTGTTAGGTTAGATTACTTGTTATATATTACTGCATGGTCGGAACTAGAAGCACAAGCATTTCGCTACACTCGCATTAACATCTGCTAACCATGTGTATGTGACAAATAAAATTTTATTTGATTGTTTTGATATTATACTGTAACTGTAACTTTGTAAAATATTTTATTTCCTTCTCAGTTCTCTCAATTTGTTTCCACTAAAGGAAGAATATATTAGTCAAAATTAATTATATAATGTTATAGTGTTAAACGTTTTCAACATATCATTCATTATCACTGCACTAGGACATTTTTTGCAATCTACAGTGGCAAGAAAAAGTATGTGAACCCTTTGGAAATACCTGGATTTCTGCATAAACTGGTCATAAAATCTAAGCTGGTCATGCAATCTGATCTGATCTTCATCTTGGTCACAACAATAGGCAAACACACAAACTAATAACACACAAACAATTATATGTTTTCAGGTGTTTATTGAACAAACCGTGTAAACATTCACAGTGCAGGGTGGGAAAGTATGTGATTCCTTAGATTTAATAACTGGTTGACCCTACTTTACAATCAAATGTATTCAGCTGATATATCAAAGTGCTGTACAGAAACCCAGCCTAAACTGCTGTACAGTAACCCAGCCTAAACAGCAAGCAATGCAGGTGTAGATGTAGCGGCTGTCGTGGTTTGAAGAAGGTGAGGACCAAGGTGCAGCGTGGTAAGTGTTCAACATTTTAATAAACTGAACTGAACACTAAATACAAAGTAACAAAAGAGAACAACCAAAACAGCTCCGTTAGGTGCAACACACACAGAAAATAACCACCCACAAACAAAAGTGGGAAAACAGGCTACCTAAGTATGGTTCTCAATCAGAGACAACAATTGACAGCTGCCTCTGATTGGGAATCATACCAGGCCAAACACATAGATATATAACACACAGAATAAAACATAGAATGCCCACCCCAACTCACACCCTGACCAAACTTAAATAGAGACATAAAAAAGGAACTAAGGTCAGGATGTGAAAGTAGAAGCACGGTGGCTAGGAAAACCTCCCTAGAAAGGCCAAAATCATAGATTTTCATAGAGAGGAACCAGGCTATAAGGGTTGGCCAGTCCTCTTCTGGCTGTGCCGGGTTGAGATTATAACAGAACATGGCCAAGATGTTCAAATGTTCATAAAAGACCAGCATGGTCAAATAATAATAATCACAGTAGTTGTCGAGGGTGCAACAAGTCAGCACCTCAGGAATAAATGTCAGTTGGCTTTTCATAGCTGACCATTGAGAGTATCTCTACCACTCCTGCTGTCTCTAGAGAGTTGAAAACAGCAGGTCTGGGACAGGTAGAACGTCTGGTTAACAGGTCAGGGTTCCATAGCCGCAGGCAGAACAGCTAAAACTGGAGCAGCAGCACGGCCAGGTGGACTGGGGACAACAAGGGGTAATCATGCCATGTAGTCCTGAGGCATGGTCCTATGGCTCAGGTCCTCAGAGAGAGAGAAAAAAAGAAAGAGAGAATGAGAGAGAGCATACTTAAATTCACACAGGACACCAGATAAGACAGGAGATATACTCCAGATATAACAAACTGACCCTAGCCCCCCGACACATAAACTACTGCAGCATACTGGAGGCTGAGACAGGAGGGATCAGGAGACACTGTGGCCCCATTCGATGATACCCCCGGACAGGGCCAAACAGTCAGGATAGAAACCCACCCACTTTGCCAAAGCACAGCCCCTTCACCATGAGAGGCATATCTTCAACCACCAATTTACCATCCTGAGACAAGATTATAGCCCACAAAGATCTCCGCCACGGCACAATCCAAGGGGGCGCGCCAATCCAGACAGGAAGACCAAGTCAGCGACTCAAACCACTCAAGTGACGCACCCCTCCTAGGGACGGCATGGAAGAGCACCAGTAAGCCCGTGACTCAGACCCTGTAATGGGGTTAGAGGCAGAGAATCCCAGTGGAGAGAGAGGAACCGGCCAGGCAGAGACAGCAAGGGTGGTTCGTTGCTCCAGAGCCTTTCCGTTCACCTTCACACTCCTGGGCCAGACTACACTCAAATCATATGACCTACTGAAGAGATGATTCTTCAAAAAAGACTTAAAGGTTGAGACCAAGTCTGCGTCTCTCACATGGGTAGGCAGATCATTCCATAAAAATGGAGCTCTATAGGAGAAAGCCATGTCTCCAGCTGTTTGCTTAGCAATTCTAGGGACAATTAGGAGGCCTGTGTCGTGTGACCGTAGCGTACATGTAGGTATGTACGGCAGGACCAAATTGGAAAAATAGGTAGGAGCAAGCCCGTGTAATGCTTTGACGGTTAGCAGTAAAATCTTGAAATAAGCCTTTGCCTTAACAGGAAGCCAGTGTAGGGAAGCTCGAACTGGACTTTAGCAACAATAACCTCAACCAAAGGTTTTCTGTAGTTGTGGATCTGATAATTTGTGTGTTATTAGTTTAAGCACACCATGTTTGTCTATTGTTCTGACTTGGATGAAGATCAGATCGAATTTGATGACCAATTTATGCAGAAATCCAGGTAATTCCACAGGGGTACATACTTTTTCTTGCCACTGTATATTGCAAAAAATGTCCAGTGATAATGAGTGATATGTTGAAAACTTTGAACACTATAATGTAATAATAATGTAATGTATAATGTCTAATGTTGTTATGGTCTAATGGTCTAATGTTGTTATGGTCTAATGGTCTAATGTTGTTATGGTCTAATGGTCTAATGTTGTTATGGTCTAATGGTCTAATGTTGTTATGGTCTAATGTTGTTATGATCTAATGGTCTAATGTTGTTATGGTCTAATGGTCTAATGTTGTTATGGTCTAATGGTCTAATGTTGTTATGGTCTAATGGTCTAATGTTGTTATGGTCTAATGGTCTAATGTTGTTATGGTCTAATGTTGTTATGATCTAATGGTCTAATGTTGTTATGGTCTAATGGTCTAATGTTGTTATGGTCTAATGGTCTAATGGTGTTATGGTCTAATGGTCTAATGTTGTTATGGTCTAATGTTGTTATGGTCTAATGTTGTTATGGTCTAATGTTGTTATGGTCTAATGTTGTTATGATCTAATGTTGTTATGGTCTAATGGTCTAATGTTGTTATGATCTAATGTTGTTATGGTCTAATGTTGTTATGGTCTAATGGTCTAATGTTGTTATGGTCTAATGTTGTTATGGTCTAATGTTGTTATGGTCTAATGTTGTTATGGTCTAATGGTCTAATGCTGTTATGATCTAATGGTCTAATGCTGTTATGATCTAATGTTGTTACGATCTAATGTTGTTATGATCTAATTGTCTAATGTTGTTATGGTCTAATGGTCTAATGTTGTTATGGTCTAATGGTCTAATGTTGTTATGATCTAATGGTCTAATGTTGTTATGGTCTAATGTTGTTATGGTCTAATGTTGTTATGGTCTAATGGTCTAATGTTGTTATGATCTAATGTTGTTATGATCTAATGTTGTTATGATCTAATGTTGTTATGATCTAATGTTGTTATGGTCTAATGGTCTAATGTTGTTATGGTCTAATGGTCTAATGTTGTTATGGTCTAATGGTCTAATGGTGTTATGGTCTAATGGTCTAATGTTGTTATGGTCTAATGTTGTTATGGTCTAATGTTGTTATGGTCTAATGTTGTTATGGTCTAATGTTGTTATGATCTAATGTTGTTATGGTCTAATGGTCTAATGTTGTTATGATCTAATGTTGTTATGGTCTAATGTTGTTATGGTCTAATGGTCTAATGTTGTTATGGTCTAATGTTGTTATGGTCTAATGTTGTTATGGTCTAATGTTGTTATGGTCTAATGGTCTAATGCTGTTATGATCTAATGGTCTAATGCTGTTATGATCTAATGTTGTTACGATCTAATGTTGTTATGATCTAATTGTCTAATGTTGTTATGGTCTAATGGTCTAATGTTGTTATGGTCTAATGGTCTAATGTTGTTATGATCTAATGGTCTAATGTTGTTATGGTCTAATGTTGTTATGGTCTAATGTTGTTATGGTCTAATGGTCTAATGTTGTTATGATCTAATGTTGTTATGATCTAATGTTGTTATGATCTAATGTTGTTATGATCTAATGGTCTAATGCTGTTATGGTCTAATGGTCTAATGTTGTTATGGTCTAATGTTGTTATGGTCTAATGGTCTAATGTTGTTATCGTAGAATGTATGCACACATGACTGTAAATCGCTTTGGATAAAAGCGTCTGCTAAATGGCATATATTATTATATATTACTATAAGGCATTATGAATGACTGTGTAATGCCCCATTGTCTCATAGTCTATCTTAAGACATTGTAAAGTATTCACAACCAATCATGAATAAAGGCTACAAATGCTTTCACAATGGTTAAAAGGTGCAGTAAAAAATATGTCTTCTTTAATTTAATATTGTTTTCTTACCTTGACAGGAGTTTATAGGAAATGTGTCACAGGAATCTACAGTCTCTGTATCCTTGTTCCCTAATGTTCGACTTGGGGCTAATCTTAGCAGTCCACAGGTGTGTTAACATTCCCTACAGTACTCCAAAACATATTTATAAAGCCTTGCTTGATATCATTGGCTACATTTAACCTATATTACATAGCTGGCCATATGTTGATGTTACATTTTACTTTATGGGCTGGTTATGTCGGCTTCTTCTAAACAATCACTTTCTACTAAATATAATATGATTAATTTATAAATTTACGTTAAAAACCAAAGTCTATCAGAATTACAGTCACTCCAATAAATGTTATACCCCTTGTTCTTCAAGAATAGGAAATATGGAAGTATAGATTAGCCAAATCGTTTTACCTGAGCATAACCCCAAAACGAAGGAGCCAGCCCTACTGTTGTTTATGATTTTGTTGTCATGGATGACTGATTGGGCTCATTGGTTCGAGTTGGAAAATAAATGCCGCGCTCATGGAATGGCCTGCTTTGAGCACTACTGAAAAGTTCTATTTACATGAGAAGAATGAACGTAATGAACTGCATTTGCTATAGGCCTATTGTTAACCTTTTTGGTGGTGACACTTTGATATATTGATAATATGCAGCTGTTTCAAGGGCAAATCCACAGATGAAACAATAACAAAACAGCCACCCCGCCTCTGTTTTGGTTTTGGATGGGCCTGTAGAAATGTAGCCACTCTCAGATTAATAGACAGACCTATGGATGCAAGGACTGACCACCCATGATATCAAAATGATTGTTTTAACCATGTTATGAGGCTATAACGTGTGTGTTTACATTTACATGTAATAATGTAATAATTATGTAATAAGCTTATCACTTAGAAATGTCATTGTTTTCCATGAAGACATTAAATTAGTTGCAAAATGAATAGGAAATATAGTCAAGACATTGACAAGGTTATAAATAATGATTTTTGATTGAAATAATAATTGTGTCCTTCAAACTTTGCTTTCGTCAAAGAATCCTCATTTGCAGCAATTACAGCCTTGCAGACCTTTGTCATTGTAGTTGTCAATTTGTTGAGGTAATCTGAAGAGATTTCACCCCATGCTTCCCGAAGCATCTCCCACAAGTTGGATTGGCTTGATGGGTACTTTGTACGTGCTGTCAAGTTGCTCCCACAACAGCTCAGTAGGGTTGATATCTGTTGACTGTGCTGGCCACTCCATCATAGACGGAATATCAGCAGGCTGCTTCTTCCCTAAATAGTTGTTGCATTGTTTGGAGCTGTGCTTTGTGTTATTGTCCTGTTGTAGGAGGAAATTGTCTCCATTTAACTTCTTCGATATAGGGGGCGCTCTTTTAATGTTTGGATAAAAAAACGTTCCCGTTTTAAACAAGATATTTTGTCACGAATCAAGTATGCATATAATTGACAGCTTTGGAAAGAAAACACTCTGACGTTTCCAAAACTGCAAAGATATTATCTGTGAGTGCCACAGAACTGATGCTACAGGCGAAACAAGATGAAATTTCAAACAGGAAATGAAGGCGCTGTGTTCCAATGTCTCCTTATATGGCTGTGAATGCACCAGGGAATGAGCTTAAACTTTCTGTCGTTTCCCCAAGGTGTCTGCAGCATTGTGACGTATTTGTAGGCATATCATTGGAAGATTGACCATAAGAGACTACATCTACCAGGTGCTCGCTTGGTGTCCTCTGTCACAATTATTGTGTAATCTCCAGCTGCGTGTATTTTTCCATTTGCTTCCGAGGAGAAACCCAACTGCCACAAATGATTTATCATCGAATAGATATGTGAAAAACACCTTGAGGATGATTCTAAACAACGTTTGCCATGTTTCTGTCGATATTATGGAGTTAATTTGGAAAAATGTTTGGCGTTGTAATGGTTTTTTTCTTAGCCAAACATGATGAACAAAACGGAGCGATTTCTCCTACACAAATAATATTTTTGGAAAAACTGAACATTTGCTATCTAACTGAGAGTCTCCTCATTGAAAACATCCGAAGTTCTTCAAAGGTAAATGATTTTATTTGAATGCTTTTCTTGTTTTTGTGAAAATGTTGCCTGCTGAATGCTATGCTAGCTATCAATACTCTTACACAAATGTTTGTGTAGCTATGGTTGAAAAGCATATTTTGGAAATCTGAGACGACAGTGTTGTTAACAAAAGGCTACGCTTGTGAGTGAATATATTTCTTTCATTTCATTTGCGATTTTCATGAATAGTTAACGTTGAGTTATGGTAATGAGCTTGAGGCTATGATTACGCTCCCGGATACGGGATTGCTCGACGCAAGAAGTTAAGCACCTTCCACAGGGTATGGCATGTCGTTGCAAAATGGAATTATAGCCTTCCTTCTTCAATATCCCTTTTACAAATCTCCCACTTTAACACCACCAAAGCACCCTCAGACCATCACATTGCCTCCACCTGCTCCTTTATTTTTTTCTGCGTCTCACTATTCTTTGTGTGCGGCTCTCTTTTACCTCTTTTACTCCGCCAGCACCTCGCCTAAATAGGTGTGAGTTGCTTTTTCTTCTAGACAGCATCCCGGAGTCGCCTCATGATGCTGCCACCCACGTGCTTCACGGTTGGGATGGTGTTCTTCGGCTTGCAAGCCTCCCCCTTTTTCCTTCATATGGCCAAACAGTTCTATTTTTGTTTCATAAGACTAGAGGACATTTCTCCAAAAAGTATGATCTTTGTCCCGATGTGTAGTGTGGCTTTTTTTTATGACGGTTTTGGAACCGTGGCTTCTTCCTTGCTGAGTGGCCTTTCAGGTTATGTCGATTTAGGACTCATTTTACTATGGATATAGATACTTTTGTACCCGTTTCCTCCAGCATCTTCACAAGGTCCTTTGCTGTTGTTCTGAGATTGATTTGCACTTGTCGCACCAAAGTACATTCATCTCTAGGCGACAGAGCGCGTCTCCTTCCTGAGCGGTATGATGGCTGCGTGGTCCCATGGTGTTTATACTTGCGTACTATTGTTTGTACAGATGTACGTGGTACCTTCAGGCATTTGGAAGGATGAACCAGACTTGTGGGGGTCTACAGTCTTGGCTGATTTCTTTTGATTTTCACATGATGTCAAGCAGAGATCACCTTGTGATTTCTGAGATTGAAGGTAGGCCTTGAAATACATCCACAGGTACACCTCCAATTGACTCAAATGTCAATTAGCCTATCAGAAGCTTCTACATCCATGACATAATTTTCTGGAATTTTCCAAGCTGTTTAAAGGCAGAGTCAACTTGGTGTATGTTAACTTCTGACCCATTGGAATTGTGATACAGTGAATTATAAGTTAAATAATCTGTCAATGAACAATAGTTTGAAAAATGACTTGTGTCATGCACAAAGTAGATGTCCTAACCGACATGACAAAACTATAGTTTGTTAATTAACAAGACATTTGTGGAGTGGTTGAAAAATGAGTTTCAACCTCTTGGAACCACCCATCCCGGATCCGGGATAATTGTCATCAACTACGCTAAATAGCATAGCGCAGCGGTCAAATAATCTTACTAGAAAATATTAATATTCATGAAATCACAAGTGAAATATAGTGAAACACAGCTTAGCCTTTAGTTAATCACCCTGTCGTCTCAGATTTTGAAATGATGCTTTACAGCGAAAACAATACAAGCGTTTGTGTAAGTTTATCGATATACCAACAAAACATTATGTACACCTAGCGGCAGGTAACTTGGTCACGAAAACCAGAAAAGCAATCAAATTAATCGTTTACCTTTGATGAGCTTCGGATGTTTTCACTCACGAGACTCCCAGTTAGACAGCAAATGTTCCTTTTGTTCCATAAAGATATTTTTATATCCAAATACCGCCGTTAGTTTGGTGCGTTATGCCCAGGAATCCACCGGAAATAGCGGTCACGACAACGCAGACAAAAATTCCAAATTCTATCCATAATATCGACAGAAACATGGCAAACATTTTTTATAATCAATCCTCAAGGTGTTTTTTCAAATATCTTTTCGATAATATATCAACCGGGACAGTTTGCTTTTCACCTGGACCGGGAGGAAAAATGGCTACCTCTCTGTTTAGCGCAAAAATCACTCTGAGAGCCAACAACTGACCATTTATGCAATGTGGACGTTTACGCTCATTCTTCAAAATAAACGCCTGAACCTACATCTAAAGGCTGTAGACACCTTAGGGATATATATATATATATCAGCAAAAAAATTAAATGTCCTCTCACTGACAACTGAGTTGATTTCAGCAAACTTAACATGTGTACATATGTGTATGAACAAAGCATGATTCAACAACTGAGACAAACTGAACAAGTTTTATAGACATGTGACATACTGAAGTTAAATAATGTGTCCCTGAACAAAGGAGGGGTCAAAATCAAAAGTATCAGTCAGTATCTGTTATGGCCATCAGCTGCATTAAGTACTGCAGTGCATCTCCTACTCATGGACTGCACCAGATTTAACAGTTCTTGCTGTGAGATGTTACCCCTCTCTTCCACCCAGGCACCTGCAAGTTCCTGGACATTTCTGGGGTTGAATGGTTCTAGCCCTCACCTTCCGATCCAACCGGTCCCAGACGTGCTCAATGGGATTGAGATCCGGGCTCTACACTGGCTATGGCAGGACACTGACATTCATGTTTTGCAGGAAATCAGGCACAGTAAGGCTGGTGGCATTGTCATGCTGGAGGGTCATGTCAGGATAAGCCTGCAGGAAGGGTACCACATGAGGGAGGAGAATGTCTTCCGTGTAACGCACACCGTTGAGATTGCCTGCAATGACACACTGCCTCAGACCATGACGGACCCTCCACCTCCAAATCGATCTCGCTCCAGAGTCCAGGCCTCGGTTTAACGCTCATTCCTTTGACGATAATCGCGAATATGACCATCACCACTGGTGAGACAAAACCTTGACTCATCAGTGAAAAAGCACTTTTTGCCAGTCCTGTCTGGTCCAGCGACGGTGGGTTTGTTCTCATAGGCGACGTTGTTGCCGGTGATGTCTGTTGAGGACCTGCCTTACAACAGGCCTACAAGCCTTCAGTCTAGCCTCTCTCAGCCTATTGTGGACAGTCTGAGCACTGATGGAGGGATTGTGCGTTCCTGGTGTAACTCGGGCAGTTGTTGTTGCCATCCTGTACCTGCCCCGCAGGTTCGATGATCGGATGTACCGATACTGTGCAGGTGTTGTTACACGTGGTCTGCGACTGCGAGGATGATCAGCTGTCTGTCCTGTCTCCCTGTAGCTCTGTCTTAGGCGTCTCGCAGTACGGACATTGCAATTTATTCCCTTGGCCACATCTGCAGTCCTCATGCCTCCTTGCAGCATGCCTAAGGCATGTTCACGCAGATGAGCAGGGACCCTGGGCATCTTTATTTAGGTGTTTTTCAGAGTCAGTAGAAAGGCCTCTTTAGTGTCCTACGTTTTCATAACTGTGACCTTAATTGCCTACCGTCTGTAAGCTGTTAGTGTCTTAATGACTGTTCCACACGTCCACTGGTTTCAAAAACAATGATTGATAGGCAGCTTAAACGTCTTGAATTCAAACATTATTGGGTTCAAATACACATTTAGATTTATGAACAGGCATCCACAACCACAATCCATAAGGCGCAAACAGGTAAGAGAGCAGCAGTGTGATTCACATCAATGCGCTATGTAGATATCAATAATAAGTCATATCCACATCGCTGTAGACTACAACAATGCTGTCATCCTTACCTCCAAGCGTTTATTCAAGTTGGATAATCTTTGGATGCCGACAGCAGTCACACCATTGGAAGACATAACTTGGACTGTAGCCTACAAAAACCTATTCCTGCTCTTTTCCCAAGATCCATCATGTGGTCAGACTCACTCAGGTGGAACAAACTTAAACTTGCGCCTTGAATGTCATTGAGAAAACAGACAAGTGTGAAGTATTTATTTTTGCAAACATTCTAACGTAACGGATTACAGTTACATTTTTTTTGTAATCCCTTACATTTATTAGATTTACGGACATGTAATCCGTTACTCCCTAACCCTGGTAACAGTACAGTTTAAAATAATGAAATGTTGGCTAATTTTAAAGGGTGCCAATGGCAGACAACGCAAACCTTGCTGACATAATATAATAATAATAATAATAATAATAATAATATATGCCATTTAGCAGACGCTTTTATCCAAAGTGACTTACAGTCATGTGTGCATACATTCTACGTATGGGTGGTCCCGGGGATCGAACCCACTACCCTGGCGTTACAAGCGCCATGCTCTACCAACTGAGCTACAGGACCACATCTTGGTGATTTTTTGACTGACTCTAATAGTTATGAGTTATCGAGTTGATGGTGTACATCGAAATTATTAGTGTCCAAAATGTTGAGAAACTAGCAGATACAAAACCGCAAGTAGAGTAACCTTAATTAGCCCACATCTAAGAGTGTGAAGAAAGCTGGCTCAACAATAAACACAGAAAACCGTCAATGTGTGTTTGTGTGAAAGGAATAATAAGATAAAGAGAGAGAGAGACTGCGTGAGGAGAAATAACGAGGTGATCTCTGTGCAACAACATTAGTAGAAAGCAGCACAGAGGCCTAAAAAAGGATCAAAACACCAGATACATTCAAGAAAATAATCTAAAAATAATATTGTAAATCGACAGTAAATATATAATGACACCCGGTATTAGGCTAATACATAGGTGGTAGTGATACAAACGCTTACTTATTCTAATGTAACTATCCTCTTAGTATGTTGTGAGGATGTTAGTGGGGTACGGAGCTAAATCTGAGTCTGTATGTTTATGTGTCAGTAGTCCCCTGTAGGTTGTGAGTCAATTGTATTAATAGGTTTGGAGCTAGGTTTGGAGCTAAACTAGTAACTGACCATGTTACTGGTTTAGGAAAAGGGTGTGGGGATCTTGAACGTAGGAAAGTGTAGCCTGTAAAATTGAACACTTTGTTGTTTTATTCATCGTCTTGAATGACACAACTATCTATGACATTATGATGACTACTACAATCCATAGATTGATGTGGTTGATGACTGTCCCTTCATACCAAGCCACTTTCAGGGTAACTACTTTATGAGAGATGGAAGGTGTTTGGTACAGGCACCCCTATTTTACCACCCTCAGCAACATGAACCTGTCACGTCAGTTCCCCTTTTAAGGAAGGCAACAGATCTTCGTTTCCCAGGAGACGCTAGATCAATACTCGCAGCAATTTTTTTTTTACACGGGCCAGTCACCAAGGAGACCAATCCAGACATCGCAGCCCAGCACAACACACAAACTCTCTCTCTCTCCCTCACACAGACACACACAGACACAGACACAACCCTTCACCCATAGCCCTTGAGGGTGGATGTTTCAACTAAACCGATCAATTTTCTTTTTTCTTAGTCTTTATTCTTGGCACTCTTTGGTCACACGGTGACAGGTCAACAACCTCTAACAGTCTCACTGCAGAAGTTGCAAAAACTAGTGCCTATCACTGGGATTAAACATGCGACCCTCAGAGAACGAGCTCGCAGATTACGCTCATCTCCCACCCTAGCAAAACCCAAGCCTACTTGGTAGTAATAGCGCTCATCATTGCCCCTAGTGGCGACATCCTGTATGTAGGCCCACAGCTCCCTTGATGAGTTTTAGGCACACAAAAACCACTACAGTTAAGTTAAGGCATTCACTCTGACTGCGTTAAATTAAGGGTTAAGGTTCGGGATACAGAAACAAACTCAGGCATTTAACTTCAGGCATTCATTCCGATTGGTTAAGTTTTTACATTTTGGGATAAGGTTTGATAAGAAAAACTCCACATCTCAACTTGTTAACTCATTGTGGAAGGATGGTGCAGTGGTCTAAGCAATGAGTTCCTGCTTGTGGGTTCAATCCCAGCTCTGGGCATTGAGTTTTCTATTTTTGCCCATACTGGGCGGTTTTGACGGTGTCTCCCGACGTCTTGGTGACCTGCAAAAATGTCAAATCGTCAAATTTCGCCTTGAATCTAGAGTGATCTCTGTGGACAGGTTGCCTATGGGACTTCACTGATAGTGTTGTGCACCAAGAAAATTCCCCCTAAGAGACTTTAGTTGGCTTTGTTTTAGAAACGGTCTTCTCCAAGACAATTTGAAAGGCAGAGATATGAGAAGCATTGGGTGGCTTTCAACACTATTTATATATGTCATAAAGAATATGTACGCATGTCAGTATGTCTTTGGTGCACATGTTAGTAGGGGAGAGTGGCATAAGTTGAGCCACCCTTATTGCTAGAAAACCATACACAAAATGTATAATTTGACCAAATATTTAGGAAGAGGTTATCATTTCATGAGGTCAGTGAAGGAAGAAACCACATGGAAAAAGTGGTAAGCAAGTCAGGTCCAAAAAACAGATTTTCACCAAATCAACTGAATGTATTGTGTTAGAGGTTTCGTGGTGCTTGCATCAAAAGCAAAAGTAGATCATTTTTACATTGTTCTATATATCAGTTGGGGTCACTATAAGCTTCAATATGAGGTCCTAAGTGCATCCTTGTAGCTGTGTGGGCTAACATTGTCAAAATGTTTGACTTGGGGTAAGTTGAGCCAATGGTCGAGCTACTGGCAAGTTAAGCCAATTGAAGTGTTTTCTTTCCAGGCATAATGCAAGTCATTATCGCTAGGATATCAAATAAAATCTAATTGTATTGGTCACATACACATAACTAGCAGATGTTTCTTATTGTGGGTGTAGCAAAATGCTTGTGTTCCTACCTCCAACAGTGCAGTAGTATCTAACAATTCACAACAATATCTAAAAGAAAAATCTAAAAGTAAAAGAATGGAATTAATAAATGAATAAATACATAAATACTAGGACGAGCAATTTCGGAGTGGCATTGACTAAAATACAGTAGAATAGAATACAGTATATACATATGGGATGAGTAAAGTGGTGTGTAAACATTATATATGAGGTAACAACAGGGCCTGGCCTATGTTAAAAGTATAAAAAAAAGTGTTAGGTGTTTCAGGGCTAGGGGGCAGTGTTCGGATGACTGACGTGCCCAAAGTAAACTGCCTGTTACTCAGTCCCAGAAACTAGGATATGCATATAATTGACAGCTTAGGATAGAAAACACTCTAAAGTTTCCAAAACTGTAAAAATATTGTCTGTGAGTATACCAGAACTGATATTGCAGGCGAAAACCTGAGAAAAATCCAAACAGGAAGTGACTCTTATTTTGAAACCCCTGTCTTTCTATGCATCCCTATTGCCCATTGAAAGGGATATCAACCAGATTCCTTTTTCTGTGGCTTCCCTAAGGTGTTTGCAGCCTTTAGACGTAGTTTCAGGCCTTTATTTTGAAGAATGAGCGTAAACGTCCACATTGCGTAAGTGGTCTGTTGTTGGCTCTCAGTGTGATTTTTGAGCAAAACAGAAAGATAGCCATTTTTCGTCCCGGTCCAGGTGAAAAGCCAACTGTCCCGGTTGATATATTATCGAATAGATATTTAAAAAACACCTTGAGGATTCATTATAAAAAACGTTTGCCATGTTTCTGTCGATATTATGGATATAATTTGGAATTTTTGTCTGCGTTGTGCCCCCTAGTTTCAAGAGGTTAATAACTTTTCATGTTAAAAACTGTGCACTCTCCTCAAAACAATAGCATGGTATTATTTCACTGTAATAGCTACTGTAAATTGGACAGCGCAGTTAGATTAAATGGGAGGATGGACCGGCAAAGCTTCTGTTTGTGTCAGAGCCAACATGATAAGGAGTAGTACAATCTGAGACCACCACACAAGGTACATTATTCCTCTTCTGTTCCCATGCTGGAGGCCAGGGCTTGATTACAACCTGTTATAAAGGTGCCAACATTTTGGGGCTGATATTTCAGCGGGGGAGTGGTTGAATGTGTCAAAGACCTGTATGCTCCCAGCACGGTATGGCTTGTTGATGTGTGTGTGTGTGTGTTTGTGTACTGAGGAACATGTAACTTGGTTCCAGAAGTAAGATACTTTCAATTTCTTTAGGTTGGGGGCTTTCATCAAGGTTAGTGTTTGGTGTAACGTCATCCCCAGGCTATTGCACACACAACACATATAAGCCTGGCATATTTAACTGATAATGCCCAAGAAAACGTTGTTTGGAGGATATTGGCACGGGTTTCGCAAACTGTTTCAATATATCCTCCAAACAATAGCTTCGAGAACATTATCACTTTTATACAACGGGTTACCAACATATTCAAACCATGATATACCTATTTTCATTAAAGAAGTTATTTTGATACATGTATTATTTCATCCTTCCACAAGATATAGTCCCGAAACAAATCTAGGGTTGCTACCCAAGCCGGCTGGTCGTTCGTTCTATTCGGTTGCCAGAGAAGCGACCCAGTTGTTCAGTCTTTTTGTTCTGTATCTATTGACGTGACCCGGTCGTTCGTTCAAAATGTTTTATTGCCATATTGGGTGGCAACATTCGTATCCCTTGCTTGCTAGCTAGCCAACTACGGCTAACAGTCATGTCAAACAGGGCCAGAATAAAAAGTGGCGCAGCGGTCTAAAGCACTGCATCTCAGTGCTAGAGGCGTCACTACAGACCCTGGTTTGATTCCAGGCTGTATCACAACCGGCCGTGATAGAGAGTCCCATAGGACGGCGCACAATTGGTCCAGCGTCGTCCGGGTTAGGGTTTCGCCGGGGTAGGCCGTCATTGTAAATAATAATTTGTTCTTAACTGACTTGCCTAGTTAAATAAAGGTTAAATAAAATAACAAAACAAAGTAGCTTCATTTGCATTTGTTTAAGCTGTTTTTTAGTGACACTTATTTGGATATATCCATAACAATGAGCTAATGAGGTGCGATTTCACTTGGCATAGAAAATGTGATCTCTTGTCAGGACAAGATATCTAGCCAACAACTTAGTCTCATGTTTTGTCTTATATTGTCTTGTCATTTTGCTTTCCCTTCTGTTCGTTTTCCCCCTGCTGGTCTTATTAGGTTCGTTCCCTTTTTCTATCCCTCTCTCTCTCTCCCTCCCTCTCTCTCCTCTCTCTATCGTTCCGTTCCTGCTCCCAGCTGTTCCTCATTCTCCTACTCACTCATTTAGTCTTTCCACACCTGTTCCCTATCTTGTCCTCTGATTAGAGTCCCTATTTTCCGTTTCTGTCCTGTCGGATCCTTGTATATTGTTCACCGTGCTGTGTCTTTGTCTCGCCCTGTCGTGTCTTGTTTCCCTCAGATGCTGCGTGTGAGCAGGTGTCTGAGTCTGCTACGGTCGGTGCCTTCCCGAGGCAACCTACAGTTTATGATCGAGTCTCCAGTCTGTCCTCGTCACTACGAGTGGAATTAGTTTTTTATGTTTTGTTTTCTGCTCCGATTTGTCTAGGAGTATTGCCTATTTCCTTTACTGGAATAAAGACTCTGTTTTCGACAAGTCGCTTTTGGGTCCTCATTCACCTGCATAACAGAAGGATCCGACCAAAGAATGGACCCAGCGACTACAGACGCTCGTAACACTGCCGTCGAGATCCAAGGAGCCATGCTCGGCAGACACGAGCAGGAATTGTCTGCTGCTCGTCATGCCGTGGAGAACCTGGCCGCTCAGGTTTCCGACCTCTCTGGACAGTTCCAGAGTCTTCGTCTCGTGCCACCTGTTACTTCCTGGTCTGCCGAGCCTCCGGAACCTAGGGTTAATAACCCACCTTGTTACTCCGGGCAGCCCACGGAGTGCCGCTCCTTTCTCACCCAGTGTGATATTGTGTTCTCTCTCCAACCCAACACATACTCTAGAGAGAGAGCTCGGGTTGCTTACGTCATATCACTCCTTACTGGCCGGGCTCGAGAGTGGGGCACAGCTATCTGGGAGGCAAGGGCTGATTGTTCTAACAATTACCAGAACTTTAAAGAGGAGATGATTCGGGTTTTTGACCGTTCAGTTTTTGGTAGGGAGGCTTCTAGGGCCCTGGCTTCCCTATGTCAAGGTGATCGATCCATAACAGATTACTCTATAGAGTTTCGCACTCTTGCTGCCTCTAGTGACTGGAACGAGCCGGCGCTGCTCGCTCGTTTTCTGGAGGGACTCCACGCAGTGGTCAAAGATGAGATTCTCTCCCGGGAGGTTCCTTCCAGTGTGGACTCTTTGATTGCTCTCGCCATCCGCATAGAACGACGGGTAGATCTTCGTCACCAAGCTCGTGGAAGAGAGCTCGCGTTAACGGTGTTTCCCCGCTCCGCATCGCAACCATCTCCCTCCTCTGGCTCAGAGACTGAGCCCATGCAGCTGGGAGGTATTCGCATCTCGACTAAGGAGAGGGAACGGAGGATCACCAACCGCCTGTGCCTCTATTGCGGACTTGCTGGACATTTTGTCAATTCATGTCCAGTAAAAGCCAGAGCTCATCAGTAAGCGGAGGGCTACTGGTGAGCGCTACTACTCAGGTCTCTCCATCAAGATCCTGTACTACTATGTCGGTCCATCTACGCTGGACCGGTTCGGGTGCTACATGCAGTGCCTTGATAGACTCTGGGGCTGAGGGTTGTTTCATGGACGAAGCATGGGCTCGGAAACATGACATTCCTTTCAGACAGTTAGAGAAGCCTACGCCCATGTTCACCTTAGATGGTAGTCATCTCCCCAGTATCAGATATGAGACACTACCTTTAACCCTCACAGTATCTGGTAACCACAGTGAGACTATTTCCTTTTTGATTTTTCGTTCACCTTTTACACCTGTTGTTTTGGGTCATCCCTGGCTAGTATGTCATAATCCTTCTATTAATTGGTCTAGTAATTCTATCCTATCCTGGAACGTTTCTTGTCATGTGAAGTGTTTAATGTCTGCTATCCCTCCCGTTTCTTCTGTCCCCACTTCTCAGGAGGAACCTGGCGATTTGACAGGAGTGCCGGAGGAATATCATGATCTGCGCACGGTCTTCAGTCGGTCCCGAGCCAACTCCCTTCCTCCTCACCGGTCGTATGATTGTAGTATTGATCTCCTTCCGGGGACCACTCCTCCTCGGGGTAGACTATACTCTCTGTCGGCTCCCGAACGTAAGGCTCTCGAGGATTATTTGTCTGTGTCTCTCGACGCCGGCACCGTAGTGCCTTCTTCCTCTCCTGCCGGGGCGGGGTTTTTTTTTGTTAAGAAGAAGGACGGTACTCTGCGCCCCTGCGTGGATTATCGAGGGCTGAATGACATAACGGTTAAGAATCGTTATCCGCTTCCCCTTATGTCATCAGCCTTCGAGATTCTGCAGGGAGCCAGGTGCTTTACTAAGTTGGACCTTCGTAACGCTTACCATCTCGTGCGCATCAGAGAGGGGGACGAGTGGAAAACGGCGTTTAACACTCCGTTAGGGCATTTTGAGTACCGGGTTCTGCCGTTTGGTCTCGCCAATGCGCCAGCTGTTTTTCAGGCATTAGTTAATGATGTTCTGAGAGACATGCTGAACATCTTTGTTTTTGTCTACCTTGACGATATCCTGATTTTTTCACCGTCACTCGAGATTCATGTTCAGCACGTTCGACGTGTACTCCAGCGCCTTTTAGAGAATTGTCTCTACGTGAAGGCTGAGAAGTGCTCTTTTCATGTCTCCTCCGTTACTTTTCTCGGTTCTGTTATTTCCGCTGAAGGCATTCAGATGGATCCCGCTAAGGTCCAAGCTGTCAGTGAGTGGCCCGTTCCATTTACATTTACATTTACATTTAAGGTCACCAGAGCGACTGTGCAATCACCTTATGACATCCAGTGGGACAGTGCAGCACTTTCTAGGTTTCGCTAATTTCTATCGGCGTTTCATTCGTAATTTCGGTCAAGTTGCTGCCCCTCTCACAGCTCTTACTTCTGTCAAGACGTGTTTTAAGTGGTCCGGTTCCGCCCAGGGAGCTTTTGATCTTCTCAAAGAACGTTTTACGTCCGCTCCTATCCTCGTTACTCCTGACGTCACTAGACAATTCATTGTCGAGGTTGACGCTTCAGAGGTAGGCGTGGGAGCCATTCTATCCCAGCGCTTCCAGTCTGACGATAAGGTTCATTCTTGCGCTTATTTTTCTCATCGCCTGTCGCCATCGGAACGCAACTATGATGTGGGTAACCGCGAACTGCTCGCCATCCGCTTAGCCCTAGGCGAATGGCGACAGTGGTTGGAGGGGGCGACCGTTCCTTTTGTCGTTTGGACAGACCATAAGAACCTTGAGTACATCCGTTCTGCCAAACGACTTAATGCACGTCAAGCTCGTTGGGCGTTGTTTTTCGCTCGTTTCGAGTTTGTGATTTCTTACCGTCCGGGTAGTAAGAACACCAAGCCTGATGCCTTATCCCGTCTCTTTAGTTCTTCTGTGGCTTCTACTGATCCCGAGGGATTCTTCCTTATGGGCGTGTTGTCGGGTTGACAGTCTGGGGAATTGAAAGACAGGTTAAGCAAGCACTCACGCACACTGCGTCGCCGCGCGCTTGTCCTAGTAACCTTCTTTTCGTTCCTGTTTCTACTCGTCTGGCTGTTCTTCAGTGGGCTCACTCTGCCAAGTTAGCTGGTCATCCCGGCGTTCGAGGTACTCTTGCTTCTATTCGCCAGCGCTTTTGGTGGCCTACTCAGGAGCGTGACACGCGCCGTTTCGTGGCTGCTTGTTCGGACTGCGCGCAGACTAAGTCAGGTAACTCTCCTCCTGCCGGTCGTCTCAGACCGCTTCCCATTCCTTCTCGACCATGGTCTCACATCGCCTTAGACTTCATTACCGGTCTGCCTTTGTCTGCGGGGAAGACTGTGATTCTTACGGTTGTCGATAGGTTCTCTAAGGCGGCACATTTCATTCCCCTCGCTAAACTTCCTTCCGCTAAGGAGACGGCACAAATCATCATCGAGAATGTGTTCAGAATTCATGGCCTCCCGTTAGACGCCGTTTCAGACAGAGGCCCGCAATTCACGTCACAGTTTTGGAGGGAGTTCTGTCGTTTGATTGGTGCGTCCGTCAGTCTCTCTTCCGGGTTTCATCCCCAGTCTAACGGTCAAGCAGAAAGGGCCAATCAGACGATTGGTCGCATACTACGCAGCCTTTCTTTTAGAAACCCTGCGTCTTGGGCAGAACAGCTCCCCTGGGCAGAATACGCTCACAACTCGCTTCCTTCGTCTGCTACCGGGTTATCTCCGTTTCAGAGTAGTCTGGGTTACCAGCCTCCTCTGTTCTCATCCCAGCTTGCCGAGTCCAGCGTTCCCTCCGCTCAAGCGTTTGTCCAACGTTGTGAGCGCACCTGGAGGAGGGTGAGGTCTGCACTTTGCCGTTACAGGGCACAGACTGTGAGAGCCGCCAATAAACGTAGGATTAAGAGTCCTAGGTATTGTTGCGGCCAGAGAGTGTGGCTTTCCACTCGCAACCTTCCCCTTACGACAGCTTCTCGTAAGTTGACTCCGCGGTTCATTGGTCCGTTCCGTGTCTCCCAGGTCGTCAATCCTGTCGCTGTGCGACTGCTTCTTCCGCGACATCTTCGTCGCGTCCATCCTGTCTTCCATGTCTCCTGTGTCAAGCCCTTTCTTCGCACCCCCGTTCGTCTTCCCCCCCCCGTCCTTGTCGAGAGCGCACCTATTTACAAGGTACGTAGGATCATGGACATGCGTTCTCGGGGACGGGGTCACCAATACTTAGTGGATTGGGAGGGTTACGGTCCTGAGGAGAGGAGTTGGGTTCCGTCTCGGGACGTGCTGGACCGTTCGCTGATTGATGATTTCCTCCGTTGCCGCCAGGATTCCTCCTCGAGTGCGCCAGGAGGCGCTCGGTGAGTGGGGGGGTACTGTCATGTTTTGTCTTATATTGTCTTGTCATTTTGCTTTCCCTTCTGTTCGTTTTCCCCCTGCTGGTCTTATTAGGTTCGTTCCCTTTTTCTATCCCTCTCTCTCTCTCCCTCCCTCTCTCTCCTCTCTCTATCGTTCCGTTCCTGCTCCCAGCTGTTCCTCATTCTCCTACTCACTCATTTAGTCTTTCCACACCTGTTCCCTATCTTGTCCTCTGATTAGAGTCCCTATTTCTCCCCTTGTTTTCCGTTTCTGTCCTGTTGGATCCTTGTATATTGTTCACCGTGCTGTGTCTTTGTCTCGCCCTGTCGTGTCTTGTTTCCCTCAGATGCTGCGTGTGAGCAGGTGTCTGAGTCTGCTACGGTCAGTGCCTTCCCGAGGCAACCTACAGTTTATGGTCGAGTCTCCAGTCTGTCCTCGTCACTACGAGTGGAATTAGTTTTTTATGTTTTGTTTTCTGCTCCGATTTGTCTAGGAGTATTGCCTATTTCCTTTACTGGAATAAAGACTCTGTTTTCACCAAGTCGCTTTTGGGTCCTCATTCACCTGTATAACACTTAGCTAACACACTCACTTCAAACTGAAGTTGGAAAGACTGCAAACTAGCTGCACTTACCTGTTTCCTATTGATATCTCTTTGTATATATCCATAACAATTATTCTGAATTATGATTTCGACTGGCTGAGAAAAGCTGCCTCCCTGCCTGTCTCATCCCGACTCCCGACACATCATTACAATGCAACAGCTGGAGATCAAATGTTTATATTGAAACAATGTTGCATATTTCAGTGAGACTGACAGACATATTTATATACATTTCAGCTGTTAAAAACTAAATGATAGTCTAAAAGAAATGTACATACTGTCTATGATTTTTATAGTGGAGATAAAGTTTATAAATTGCCTGGCTGGGCTGATGAGACAGTGGATTGCGCAGTCAGATGGAGCAGAGTAAATAGGCATTTTAATGTCATAGCTTACTTGTGGAATAGACACAGGCTGGAATGCAGTTTTAATCAATCAGCTTTCAGGATCAGACACACTCGTTTTATAACAACCATTCAAACGTTATCTTAGTGGGAGTGACCATAGAATTCTATAGGAGTGACCTTCCTGAGTAAAGTATTTGTCATCGCCACTGCAATGTGAACACACCTGCGGAACCTAACATAATCAAAAAATCCCCAGGAAAATCAGTCTGTTAAAACTAGAGATATCTATTTTTTGCATGGGCTGCGTCTCAATCCACAACATCCGCCGATATCACGCTTGGTTAAAGGTGGCAGAGCTAGGGCAGTGCTTGTCAGACCATGAGACATTCCAAAAATCATTATTCTCACAAAAATGTCCGCAGAGTCTGAATAGTTTGGCCTACGAACTATTACCACTATATTGAAAGATGACTCTCAGAAACACAATGGTGTTCTCTGTTTAGCACACAAGTACTGTCTGAAGGTCCCCGATACCAGTTACAAAAATTAATGGAAGTAGTTTAAATGGAGATAATTAAAATAAGGTAATAAATACATGTAAAAAAAGTGATAATAATGTTTCCTGATCATTCTTATAGCTCTCAGATATAGGACAGACACTTCAGAACAAACTTTCTTCAGATTTTCAGGGGGGACTATCTGTTGTTCAATGTAGTGAATCTGTTATTCAATGCATTTATATTGTCTAATAGCAGTAATGCCAAATTCAGCATTTCATCCAACATTTTTTGTATATATTTTTTTGATACCTTAAGGGGTCTTAAAATTCCAAATAAAATAGCTAAATAATAATCTTTGGTATGACCAACTTAAAACAATTCCTTATGAGTATCATTTCCGGTCACAACTTGCAGACTTGTTTACGTGCTGCTGTGCGTTTTGATGCTAACCTTACTTTGCTACCTGACAATTGAACGGTTTTGACTTTTTACATTTACATTTCATTTACATTTAAGTCATTTAGCAGACGCTCTTATCCAGAGCGACTTACAAATTGGTGCATTCACCAATTTATATTTTTAGTTTTTCTCTCACAACTTTTTTTCCATTCAACTTTTTCACTCCGGACGCTTTATCTGGACATGGTTCGTCAGGACCTCTGCCGAAGCAAAGTAGTAACATTAACATGATGCGTTCTAATTGCAGTCGCTGTGCTCATAATATACAGGAGAACGATCGCCTTATGGTGAGGATAGCTGAGCTGCAAGACGCAATCGTTAGGCAAGGGTAATTTCAATGTAGGAAAGGATGAAACAGCGTCTGTGCCACCAGTAAGTACAGATGGTAGTATAAATCCCCTCGCACAGTCCCCGCAGCCAGACAACTTTCTCATGACTTCTGGAGGGTAATGCTGTAGGAATTCTCATCCGGTGTCGCTCATTCAGCCGTCAGAAACTTTTTCCTGGTTCTTCCCATTAAGCACCGAGTCTACCAGTTCTCCCCATTAACTTTTTATGGCTGCAGGGGCAGTATTGAGTAGCTTGGATGAAAGGTGCCCATATCAAACGGCCTATTCCTCAGTCATAGTTGATAATATTTGCATTTGTTATTAGTATTGGATAGAAAACACTCTGACGTTTCTAAAACTGTTTGAATGATGTCTGTGAGTATAACATAACTCATATCGCCTGCAACGTCAGTTCTGTTATACTCACAGACGATATCTTTGCAGTTTTGGAAACGTTAGAGTGTTTTCTATCCAAAGCCGTCAATTATATGCATATTCTAGCATCTTTTCCTGACAAAATATCCCGTTTAAAACGGGAACGTTTGCTTCCAAAAATGAAAATACTGCCCCTAGAGTCTCAACAGGTTAAATGATATGAGACACATGTATGTTTTAAGAATTGTAATTATGAGATTTCTGTGGTTTGAATTTGGCACCCTCTATTTTCACTGGTAGTTGTCATATTGATCCCGGTACCGGGATTGCAGCCATAACAGGTTTTAATAAGCAGCGAGTCGGATTCAGAGGCCGAGCCCTTCTCTGGTCTCTACTCCTCCTGTTACGGGGTCTGAGACACCGAAGCCATTACCCACAGTATTAGACTTCAAACGAATCATCCAGCGATCATACACTGTTTACCAGAGGACAGGGCTACCGACGTTAAGGCTAACCTGAAGATGGTGCTGGCTAAAGCTAAAACTGGCAAGTGTAGAGAGTATAGGGATATTATTGTCCACGTCGGCACCAACGATGTTAGGATGAAACAGTCAGAGGTCACCAAGCGCAACATAGCTTCAGCCTGTAAATCCGCTAGAAAGATGTGTCGGCATCGAGTAATTGTCTCTGGCCCCCTCCCAGTTGGGGGAGTGATGAGCTCTACAGCAAAGTATCAGCAAAACTCAATCGCTGGTTGAAAACTGTTTTCTGTCCCCCCCAAAAGATTTAGTAGATAATTGGCCCTCTTTCTGGGACTCACTCACAAACAGGACCAAGCCTGGCTTGTTGAGGAGTGACGGACTCCATCCTTAGCTGGGGGGGTGCTCTCATCTTATCTACGAACATAGACAGGGCTCTAACTCCCCTAGCTCCACAATGAAATAGGGTGCAGGCCAGGCAGCAGGCTGTTAACCAGCCTGCCAGCTTAGTGGAGTCTGCCACAAGCACATTGAGTGTAGTCAGCTCAGCTATTCCCATTGAGACTGTGTCTGTGCCTTGACCTAGGTTTGGCAAAACTAAACATGGCGGTGTTCGCCTTAGCAATCTTATTAGAATAAAGACCTCCTCCATTCCTGCCATTATTGAAAGAGATCATGATACCTCACATTTCAAAATAGGGCTAATTAAATGTTAGATCCCTCACTTCCAAGGCCGTTATAGTCAATGAACTGATCATAATCTTGATGTGATTGGCCTGACTGAAACATGGCTTAAGCCTGATGAATTTACTGTGTTAAATGAAGCCTCACCTCCTGGTTACACTAGTGACCATATCCCCCGCGCATCCCGCAAAGGCGGAGGTGTTGCTAACATTTAGAATAGCAAATTTGAATTTACAAAAAAAAAACATTTTCATCTTTTGAGCGTCTAGTCATGAGATCTATGCAGCCTACTCAATATACAGCGTTCCTCACTGAGTTCCCTGAATTCCTATTGGACCTTGTGGTTATAGCAGATAATATTCTAATTTTGGGTGACTTTAATATTCACATGGAAAAGTCCACAGACCCACTCCAAAAGGCTTTTGGAGCCATCATTGACTCAGTGGGTTTTGTCCAACATGTCTCCTGCCCTACTCACTGCAACAGTCATACTCTGGACCTAGTTTTGTCCCATGGAATAAATGTTGTGGATCTTAATGTTTTTCTTCATAATCCTGGACTATTGGACCACCATTTTATTACGTTTGCAATCACAACAAATAATCTGCTCAGACCCCAACCAATTAGCATCAAAAGTCGTGCTATAAATTCTCAGACAACCCAAAGATTCCCTGATGCCCTTCCAGAATCCCTCTGCCTACCCAAGGACATCAGAGGACAAAAATCAATTAACCACCTAACTGAGGAATTCAATTAAACCTTGCACAATACCCTAGATGCAGTTGCACACAAACAAACTAACATTTGTCATAAGAAACTAGCTCCCTGGTATACAGAAAATGAGCTCTGATGCAAGCTTCCAGAAAATGTAAACGGAAATGGCGCCACACCAAACTGGAAGTCTTCCGACTAGTTTGAAAAGACAGTACAGTGCAGTATCGAAGAGCCCTCACTGCTGCTCGATCATCCTATTTTTCCAACTTAATTGAGGAAAATAAGAACAATCCGAAATTGCTTTTTGATACGGTCACAAAGCTAACTAAAAAGCAACTTTCCCCAAGAGAGGATGGCTTTCACTTCAGCAGTAATAAATTCATGAACTTCTTTGAGGAAAATATTGTGATCATTAGAAAGCAAATTACAGCTTTCTCCAAAGCTCAGTTGGTCTGAGTCTGCACAACTCTGCCAGGACCTAGGATCAAGGGAGACATTCAAGTGTTTAAGTGCTATATCTCGTGACACAATGATGAAAATAGTCATGGTCTCTAAACCTTCAAGCTGCATACTGGACCGTATTCCAACTAAACTACTGAAAGAGCTGCTTTGGCCCTCCTATGTTGAACATAATAAACAACTCTTTATCCACCGGATGTGTACCAAACTCACTAAAAGTGGCAGTAATAAAGCCTCTCTTGAAAAAGTCAAACCTTTTCCCAGAAAAAACAACTATTGGCCTATGTCTAATCTCCCATTCCTCTCAATAAAAAAAAAGCTGTTGCGCAACAACTCACTGCCTTCCTGAAGACAAACAATGTATACAAATGGCTTCAGTCTGGTTTTAGACCCCATCATAGCACTGAGACTGCACTTGTGAAGGTGGTAAATGACCTTTTAATGGCATCAGACCGAGGCTCCGCATCTGTCCTCGTGCTCCTAGACCTTAATGCTGCTTTTGATACCATCAATCACCACATTCTTTTAGAGAGATTGGAAACCCAAATTGGTCTACATGGACAAGTTCGGCCTGGAGCATTAGATCTTATCTGTTGGAAAGATATCAGTTTGTCTCTGTGAATGGTTTGTCCTCTGACAAATCAACTGTAAACTTCAGTGTTCCTCAAGGTTCCGTTTTAGGACCACTATTGTTTTCACTATATATTTTACCTTTTGGAGATGTCATTCAAAAACATAATGTTAACTTCCATTGCTATGCGGATGACACACAGCTGTACATTTCAATGAAACATGGTGAAGCCCCAAAATTGCCCTCGCTGGAAGCCTGTGTTTCAGACACAAGGAAGTGGATGGTGGCAAATGTTCTACTTTTAAACTCAGACAAAACAGAGTTGCTAGATCTAGGTCCCAAGAAACAAAGAGATCTTCTGTTAAATTTGACAATTAATCTTTATGGTTGTACAGTCGTCTCAAAAAAACTGAAAGACTTCAGCGTTACTCTGGATCCTGATCACTCTTTTGACAAATATATCAAGACTGTTTCAAGGACAGCTTTTTTCCATTTACGTAACATTGCAAAAATCCAAAATGTTCTGTCCAAAAATGATGCAGAAAAATTAATCCATGCTTTTGTTACTTCTAGGTTAGACTACTGCAATGTTCTACTTTCTGGCTACCCAGATAAAGCACTAAAACTTCAGTTAGTGCTAAATACGGCTGCTAGAATCCTGACTAGAACCCCAAAATGTGATCATATTACTCCAGTACGAGCCTCACTACACTGGCTTCCTGTTAAGGCAAGGGCTGATTTCAAGGTTTTACTGCTAACCTACAAAGCATTACATGGGCTTGCTCCTACCTATCTCTCTGATTTGGTCCTGCCGTACATATCTACACGTACGCTATGGTCACAAGATCCAGGCCTCCGAATTGTTCCTAGAATTGCTAAACAAACGGCTTTCTCCTGTAGAGCTCCATTTTTATGGAATGGTCTGCCTACCCATGTGAGAGACGCAGACTCAGTCTCAACCTTTAAGTCTTTATTGAAGACTCATCTCTTCAGTAGGACCTATGATTGAGTGTAGTCTGGCCCAGGAATGTGAAGGTGAACAGAAAGGCACTGGAGCAACGAACCGCCCCTGCTGTCTCTGCCTGGACGGTTCTCCTCTCTCCACTGGGATTCTCTGCCTCTACCCCTATTACAGGGGCTGAGTCACTGGCTTACTGGTGCTCTTCCATGCAGTTCCTAGGAGGGGTGCGACACTTAAGTTGGTTGAGTCACTGACGTATTCTTCCGGTCTGGGTTGGCGCTCCCCTTTGGGTTGTGCCGTGGCGGAGATCTTTGTGGGCTATACTCGGCCTTGTCTCAGGATGGTAAGTTGGTGGTTGAAGATATCCCTCTAGTGTTGTGGTGGCTGTGCTTTGGCATTTGGGTGGGGTTATATCCTGCCTTTTTGGCCCTGTCCGGGGGTATCATCGGATGGGGCCACAGTATCTCCTGACCCCTCCTGTCTCAGCCTCCAATATTTATGCTGCAGTAGTTTATGCGTCAGGGGCTAGGGTCAGTTTATCTGGAGTATTTCTCCAGTCTTATCCAGTGTCCTGTGTGAATTTAAGTATGCCCTCTCTAATTCTCTTTCTTTCTTTCTTTCTTTCTTTCTTTCTCTCTCTCGGAGGACCTGAGCCCTTGGACCATGCCTCAGGACTACCTGTCATGATGACTCCTTGTCCCACTGTGATTACTATTATTTGACCATGCTGATCTTGTATGAACATTTGAACATCTTGGCCTTGTTCTGTTATAATCTCCAACCGGGCACAGCCAGAAGAGGACTGGCCACCCCTCATAGCCTGGTTCCTCTCTAGGATTCTTCCTAGGTTTTGGCCTTTCTAGGGCGCTTTTCCTAGACACCGTGATTCTACACCTGCAGTGTTTGCTGTTTGGGATTTTATGCTGGGTTTCTGTACATCACTTTGATATATCAGCTGATATAAATGAATTTGATTTGATTTGTAAGCTTAAACCCCATTTGGGCGGAAGTGTCTCGGAAAGAGATTAGCTGTAATGTGACTAACATGACTTCACTTTAGAGTGTATTCCAATCCTTCGACCAAACATGTCACCGTTTATAAAGCACATGTTTATATCATATTCGACATAGTGGGTTATGTCACATTTGAAATTGGTGATTATGTTACACAGTTATGCCACATTTAACACTTTATAAAGCATGACACACGGTTACAGATACTTCGTAACGCATTTGTGTAGTCTTGTGGAGCTTTATGAAGCCTTTATAAGCTGAACCTAATTTAAAGCGGGCCCAAAAACTCTGTCATGCTTCATAAGAGGCCTATGGTTACCATGGACTTATCCATAATGACAGGTAGTATATCGCACTTATGTCATCATCTAAGGCTATATTGTATATCGGCGATGTAATTTTAATGTATATTGACATACATTATAAACAGTCACCTGTGGCATTATTATATAACCTTTATAATAATGCCATAATAACATAAAATATAGACTTCTTCTTCTACGTGGTTGTCATTTAAATGTGAGTGTACTGTATGAACACAGAGATGCCGTTTCCATTCAGTCTGAGGTCTGGCAATATCCCCCTCTTCCGACACTGACTTCCTCTCCCGCCCTTTTCCTCTAAATTGCCAAATTAAAGTATGTCTAATGGGCTCAACTTAATCTGTGGCCGTGGTCGCACCAGCTCCGGGCCAAGCTCAGTTAAATCATTAGGATGGTGCTTTGCATTTATGCAACACACTTCAATTGGTTTCATTTCGTTCAACGTTATCTGTTTTTCCACCACTGGTTCAAATGTGTTGCTTTTCTGTTGGCTCAACCTACTGCACTGGCCACAGTTTTTCTCTCTCTGACAAAGTTTGGGCTTAATTTCTACAATTCCATTTGACGTTTTAGGCATGCCCGAGACATACAACCATCTATGGTCTGTACTCAGGACAGGCCAGGTTTTATAACGCTCATGGAGAATCTCATTACTCACTTTCAGAGCCTGCCCCTCTAGTAGGCCTGCGTGTATAGTAGGTACGCCTTCACATACATACATATGCATGTATACACACACACGCACGCACGCACGCACACACACACACACACACACACACACACACACACACACACACACACACACACACACACACACACACACACACACACACACACACACACACACACACACACACACACACACACACACACACACACACACACACACACACAACACAGCCGAAGGGGCTTCAGTTTCATGTATGTGTTTGTGGGTGGTTGTGTGTGTGTGTGTGTTTTTGAGTTGGTGGGTGTGTCTGTGTGAGTGCATTCCTGTGTGTGTACGTGTGCGTGCATGTGTGTGTGTGTGTGTGTGTTGGTATGTCTATGGTATTGTTTGTGTGTTCATTTTTATTTATGTGCTATTTTGTGATAGTATTATACAGTATATACCTGTTTTTTATACTCCTACATTCTGTTTTTTGTACTCCTACATTCTGAGACATATTACTTGGGTCTCCATATCGTCTTCTGTCTGTATTTATGTATACTGTATACTGTCTCTGTATGTCTGTGTGTGCATGTTTGTTCGTGTGTCTCTCTCTCTCTCTCCCTCTCTCTCTCTCTCTGTGTCTATGCATCTGTCCGTGTGTGTCTGTGTGTGATGTAGTCACTCTGTCTCTTGCACTGGCTGTCTCTATTTTTACAGTGTTTACACTCTTAGTCATTGCATATTTACATCTGACGGAGAATATACACAAATCATAAATGCTTCACATTTTCGGGGGTCCTATTGTGTAATGCACACACACACACACACACACACACACACACACACACACACACACACACACACACACACACACACACACACACACACACACACACACACACACACACACACACACACACACACACACACACACACACACACACTGCGTTCCACTTTCTTCCCTCATCCCATGTAAATCTGGCTCTTTCTCCTTCTCTCGCCTCACACTTTTCTGTCTCTCACACACTCCTTCCCTCCCTCTCTTTTCCCCCTCCCTCTCCTTCTCTCCATGCCTTTCTGAGGTTAGACAGGAATGTGTGCAATGCGCGAGCAGGGCAGTTAAAGGTAGTGGCAGCAGTTGCAGAGTGGCTTGATCCTGACAGAGTGGAGTTGGGCCTCTCTTATTACAATCAAAACCTCCTTTCCTCTGCATTCACTTCATTTCCTCTCTCTCCTCTCATTTTTTCACTCTCGGTCTCTTGTCATCTCATGCACACAGCAGTCAAGATCATTTTTTTCTGTGTCTATGTCTGCCTCTTCTTTATTTACATTATCTGGAGTTGATTTTCATCTTTTAAAATAAATACTGTTTCTTCTCTCCTATGGTTTTATCTTCTTCTTTGTCAACTCTCCACACCTCAGTGTTGAATTTGGTGTTTCTATAGTTTAGTACTGACTGTCCACTGGGTAAGTCAAGCATACTGTACCTCATTATAAGGTTATCCAACTCTAGTCCTGAATAGAAACTGGGAGTGCAAGCTTTTGTTCCAGCCCAACACCAGCATACCTTCAATTTATCATGGTCATCAGTCTTGACCACCATTAGTTGAATCGGCACAACCACAAGCTGGACTGGAGTTGGAGATGATGTCAGGTTTCATATATGACACTGTTGCAAGGACTACTGTCACTGCTGGCGTCTAGAGACAGCAGAGGTATTGAGTTCAGAAGAGGGCTCGGTTACAGGAAGTTGAAATCCCCATTGAGCCAAGGGATGGGCAACATTGCTTTGGTTCAAAGTTTACCTCATTATACTAATTGTGATTTCAATTGAAAACCATAACAAAGTGATTAGTTATCGGGTGGGCTTCTGCTGGGCTGTAGACAAAAGCCTGACAACATTGCAGTTCTCCAGGACAGGAGTTGTAAATACCTGACCATTTGGGTATTCAAATACTATTAGGTTTTTGACCATTAGAGACTGGCTTTGCAAAAGAGTACTGCTTGTAGCCTATCCCTTGAGAGGACTGACTGGTTTACCATAGCTATACAGAGGTGCTCGTCAGTGCACCGAAATGGGTGTGTCTCTCACCAGCTTCCTGTTTCCCACTGGTGCCCATGCACGGTTGTGCATCTCCCTAAAAATATGCAAATCTATGCGCGAGCAAAGGCGGCCCTGTATTTTTTGATGAAAGAGTTCTATGAGAATCTCACTCATATACGCTCGTTTTCCTCTCTGTTGGTCTCTCTCTCTTCCCCGTGCTCTCTTTCTCCCTCCCTGCCGCTCTCTCTCTCTCACTCTCTCATTTTTTTTATAACGGGCCTCACTTTAATATGTATGCAAATTCACCATCTTCCATTGCCTTAATTGGATGGCTTTCAGCAGCCCAGCCTGTGTGAAGGGTGTTTGTGTTTGTGTGGAGCTCTGGCTCCCGCTGGCTAATCGCCACAACCCCCCAGAGAACCTCCCCACGCTACCTTGCCAGAGGCACTGGGGACAAGCGACCCAGCAGATCGAGGGGGCCACAATTCAGCGGGCCACGATAGCCACAGCTGACTGGAGCCGAAAATCAATTGTGTGCTGATGCTATGTATCTTTCGGTAGACCTTTCCCATTTCGCTCTTCCGAATCTGGCTCGTGGGCTACACACAGGCACACTCTCCGTCACTCTCCCCCTGCTGCTAAAACTTTCCTTGAAACAATAAACATGTGGTGGTTGTGTTTTTATGCCTTTATGCCTGGAAAAGTGTTGTATCACAAAAATGGGCATGACTCCACACTTTTTTGTAAATACTTATATTTAGTATTTTATCATGCTTTTGTGTGCCAGTATCACAATATTGTGTACATGGAATTGCTCAATGTATTCCTTAACATAGAACATGTTACGAACCTTAATAAACCATAAAATACTATTACATTTTTTTAAACTATAAATTGATGCTTTTTTATTAATACTTTTCATTGATATGTTACATTTGATGTTTCCATATTTATCTTTGTCTTGTAAATACATTTGTATCGTGGTTTTAGCTAGGTTTTTATTGAAAACGATATAGAAATGTCATTGGACTAAACATTCTCCTGTAACGGCTTTCTTCCTGGGAAGGAGAGGACCAAAGCGCAGCGTGGTAAGTGTCCATGGTTCTTTAATGACAGAAACTCAACATGAACACACTACAAAACAATAAACGTTGCAAAACCTGAAACAATCCTATCTGGTGCAGAGAAAACAAAGACAGGAAACAACCACCCACACATCCCAACACAAAACAGGCTACCTAAATATGGTTCCCAATCATAGATCTAATTGAGAACCATATCAGGCCAAACATAGAAATAGACAAACTAAACACACAACATAGAATGCCCACCCAGCTCATGTCCTGACCAACACTAAAACAAGGAAAACACATACGAACGATGGTCAGAACGTGACATCTCCATTTTAAACATCTCTACCATACAAGGTTGTCTCACTATTGACTTTGACCTTCATGCCACGTGTTATTTTGCCATGCTATTTCCATATCAAAAGGATAGGCAAAGAGGAGATATCCTGATGCAGAGATAGAAACAAATGATAGTAGTGAAAGAGTGAGTGAAATCACAGTACTATCTGTTATGCAGGTGAATGAGGACCCAAAAGCGACTTAACAGAAACAGAGTTTATTCCAGTCTTAACAAAAAACGATAAATCCTGAATTCTTTCACTGGTAATGTCCAAACAGGAATAACTGAAATCCTCTAGTCAGTAGAGGGGAACAACAGGAGATGCGACCACAGACTGCAGGTCGCTTCGGGTTGGCGCAGGCCGTAGCTGATCTCACACCTGCTCACACGCAGCATCTGAAGAAGGCAAAAACACGACAGGACGGAACAAGGACACAGTACAGCAAACAAGGATCCGACAAGGACAGAAGCGGAAACAGAGGGAGAAATAGGGACTCTAATCAGAGGGCAAAATAGGGGACAGGTGTGAAAGAGTAAACGAGGTAGTTAGGAGAATGAGGAACAGCTGGGAGCAGGAACGGAACGATAGAGAGAGAGAGAGAGAGGGAGAGAGATAGAGAGAGGGAAAGAACCTAATAAGACCAGCAGGGGGAAACGAATAGAAGGGAAAGCACAGGGACAAGACATGACAATCTATGACAAAACATGACACTATCCATTATTCAGAGTATATTTACCACAGATATACAGTATACTTGGTCCGACGTTAAACAAAGCATAACTTTTAAGGCCTAATGAAGCCTTCATAAACCGTTTATAAACAAAAGCCATGCTATACTGTATGAAGAGTGGCAAAAGTGTAATGCCATATTTGGCAAAGCCTCAGATATCATGACCTTTAACATCAACCTTTATTTGGTATGACTTTACTTATACATTATTGATTTTCAGATTTTAATGGATTGTCATTGCAAGGGTTCATTTGATGAGCATTTATGTAGCGCTTATGAATGCTGTAGGAATGCTATACATGCTTTATAAGTTGTTCATTTACTGTAACGTGAAACATATCCGAAAAGCGACCTCCGATAAATTAAAATGATCGCTATGCACTCCGTAAAACGACCTCCGATAAAATAAAGTGATCGCTATGCACTCCGTAAAGCGACCGCCGATAAAATAAAGTGGTCGCTATGCACTCCGTAAAACGACCTCCGATAAAATAAAGTGATCGCTATGCACTCCGTAAAACGACCTCCGATAAAATAAAGTGATCGCTATGAACTCCGTAAAGCGACCGCCGATAAAATAAAGTGATCGCTATGACCTTCGTAAGGCATCATAGAGGCGAAATGACACAAGACGTATGTGGCGGAGACTCCAGACAATCACAGATTATAAAGGGAAAACCTGCCATGTTGTGGACACTCCCGGATAAGCTAAACACCTTCTTCACCCACTTCAAGGAAAACAACATTGAGCTGAGAGCAGGAGGATTGTGTGCTCTCGTAACTCCGTGGCCGATTAAGTAATTTAAGTGTGTTAATCCTCTCAAGGCTGCCGGCCCAGATGGCATCCCAAGCCACGTCCTTAGAGCATGTGTAGACAGACCAGCTGGCTGGAGTGTTTACGGACATATTCTATCTCTCGATATCCCAATCTGAGGTCGCCACTTGCTTCAAGATGTCCACCATCGTTCCTGTACCTAAGAAAGCGAAGATAACGGAACTAAATGACAATAGCCCCGTAGCACCCACGTCTATCATCATGAAGCGCGTTAACAGGCTAAGGGCACAATACCTCTCCCCTATTTGACCTAGATAGTTTGTGTGTATGTATTGATATATGGGCTACGTGTGACTTTTTTTTATTGATGAAGTTCTGTCCTTGAGCTGTTCTTCCCTATTAATGTTCTGTATTATGTCATGTTTTAAGTGGACTCTAGGAAGAGTAGCTGCTGCTTTTGCAACAGTTAATGGGGATCCTAATAAAATACCAAAAATATACCCCCCAAAAAGTACCATATCACCTCAATCTTAAACGACAACCTTGACCCACTACAATTCACGTACCGCCCTAACAGATCCAGGGACAACGCAATCGCTATTGCACTACCCACTGCTCTATTCCACCTGGACAAGAGACATAACTACAGTGCCTTCAGAATGTATTCACACCCCTTGACTTTTTACAGCCTGATATTAAAAATGGATGAACTTAATATTTTGTGTCACTGATCTATACATGATGTCAAAGTGGAATTTTGTTTTTGGAATATTTTACAAATGAATAAAAAATGAAAAGCTGAGATGTCTTGAGTCAATAAGTTTTCAACCCCTTTGTTATGGCAAGCCCAAATAAGTACAGGAGTAAAACTTTGCTTAACAAGTCACATAATAAGTTGCATGAATTCACTCTGTGTACAATAATAGAGGTGAACATGATTTTTGAATGACTGGCCTATCTCTAGTGCCTCGGAAAGTAGGGCGCCTACTGGGAAAAAAAAGCAGACACTGAATATCCCTTTGAGCATGGGGAAGTTATCAATTACACTTTGGACGGTGTATCAATTTACCCAGCTACTACAAAGATACAAGACGTCCTCTCTAACTTAGTTGCTGGAGAGGAAGGAAACTTAAGGATACGAGAATTATGGAGCGATGTCAGTGCCAACAGAAATTGTATTTGTAATTTAGCATTTTTGTATTAGGATATTGAATTTGAATTTAATATTTTTTCATTTATAATGCGCAAATTGAATCATTGAATTCCCAAAATGTGACCTGTATTACATGATTTGATACTGAATTGAATGAATATTTCAATCGGTAAAACAATTCAATTGAATATTCAAATTCTATGTTTATATATTCAGCTTCATTATGGTAGACATTGCATTCATTGTCAGTGTTTCAAGTTTTCAAACTTTAAATTAAGTTTATCAAAGTTTCAAAAACTGAGTGTACAAACACTTAAAACACCTTCCAAATATTGAGTTTCACCCCCCAGAACAGCCTCATTTCGTTGGTGCATGGACTCTACAAGGTGTCGGAAATGTGCTACAGGGATACTGGTCCACGTTGACTCCAATACTTCCCACAGTTGTGTCAAGTTGGCTGGATGTCCTGTGGGTGGTGGAACATTCTTGATACACACGGGAAACTGTTGAGCTTGAAAAACCCAGCAGCATTGCAGTTCTTAACACAAACTGGTGGAAAAACAATTACCTTTTCATCCTGAATACAAAGTGTTATGTTTGGGGCAAATCTAATACAACATATTACTGAGTACAACTCTCTATATTTTCAAGCATAGTGGTGGTTCCATCAGGTTATGGTTATCCTTGTTATCATTAAGGACTGGGGAGTTTTCAGCATAAAAAAAGAAACGGAATGGACATAATAACAGCAAAAGTCCTCTTTCCACCAGACACTGGGAGATTAATTCACCTTTCAGCAGGACAATAACCTAAAACACAATGTCAAATATACACTGTAGTTGCTTAACAAGAAGACAGTGCATTTTCCTGAGTTGCAGAGTTACAGTTTTGACTTCTTTTTGAAAATCTATGGCAAGACTGGAAAATGGTTGCCTAGTAACAATCAACAACCAATTTGAAGGTGCTTGAAGAATTTAGAAAATAATAACGTGCAAATTTTGTACAGTCCAGCTGTGTAACACTCTTAAAGAATCACAGTTATAATCGCTGACCAGCGTGAATCGAATATGCATCTGAGGTTAGAATATTAGATATTTCTGTATGTTATTCGTATGTTATTATTACAAATTACAAAAATGTTACTATGTCATTATGGGGTAAAGTGTGTAGATGGGTGAGAGAAAAACGCAATTTAATCTTGAATTCACACTGTTCCACAACAACATGTATGAATACTTTCTGAAGGCCACTGTGTATGTAAGGGATAAAAGTCAAAGTGTTGTACATTACCTTGGAACTAGCGGACGACGCAGCGGGACGAGGCGGAGATATACCTTATCGTTCTCACTCATCATTATTCACGATTCATTCAGGATTATCCGTCATCATGGTGGCATCCACATTCATGTAGAAGTGTTTAGAAACATAGTCTATTCTTATTTACAATACAATTGACTCCAAAATGACACAATACATTACAATACATTACTTACCATTCATTTCTATTGGGCACAAACTAATCTGAAACACAACCAAAACAAACAGCGAATGCATCCATCAAATGAGTTACAAGCTTGATGTAGTCATTTCATACTACGAATATGGGACCAAATACCTTACTTTTTATTACTTTAATACACATAGAAATGAATCTGTTCCTTCGCTGGGGGACGATGTACAAAGGTTCATCAGATGTGAATGAACATACACTTCTGCTCAAGGGTCAATTGAAAAAAAGGATGGAGAGAAAGAGAGACAGAGAGAGATTATCTGAGTATGATGGGTTTAAGGATAGAGGTGTGGACAGAGAAAAAGAGGGTTGAGGGGGAAAATCCTGCACTGTTGTAGTTTGAAATCTGCTTTCCTCACTATCAGCATGAGGTAGTTCTGTTAGACCCCCCCCCCCCCATCCACCCTCGGAAATAAGTGTGTTTTTGGTCCTGTCCTGTAAAGGTTTTCCTCTGGTGATTATGGGGATTCCCCGCACACCCAATACACACACATACTTAGAAGTGATCAATTTGAAAATAAAAAATCTTAGGTATTGTAATCCAAAGGGGACTTTTATTTTGACACGCACTGTCAGAAGCGACATTTAATGTTGAATCAAAGGTTGAGCATTTCAGCACTCTTAAATGTGTCATGAACCATTCACATCGGGTGTTTTGAATACCCTTTCAAATAAAGTGCTACCACATTTTGTCAGGTTTACAAGGACTTTTCAGAAACTGCGAGAAAAAAAAGGTAAAGGTGGGCTTACTGAATAGATCCAGACAGCCTTGAGTTTGTCCAGCTCCCCAGATGCTTTCCGAATTGTTTGGGAGGATAATTATTCAACGGTATAAAACTTGTATTGAACCATTGGCAGCGATGATTTGCAGCTCTTGATTTTAAGAGCCTGCACTTTTTTTGTAAACGTTTGAATCAAAATCCACTTGAAACTTCCTTAGACCCAAAGTTAACAGTGATGCACAACATTACCAGATTGTGAATCTCCCAAAGCAACACAACCTATAAATGTATAGGATTCAATAACAACTAAATTGCTGGAATACAATGGACATAAAAATATTAATATATATATGGACAATGGACATAAAAATGTAATATATATATGGACAATGGACAATAAAAATGTAATATATATATTTGAAGGTGTTCAAGGTCAGTCAACTGTGTGTTTCAATGTCAAGTTGACACAAACTCACCCCATGAGTTCATAGAAGGTCAGTTTAATCCTGTCAGTCAAAAAGTCTGATTCCACTTTGTTTGGACAGTTGTATTGACTGTGTGGAGCAACAAGAGCACCTTTTTTACATACAGTAACATGTTTTACTGTTTAATTAAAAATAAGTTGATTCACAAATGTAAATGTTGTGATAAAGTGATTAGAAATATATGATTCCTTATAATGCTCTTATTATTTCCTTTATCATTATTATATCATAAAGAAATGTCTGCCATATGTGGGCCTAATTGTCACATTGCGTCATTTTGATTGCCTTTGCATGGACTAAAGTGCAAAAAATATTTGAAATACTTGAATCAATTTTGATTGTCATTGTGCCACACTCATAGGTTCCTCTTGAACTGCACTAACCTGACCACCCTCTACATGAGGGTGCTGCACTAACCTGACCACCCTCTACATGAGGGTGCTGCACTAACCTGACCATCCTCTACATGAGGGTGCTGCACTAACCTGACCACCCTCTACATGAGGGTGCTGCACTAACCTGACCTCCCTCTACATGAGGGTGCTGCACTAACCTGACCACCCTTTACATGAGGGTGCTGCACTAACCTGACCTCCCTCTACATGAGGGTGCTGCACTAACCTGACCACCCTCTACATGAGGGTGCTGCACTAACCTGACCACCCTCTACATGAGCGTGCTGCACTAACCTGACCTCTACATGATCTCATTCCACATAGAAGGGAAGAAAGTACTTGCAGAATTCTCCGAAATTGGAGCCAACTGTTCAGCATAAACGCAGGAACAGATTGAAACATCCGACCATTGCTACTGCCATCAGACTTTTTAATAGCCAAATGTGACCTTTTTAAACAGTAACTTCTCATAAGATAGGATATTTTTAACTGAATGTAATATCTTGTGGGTTTTTAAGTATTGTCTAAATGCAAAATTCAGTCCTGTCAACTGTGAGCATGAATGAAATACATCAAATCAAACTACAAAATAAAAGACTACAGCCTAGTTTGTTTATGACACACTGGTCACATCTAGTTGTTCCCTTCATAGCCATCGGAGATATAGCCTAGCAATGGTCGCTAGTTAGCCTGCAATGTAGGCAACTGTATAGCTACTATATTTAAATGCTAAAAAACACTGAACATCCAAATTCACAACAGAACGTACATCATAGAAATGAATGATGTATCCGGCTCTTCCTCGAACTGGTTTGTGTTTCTCGAGTTCTAATGTTTCTCACTCTGCACTTCTTCTCCTCGGCTATGCGCTCTCTCCCTCTGTCAGACGACTGCCAAATGATTCCGGGAACGAAGGGAACATCAACCAAAAAGGAAAATCCATGAAAAAACCTCTCTAGGGTGGAGGTTGTTTCCTTGGCAACACGTTGATGATTGGCTGCGGTGGGAAAGGGGCTTTCATTTCTGTGTATGTACGTGGTGATTAATGAACCATTGATGTTGGTGGAGCACTGTGCTGTGCCGAAAAAGCACTGAGAGAGAGTCAGCAGGCTGCCGCATTCGGTATCCTGTCCCGAAATGCTCTTGCTTTGCATCCTTTCAGATTAAACTATTCCCCTATTAGAAATTTAGCCATGAAACTGATGTATATTTAGCCATGAAACGGATGTATAATTCATTTTTCTTTCAATCCAGACACACAGTGTATGCTCATGTGCTATAATGTCTGTGGAGAATGCAATATCTTAAAAATTATGATTTATATGTAACCTCAGTTTGTTTTAGAACTGTCAGTGAGTGTTTAAGCAATAAGGCATGAGAACCTAGGAATTATCTTGTGAGTAACTTCCGACTAAGGGTTGTTCTTAGGCCTGAGGCAAAGCGAAAGGCCGGAGAAACAGCCTTCAGGAGGATGTAATTCACAATAATTCCTTGGTTCGGGGACCAAATTGTTATTATAAAACGGTTTCCAACAATGACAGAAAACTATGTGCAATTTCATTTGTTTTACACTCGTTTCTATTGCAATTTCTTTGGATATATCCATTATAATTATCCTGATGCATGAATTTTCCTGTCTCAGAGAAGCTGTCAGTGTTGTCTTATTCAAAGGCATGGCATGGTGGATATTCCAAAATAGAACTACATAATTGGACTCAGGGACTAAACACCTTCCTCTCCAACTGGATTCTAGACTTCCTGATGGGCCGTCCCCAGGTGGTAAGGGTAGGTAACAACACATCTGCCACGCTGATCCTCAACACAGGGGCCCCTCAGGGGTGCATGTTCAGTCCCCTTCTGTACTCCCTGTTCACCCATGACTGTACGGCCAGGCACTACTCCAACACCATCATTAAGTTTGCAGATCACACAACATTGGTAGGCCTGATCACAGACAATGATGAGACAACCTATAGGGAGAAGATCAGAGACCTGGCTGCTTTGTGCAAGGACAACAACCAAATTCTAATCAACGGGGCTGTAGTGGAGCAGGTTGAGAGCTTCAATTCACGTTCCTTGGTGTCCACATCACCAAAAAACTAACATGGTCCAAGCACACCAAGACAGTTGTGAAGAGGTCACGACAAAACCTATTCCACCTCAGGAGACTGAAAAGATTTGGGTCCTCAGATCCTCAAAAGTATCTAAAGCTGTACCATCGAGAGCATGGTTGCATCAACTCCTGGTATGTCATATGCTAGGCATCAGATTGCAAGCCACGAAAAAATAAGCATTAAGCAGACCAAGGGAAGAGGTTTTGTATGGAGGGCAATGAGAGAGTGTGGTATTTGGTCAGTATTAAAGTGAATTTCTCTTTGGATATGTGAGGCTTATTTGATTAAATAGAAGTTTGATAATTCTTAGGTTGTAATGAGTGTAGTGATATACAGTGCCTTCAGAATGTATTCTTACCTCTTCACTCTTTCCACTTTTTACAAATTGCTATGTGTTGCTGTGTGTTTGGTCAACAATCTTCACAAAATACTCTGCAAAGAAGAAAAGTTACAACATTTGTAAAAACATATATTCGAAAATAATTGATTACATAAGTATTCAACCCTCTGAGATAGAGATTACAGCTGTGAGTCATTCTAGGTATGTCTCTAAGAGTGATTACAGCTGTGAGTCATTCTAGGTATGTCTCTAAGAGCGATTACAGCTGTGAGTCATTCTAGGTATGTCTCTAAGAGTGATTACAGCTGCGAGTCATTCTAGGTATGTCTCTAAGAGTGATTACAGCTGCGAGTCATTCTAGGTATGTCTCTAAGAGTGATTACAGCTGTGAGTCATTCTAGGTATGTCTCTAAGAGTGATTACAGCTGTGAGTCATTCTAGGTATGTCTCTAAGAGTGATTACAGCTGTGAGTCATTCTAAGTATGTCTCTAAGAGTGATTACAGCTGTGAGTCATTCTAGGTATGTCTCTAAGAGCGATTACAGTTTTGAGTCATTCTAGGTATGTCTCTAAGAGCGATTACAGCTGTGAGTCATTCTAGGTATGTCTCTAAGAGTGATTACAGCTGTGAGTCATTCTAGGTATGTCTCTAAGAGCGATTACAGCTGTGAGTCATTCTAGGTATGTCTCTAAGAGCGATTACAGCTGTGAGTCATTCTAGGTATGTCTCTAAGAGCGATTACAGCTGTGAGTCATTCTAGGTATGTCTCTAAGAGCGATTACAGCTGTGAGTCATTCTAAGTATGTCTCTAAGAGCGATTACAGCTGTGAGTCATTCTAGGTATGTCTCTAAGAGCGATTACAGTTGTGAGTCATTCTAGGTATGTCTCTAAGAGCGATTACAGCTGTGAGTCATTCTAGGTATGTCTCTAAGAGCGATTACAGCTGTGAGTCATTCTAAGTATGTCTCTAAGAGTGATTACAGCTGTGAGTCATTCTAAGTATGTCTCTAAGAGCGATTACAGCTGTGAGTCATTCTAGGTATGTCTCTAAGAGCGATTACAGCTGTGAGTCATTCTAGGTATGTCTCTAAGAGTGATTACAGCTGTGAGTCATTCTAGGTATGTCTCTAAGAGTGATTACAGCTGTGAGTCATTCTAGGTATGTCTCTAAGAGTGATTACAGCTGTGAGTCATTCTAGGTATGTCTCTAAGAGTGATTACAGCTGTGAGTCATTCTAGGTATGTCTCTAAGAGTGATTACAGCTGTCATTCTCTCTAAGAGTGATTACAGCTGTGAGTCATTCTAGGTATGTCTCTAGCGATTACAGCTGTGAGTCATTCTAGGTATGTCTCTAAGAGCAGCTGTGATTTCTACAGCTTACAGCTGTGAGTCATTCTAGGTATGTCTCTAAGAGCGATTACAGCTGTGAGTCATTCTAGGTATGTCTCTAAGAGCTGATTACAGCTGAGTGAGTCATTCTAGGTATGTCTCTAAGAGCGATTACAGCTGTGAGTCATTCTAGGTATGTCTCTAAGAGCGATTACAGCTGTGAGTCATTCTAGGTATGTCTCTAAGAGTGATTACAGCTGTGAGTCATTCTAGGTATGTCTCTAAGAGCGATTACAGCTGTGAGTCATTCTAGGTATGTCATTCTGTGAGTCATTCTAGTATGTCTCTAAGAGCGATTACAGCTGTGAGTCATTCTAGGTATGTCTCTAAGAGCGATTACAGCTGTGAGTCATTCTAGTATGTCTCTAAGAGCGATTACAGCTGTGAGTCATTCTAGGTATGTCTCTAAGAGTCATTCTAGATTACAGCTGTGAGTCATTCTAGGTATGTCATTCTAGGTATGTCTCTAAGATTTACAGCTGTGAGTCATTCTAGGTATGTCTCTAAGAGCGATTACAGCTGTGAGTCATTCTAGGTATGTCTCTAAGAGTGATTACAGCTGTGAGTCATTCTATGTCATTCTAGGTATGTCTCTAAGAGCGATTACAGCTGTGAGTCATTCTAGGTATGTCTCTAAGAGCGATTACAGCTGTGAGTCATTCTAGGTATGTCTCTAAGAGCGATTACAGCTGTGAGTCATTCTAGGTATGTCTCTAAGAGCGATTACAGCTGTGAGTCATTCTAGGATTATGTCATTCTAAGTATGTCTCTAAGAGTGATTACAGCTGTGAGTCATTCTAGGTATGTCTCTAAGAGCGATTACAGCTGTGAGTCATTCTAGGTATGTCTCTAAGAGTGATTACAGCTGTGAGTCATTCTAGGTATGTCTCTAAGAGTGATTACAGCTGTGAGTCATTCTATGGTATGTCATTCTAGGTATGTCTCTAAGAGCGATTACAGCTGTGAGTCATTCTAGGTATGTCTCTAAGAGCGATTACAGCTGTGAGTCATTCTAGGTATGTCTCTAAGAGCGATTACAGCTGTGAGTCATTCTAGGTATGTCTCTAAGAGATTTGCACACCTTGATTGTATAATAGTTGCAAATTGTTATTTTAAAAATTCTGCAAGCACTGTTGAGTTGGTTATTGACCATTGTTAGATTGCCATTTTTCAAGTCTTACCATAGGCTTTCAAGATGATTTAAGTCAAAACTGTAACTAGGTCACTCAGGAACATTCACTGTCGTATTGGTAAACAACTGCAGTGTAGATTTAGCATTGTGTTTTAGGTTGTTGTTCTGCTGAAAGGTGAATTTGTCTCACAGTGTCTGTTGGAAAGCATACTGAACCAGGGTTTTTTGTCTGTGATTAGCCCCATTCCGTTTCCTTTTATGTAAAAAAAACCTCCCTAGCCCTTGCCGATGACAAGCATACCCATAACATGATGCAGCCACCACCATGCTTGAAAAGATATAGAGTGGGATTCCGTGATGTGTTCCGTTGGATTTGGCCCAAACATAACGCATTGCATTCAGGAAATAAAGTCAATGTTTTTGCCAACTTTTTTGCAGTTTTACTTTTTAATGCCTTATAACAAACAATTTTGCTGAATATTTTTATTCTGTATTATTCTTCCTTCGGTCCACTCTGTCATTTAGCTTAGTATTGTAGATTAACTGCAATGTTGTTGATCCATCCTCAGTTTTCTCCCTTCACAGCCATTCATCTCTGTAACTGTTTTAAAGTCACCATTGGCCTCATGGTGAAATCCCTGAACGCTTTCCTTCTTCTCAGGCAGCTGAGGACGCCTGTAACTTTTTTTGTGACTGGGTGTATTGATACATCCAAAGTGTAATTATTAACCCAAAGTGTAATTAATAACTTCACAATGGTCAAACGGGATTTCAATACTGCTGGTGCCCTGCTTTGTGAGGCATTGGAAAACCTCCCTGGTCTTTGTGGTTGAATCTGTGTTCAGACTCACTAAGCAATTTTTTTACTGCTGAACTGATTTAGGCTTGCCATGGCAAAGGGGTTGAATACTTATTGACTCAAGATGTTTCATCTTTTAATTAATTTGTAAAAATGTATAAAAACATAATTCAACTTTGACATAGGTTATTGTGTGTAGGCCTGTGGAATAAAACATGCTTAACATTTAGGCTGTAGCAACTTTGAGGAAAAATATTTTATATCTGAGCTGTCTTTGTTCATACACATATCTGCTCTCATTGGTAGAATGTTCCCATCTGATCTCGCTTCCTCTCGCCTGCCTTTCGCCTTTGCAGATATGTATTTTCATTGTTAGAGTGGTCAGTTGATAATCTTGTCAGTATAATAGATGGTCTTTGTTTTGTGTATGTGAAGGTATATGTAGTGTACATGTGTGCGTGGGGAGGCTGTTGGAAAGTGTGTGTATTTTGTTTGTATGCATTATATATGTGTGAATGGGCTTTTAGAATAATATTTACATGTTAGCAGCATTCTTACAGCTCCCACTGTTATGACTCTATCGGCAATTCCTTGAATACTGGCTAATATTGTTATTGACAATAGGGTCCATGTACTTCAACACTTTCCTAGTGACCATCTGTTTAAAGGTCAAGCCACTTTAACCTTGGACCTTGAAATCACTGAGCTAGAGTATGTCTAAGAGTCATCACAGTGGGAGCTGTAAGCATGCTGCTACCATGTAAAGAACATTCTGAAAGACCTTTCACATATACAGTATATAATGCACACATACTATGTACACACACTTTCAAACAGTCTCCCCAAACACACACGTGTATAATACATATACTTTCACATACAGTACACTACACACGCACACACATGCACAAACACACACCAGAGTCTGAAATATGCAAGGCCCAACAATACCAGCAGGCTATTAGGCCCCCCCTTTGCACACTCAAAGTCACCACTTTAATTATGACTAATTCAACTCATCGCCCGCTCAGAGAGAGAGCAAGAGAGAGACTTTAGTGTGGGCCCCTGCAATCATAGGGACGAGGGAGATAGCACGTTTCCCGTCACTTTGTGAAGGACGAGCTTGTTTGTGGCTGAGGGTAGAGACATGTAACACAACATTCCTATGAATTGAAGGAGGAAGGAATGAATCTGAGAAATAGAAAGACAAAATGACATAGGAGGAGGACATGATGAAACCACCTAAGACACTCTCTTTTTTTAAATTAGGACCAAGTCAGTGATTATTTTTGTCATTTATTTGAGAGTTTTTGTCCATGCATGAAGAACACTCCGAGGAATGAGTGTAATCAAAATGAATATAAACATTACAGTGTTGAAAACATGCTGAGGGACAGGGTAACTTAAGCCATCTACACAGTAGTGAATTAAGTATTACCTCTACCTTTTTAAAACAATGTCTATCTTTATTCCCCCAAAACAATTCAACACAATCACAATTACATTTTTGTCTTTTTATAATTTTAAGCATCTTTTGAAAGTAACAACAAAAAGTTAGCTGTTCTGTTAGGAAAGGCCTTTGTCACACCATATGGATAAGGGCATTGCTGTGCTATCTAAGGGGATTTTTTATTTCAGCTAGCTACCAATTGCTGTGAAGTCATCCAAATTATTTGTAATAACAACTGAGGTAGCTACAGTATGTAATCTAAGTCAACACTTAACTACTACAAACTAATTTAATTGACAATAAGTAAAGGTTAACTTACATGTTTTTTGCTGTCCTGTGGCACAATAATTGGGCATTTCATTTGCGAACTCATTCCATGATCAGCAACACTAACAAAGTACTACCGGGTCACGGAATTTCTGTTCTTTTTCAAATAAAAGTCCCCACGTAACAGCATGAAAGTGTCAATAACCTGTATTTATTAATGATATGTGAAAAATACTTTTCTAAACTTGATCAATTATTCATATTTGTTTATATTTAAGTGACATTTGTATTAAATGTGGGTTTTAAAACACGTTTTCAAAGTCATATGCCCCCAATGCGAATCACTGAGAATCACTGTATATGAAAAACATATGGGCTTATAGAGCAAAAACTATTGTAGGGAGTACTCAGTAGAGTCTGTAGAATGTATACATGGTGTAGGGAGTACTCAGTAGAGTCTGTAGAATGTATACATGGTGTAGGGAGTACTCAGTAGAGTCTGTAGAATGTATACATGGTGTAGGGAGTACTCAGTAGAGTCTGTAGAATGTATACATGGTGTAGGGAGTACTCAGTAGAGTCTGTAGAATGTATACATGGTGTAGGGAGTACTCAGTAGAGTCTGTAGAATGTATACATGGTGTAGGGAGTACTCAGTAGAGTCTGTAGAATGTATACATGGTGTCAGTACTCAGTAGAGTCTGTGAATAATACATGTGTGGGGTACTCCATAGAGTCTTAGAATGTATACATGGTGTAGGAGTACTCAGTAGAGTCTTTAGAATGTATTCATGGTGTTTTAGTACTCATTAGAGTCTTTTAGAATGTATTCATGGTGTTTTACTCCATCCATTCTTGGAATGTATACATGGTGTCCATTACTCATTGAGTCTTTTAGAATGTATACATGGTCTTTTAGTCCATCCATTCCATTGGTCTTTTAATGTATACATGGTGTCATATCATGGGGCTCTGAATAATACAGTGCCGCTGGTCTTTTACTCCATCCATTCCATTGGTCTTTTACTCCATCCATTCCATTGGTCTTTTACTCCATCCATTCCATTGGTCTTTTACTCCATCCATTCCATTGGTCTTTTACTCCATCCATTCCATTGGTCTTTTACTCCATCCATTCCATTGGTCTTTTACTCCATCCATTCCATTGGTCTTTTACTCCATCCATTCCATTGGTCTTTTACTCCATCCATTCCATTGGCAGCCACAGAAAACCCTCTAACCAAAAAACAGCGTGGGCAGTGCACTGAATTCAAGGACAACTACACTCAAAAATCTACATTTATTTGATTTTTCACAGACCTCAAAAGTCATCCAATGATGTGGATTAAGCATTGTTGTGAAAACAGAAAATCTAATTAAATTAAAACTGATTTAAAAGGACCTACTAAAGTTGTTTTGCTGTGCATGACCGCACTTTAGAGTGTGTTATCCCAAAGAACAACATTTTGGGGAACGTTGAGGTCAGGTCCAATATTGACTATGTCACCCAAGAGGTAAAGAAGCCGGGCCATCCTAGAAATGTTTTGGAGTAATATAACACGTACAATTTTGCAAATCCATCATAATCTGCACATCATTTAAAGCGGGACCGAGTTGGTCACTGTTTCACAGTTCAATAACACTTGATGTGAGAGATGAGAGGTTGATTGTGCTAAATAGTAAGATAAAACCAGAAATGGTTACAGAGCATTATGGGTACTGTAGACAGTATATCATGCTTCAGTCATGACCTATAATGTGAGGTGCCATGTTATGCTGTTCTTTTCATTGCTGTGTTAGCTGTTGTTGTACAAAGTTGTTTCCAATTCCTCTATTCCACCTAGAAATCCTGAACACAAATGTGCTCCCCAACCACGACAACTAGCAAGGATTTTTATTCTAAAGTCTAACGAGAATTCTATCTACCCCCACATCAAATAATATTGTGCACATAGCATATTCATTTTATTGACGGTGCCAATAAAGAAAACCTCACAATTGCAAATGACAAGATACAATTCAGAAAACAAAAATACAACACAACTGAAGACTTGACCCTGCATCCTCCCTATCAGCCGTCCATACGTGTAACCACTGGCTAACCAGTTAAGTTTTGTTTTATTCTAGCTTAAGAAGGAGACGGGGTGTAAAGCAGGGCGGGTGTCGGTGGTTAGGTTGCCGAGGAGTCAGGAAAACATTGAACTTCATGAGCAGGGGATTGTGGGGTGGCTGGAGAAAGGAGGAGAGAAGGGAGAGGAGGGAAACAGAGAGGCCATTGATCCAGCCAGGCTCCTCTTGTAGCCACATGTCTGGAGACACTTTAGGCCCCGGACTCACCTTCCTCACTGAAACCAATTCCTTTGCAGACAAAGACACAGACACATACACATTCTCTGAAACACGTACACACAATGAAATACGCACACACTCACACACAGAAAATACACTTTTACCCAACAACCTGGACAAAGTCAGTTAATGAAGCTTTCTCAAGCCCAGTTCTATTGCCAACCATGCACAGAAAGCCCAGTTCTATTGCCAGCCATGCACAGAAAGCCCAGTTCTATTGCCAACCATGCACAGAAAGCCCAGTTCTATTGCCAGCCATGCACAGAAAGCACAGTTCTATTGCCAACCATGCACAGAAAGCCCAGTTCTATTGCCAGCTCTGCCCGAACACATGTAGTTGATTAGCAATGACATGCACACATGTGCAGTATGCATACAAAACCCCTCTTACTGACTACAAGCAGCACCCTACTTCGGTCATTCATTTAAGCATTCCAACATGTTAGCATATCATTAACTACAATGTAATTCGATTACAATAGTTTATACAACATAGAAAATGAGGCAAGATTTTGTTAACTCTCACTCAGGGATACTGAATGTGACATTCTTAAAGGGGCCTTGCTACATTACAGACATATTTGGAGAATAACAGTATGTGTGTCCTACCCTAGTCAACTCCAGATAATAAATAATGGAGAAATATCATTGTGCATATTTTGAAGGATTACCTATAATTCTATCAAGTCTTCCCATTGGGGGATTCACCATATCTAAATAGATCGTTATCAGCATCTATGGCAAAGTCATAAGTCAGCTCTATCTGTCAACGTTACAGTGATGCTATCTATGTCATTCCGGTCTAAGTTAGCTGTAATTACAGTAGAACCCACTTCATATTAGTCACACTGCTGATATATCACTATCTATAACTTGTAGGAATAAGTTCAAGGCAATCTTGAGGGTGTGATGTTCACAGTGACCTACTCTTTGCACTGTTCTGTAGTGGGAATTTGAATTAGCCAACCTCAATACTTATGACCAGAGCCATGTGGGATTTACTTCATCATGATGTCTCCAGACCTAAGCCATATGACTTAGTAGTCATACTGTACCATGCCCTTGTCCATCTGTTTATCCATTAACAGCTACTAGTATTCGCTACAGTGACTCAGAGTTAGCTTGTTTAAGGTTTTATACCCAATACAAATGCAGTTTTTTTGGGGCAGTAACACCGCCACTTTGTAGCATTTTCAAAATAGGGCCCCCTGATGTGATCATTAATATTCAGGTACACAGTTGTTAGATATTGCACATACAGTATCAACAAAGCTAGCTTCACTTCGTGGCCTGTGGCAGAAATAAGGTCAAATAAGAACCCTTCAGACAAAACATGTTTGTGTGGAGTGGTTATATGACGCACAATCATAGGAGTCATGTGTGGCCCTACTCTAGCTAATCTACTGTGTAACTCAACTAGGCCAATGACATGCCCCATGACTGTCATGGTCACAGCCGCATGGGTCATAGTAGTTCCAAAGGCGCCGCAGCATGTCTCCATGCAGAGACAGAACACAGGAGTGCATTATGGGTGAGTTGGAGGGAAGTCTGGGACTTGGACCGCAGTTGAGTTTACCCAGTTTACTGACGGTGAGAGGCAAAGAGCGAAGGAAAGGAAAGGAAGAGATGTGGAGAAAAAGAGAAAGGAGAAACAGAGAGGTAAAGAGAGATGGATGGGAAATTAAAGAAAGAGAGGCAAAGAGAGAAAGAAAGGAAAGAAAAATAAGCAAGGTTGAGAGGTTGAGAAAGTGGAAAGAAAGGAAGGAAAAATAAGCAGAGGTTGAGAGGTTGAGAAAGTGGAAGGGAGAGAAAGAGGCAAATATGTGACCCACCTCCTCGATTCGGTCTTATGTAGCAAAATTTGAAATTGTGAGCTAGAATATGGTATATCATACACGCTGAATGATAGAACAGCTATTTCCATGTTAAAATGTTATGGGATGCATTTCCTCCGTTGTTTTTGATGGTAGGCCATTCTGGTAGACCTACATTATGATCAAATGGTCACAGTAGTCTACTTGGCCACTGTTAAAACTTTAACTTAACGCGGGTACAGCCTTGGTGTTCATCGTAATCTTCCGCTGGAAGTTGCACAGAATTTTTACAGCATTCAAGTTTGTGCTCTGCAAATCTGAAAGGGAACATTGGTTGCAAGTTTATCAACCTTCAAAGCAGAATTACTTTCCCATTGTTGCTCAACTGCAGAATAGCAGCCAATGTGAGGTGTTCAATGTAGGCCTACATACCATAAGACTTATGACATTAACCAGTTGGATTTAGGGGCCGATATTTACATTTTTGGATGAAAAACGTTCCCGTTTTAACAAGATATTTTGTCACGAAAAGATGCTCGACTATGCATATAATTGACAGCTTTGGAAAGAAGACACTCTGACGTTTCCAAAACTGCAAAGATATTGTCTGTAAGTGCCACAGAACTGATGTTACAGGCAAAACCCAGGTAAAAATCAAACCAGGATGTGCCACATTTTTTTCAACCGCCTCATGCCAATGACTCCTTATATGGCTGTGAATGAGCTTCAAATGAGCTTACGTTTTCCACGTTTTCCCCAAGGTGTCTACAGCATTGTGACGTCTTTTTAGGCATTTCCCTTAAAGAATGGCTGTAAGGGACCATATATGGCATGTGGTCACATGGTGTCTCTCGCAGAAAACCTTGCGTAAATTACTGAGGTAGCCATTTTTCCAATCGCTTCTTATCAGAAACCAACTGCCTCAACGGATATATTATCGAATATAGTTGTTAAAAACACCTTGAGGATGGATCCTAAACAACGTTTGCCATGTTTCTGTCGTTATTATGTAGCTAATTTTGAAAAAAGTTTGGCGTTATAGTTGTAGCATTTTTCGGTCGATTTCTCAGCCAAGCATAGTGAAGAAACGGGAGCTTTTTTGCCTACAAAAATAATATTTTGGGAAAAAAGGAACATTTGCTATCTAACTGGGAGTCTCCTGAGTGAAAGCATCTGAAGTTCTTCAAAGGTAAATGATTTAATTTGGTTGCTCTTCTTATTTTTGTTAAAATGTTGCCTGCTGCCAACAGAGCCTAGCATAGCATTATGCCATGATAAACTTACACAAATGCTTGTCTAGCGTTGGCTGTAACGCATATTTTGAAAATCTGAGATGACAGTGTTGTTAACAAAAGGCTAAGCTTGTGTTTGAATATATTTATTTCATTTCATTAGCAATTTTCATGAATAGGAAAAGTTTCTAGGGGTATTTATGTCAGTTGCGTTATGCTAATGCATTTGAGGCTATGATTACGCTCCCGGATACGGGTTTGCTCGTCGCAACTGGTTAACCTGTTTATCCACTTGTCCTTCAGACAAGGAGGTGACTGAAAATGTAGTTGTGTTTGATGAAGGAAACCACTTTACAAAATAAAATGCATTATTATGAGAGCAGAGGCAGCTGGAGAGAGGAGCCAACGATACGAGGGAACGCGACTGGCAAGGAAGCTCGAGAGGCAGCCCCAAAAATGTATTGGGAGGGGGGGCACAGGGAGTGTGGCTAAGCCAGGTAAGAGACCTGTGCCAACTTACTGTGCTTACCGGAGAGTGAGAGGGACCGGGCAGGCACCGTGTTATGTTGTGGAGCGCACGTTGATTCCAGTGCGGGTGCAGAACCCGGTGCGGTACATTCCAGCTCCTCGTATCGGCCGGGCTAGAGTGGGCATCGAGCCAGGTAAGGTTGGGCAGGCTCGGTGCTCAAGAGCTCCAGTGCACCTGCACGCTCTGGTCTATCCAGTGCCACCTCCACGCACCAGCCCTCCGGTGGCAGCCCCCCGCACCAGGCTGTCTCTCCATCCATTGTCTATAGATGCTCCCGCCTGTCCAGCGCTGCTAGAGCCTTCCTCCTCTCCAGCGCCGCCAGATTCTCCCGTCTCTCCAGAGCTGCTAGAGTCTCCCATCTCTCCAGAGCTGCTAGAGTCTCCCGTCTCTCCAGAGCTGCTAGTCTCCTGCCTGTCCAGAGCTGCTAGAGTCTCCCATCTGTCCAGAGCCGCTAGAGTCTCCCGTCTGTCCTGAGCCGTCAGAGCCGCCAGTCTGTCCTAAGCCGCCAGAGCCGCCAGTCTGTCCTGAGCCGCCAGAGCCGCCAGTCTGTCATGAGCCGCCAGAGCCGCCAGTCTGTCATGAGCCGCCAGTCAGCATGGTGCCGCCAGAGCCGCCAGATCCGCCAGGCAGCTTGGAGCCGCCAGAGCCGCCAGTCAGCCAGGAGCTGCCAGAGCCATCAGCCAGCTAGGAGCTGCCAGAGCCACCAGTCAGCAAGGATCTGCTAGAGCCGCCAGTCAGTCATGATCTGCTAGGGCCGCCAGTCAGCCAGGAGCTACCAGAGCCGCCAACCAGCCTGAGCTACCTCTCAGTCCTGAGCTACCCCTCAGTCCTGAGCTGCACCTCAGTCCAGAGGAATTTGTTAAGTCCAGAGGTGTCCCTCAGTCCTGTGGGCCTATTTATTAGGGTTCCCAGGTCAGGGTCGGTGGCAAAGGTCCGTTCCTAGGAGGCCACAGAGGCGGACTAAGACTATGGTGAAGTGGAGTCCACGTCCAGGGCCAGAGCTGCCACCGCGGACAGATGCCCACCCAGACCCTCCCCCATAGGTTCAGGTTTTTTTGTGGCCGGAGTCCGCACCTTGGAGGGGGGGGGGTGGTACTGTCACGTTCAGACCATAGTTCTTGTGTTATTTGTTTGTTTTAGTTGGTCAGGATGTGAGTTGGGTGGGCATTCTATGTTTTGTGTTTCTAGATTAGTTTTCTGTGTTCGGCCTAGTATGGTTCTCAATCAGAGGCAGGTGTCGTTAGTTGTCTCTGATTGAGAATCATACTTAGGTAGCCTGGGTTTCACTGTTGTTTTGTGGGTGATTGTTTCCATGTCTGTGTTTGTTCGCCACACGGTACTGTTTCGGTCTTGTTCACGTTTTGTGTTTTGTATTTGTGTTTATGTTGAGTTTTCTCATATTAAAAACCATGGACACTTACCACGCCGCATCTTGGTTCGATCCTTGCTACACCACTTCAGAGGAAGAGGAGGAAAACCTTTACACATACATACATATACCTATATAGACATACATACTTTAAAAATAATATACCTTTATTATTATTCCCCGCAAACCCTACCACTTATCACCCAATTGGAGTAAACTAATAAAGACTTCGGCTTTTACCTTCAATTTATACATCTTATACACAGTCTATTTTACAATAGTTATTTCTGGTTTGTTTTTAGTCCTTCCTCTATTTCTGATGTCCATCCAGTTTGATTTCTATTTGAAACTGTGCTATTTCACAAAAGTTCTGAACCTATATACATTTTACAGACCCCGTATGTTTTAAACGTTTTATATTGCTATTAGTCCCATGGTTGCCCTTAGTTTGAAGATATAATTCAAAGACAGGTATTTTATACAACAGCCTTCTGTGTTCTCTTTACAACTCCCTCTCCATTTGCAAACATTCTCTTACCTAGGCAACCGACTGAATTCAAAACTCAGTCGTCTGTTGAGCACTGTTTCTTCCCCATCACTGTTATCAGAAGACTCTACAATGTCTGTGGCATGTTTTGTCATTGGTTATCATGTCTTGTCTCTGTGCTTCCCTTCTATTCGTTTCCCTCTGCTGGTCTTATTAGGTTCTTTCCCTCTTTCTATCCCTCTCTCCTCCTCCCTCTCTCCCTCTCTCGCTCTCTCTCTCTATCGTTCCGTTCCTGCTCCCAGCTGTTCCTCATTCTCCTAACTACCTCATTTACTCTTTTCACACCTGTCCCCTATTTTGCCCTCTGATTAGAGCCCCTATTTCTCCCTCTGTTTTCCGCTTCTGTCCTTGTCGGATCCTTGTATGATGTTCGCTGTTCTGTGTCCTTGTTACGCCCTGTCGTGTTTTACCTTCTTCAGATGCTGCGTGTGAGCAGGTGTCAGTGTCAGCTACGGCCGGTGCCTTCCCGAAACAACCTGCAGTCTGTGGTCGAGTCTCCAGTCATTCCTCTCTACTGACGAGTGGATTTCAGTTTTCCTGTTTTGTTTTCACCTTGATAATATCCAGGATTATCTCTTTTGTCTTAAACTGGAATAAAGACTCTGTTTTCGTTAAGTCGCTTTTGGGTCCTCATTCACCAGCATAACAGTCTGGTTCAACAGAAATGTTTTACCTACATCAGGGATTTCCTCATCATCTAAGTCAGAGAGAGTCAGTTTGCACAATTGTCCCCCAGAAAGTATTCCATCACAAATTTTTGTTGATAGCGCCTGCTAAATTCAGGACAGCAATGTTGAGAGCAGAAGCAATACTTTTTCAGTTCTCCATGATATCGTTAAAAAAAGCTTCAGTCACAAGGATCATCTACTCATACTGAGCAACTACATGGCAAACCAATCCAAAGTCATCTCAGGATGTCGAGCCTATCCATTATCTCAGCAACGCATGGGTAGAGGGAAGGTTCCCTAACTAAACCAACTAGGCTCGTAATTTATAGATCGCATACAAGTTTCAAGATCGCATACAAGTTATTAAGGCACATGAAAAAGTTCACATGTTCCAGAAGGCATATAGATTTGTTTTTAAATATAATAATTCTAATGCCTCTCCTGTGTAGTAATGTTGTGTGGCATAAGCCTAGCTTCTTGAAATGGGTCACATATGAGAGTCAAGACAAGGAGCGAGAAGGAAAGAAAATGAAGCTACTCTGTCTCAAAGAAAAGAGAAGGACAGGGAGAGAATTGATTCAAATCCAGCAGCACCAATCATGGTCCCTCCGAGTCGCCGGGGAGATAGTGGAGCTTTGTGAGTGGGTGTTCTACTTGAGCCCAAGCATCTCTCCAGGGACAGAGGGGAAACTTGTGTAGCGTCATCAAGCCACCGGGGTGAGGGCGAGTTCAGGAGAGTCTGCCTTAATATGGAGCACAGCTTGTCACCGTCAAGAGTCAAAAGCAAGGGGGATTTCCCAGTCTTGTTGGAATGTGGCCTTTTGTGTTACGCTAGCTAGTCCCAGCTGACCCTTCAGCGATCTAGAGAGATCCCGTTCAGCAAATTCCAAAGTGAAAGAATTTCTGGAGAACGTACAGTTATGACTAACTACTGTTCCCAGGGGGGAAATGAGGTTAGAATCACACCTGATAAGGCCAATGAACACCGTGCCTTACCGGAAGCCCCACCTTCTACAGGTCATAAACCTGTAGGTACGGATTATGTCCTTCAATTTGTACCGATATTCACAAGCCCCGAACTGGGCCGAGCGGGGCCAAACAGTCTTACTTCAGGGAATAGCAGTTATAGTCATAACTGTATATTCCTTTTCAGTCTGTCAACTTGGTACAACACAGTCCATGGGGATATGAAATCACGCCCCAAGCTGACCCCAGAGGACACCAATTCACATGAAAACCTGCGCAATCTGTGCACTGCCTAAGAACCCTCTCCTACCCCAGCCATAAGCAAACTGTTGGCTACACTGGGGTTAGTGACATCCAAGCAATAAAACCTCACAAAAATGTGTGGTGATGCCCAACTTATCCCCCATAGGCAACCCTTTGAAAATGCCCAAGACGCCGCCAAACCACTGGTGGATTGGGCGATAACACCGTTAGGTAATTCCTTCCTTTTGCTGTCATATGCCAGAGAAATAGAAGTCGGACTAGCAAAACAGACAAAAAGTTGGTCACACAAACGGACACCCCTGGTCTGCTCAATGTACATGCATAACCTTCATACCGGCACAGGGCATAAAACCGTTGCTCCTCAGAAGCAAAGGGAGGAGGCAAAAAAGGAAAAATCTAAAAAGCTAGAACAGAGTCATGACTTTAGGGGCACAAAGTTACATTAGAGTTGCCAACTTCACACAGGAGGGGTGAAAAGATAACACGTGTTGAGCCGATGCCAAAGCCAGGAGCAAGGCGGTCTTGTAGGAGAGGATCTTCAGATTCCCAGACTCCATCGGTTCAAAAGTGGGCCTCACACCTGACATGAAAAAACCAAAGCCAAGTCCCAAGTGGGCACAATAGAAACAGAAAAGAAGCCTGAGATGGTGCACAACTTTTAAAAAGCACACATATTCTAAATCTCCAGCTGCGGATGCCAGACCTGCCCTTGCACCTTGCCATTGGTCCCTGCCTAAAAGGCGAGTAATCTCCACCAGCCAAGGTCTTTTGGGCCAACAACGATCAACGACAAGCCCTCCCGACACACCCTGTCCAGCATGGGCTGAATCTGTCCACAGGGGAAAACGCGTAAAGGAGGGTCCGAGGCCACTGGTGCTCCAGCGCATCCATCTGAGGACTCAGATCCGACAATGCGCATTTCTGCTATAACAGCCTCCACTCTTCTGGGAAGGCTTTCCACTAGATGTTGGAACATTGCTGCTATAACATCCTCCACTCTTCTGGGAAGGCTTTCCACTAGATGTTGGAACACTGCTGCTATAACAACCTCCACTCTTCTGGGAAGGCTTTCCAGTAGATGTTGGAATATTGCTGCTATAACAGCCTCCACTCTTCTGGGAAGGCTTTCCACTAGATGTTGGAACATTGCTGCTATAACAGCCTCCACTCTTCTGGGAAGGCTTTCCACTAGATGTTGGAACATTGCTGCTATAACAGCCTCCACTCTTCTGGGAAGAGCCACAAGAGCATTAGTGAGGTCAGGCACTGATAGTTGGCAATTACGCCGAGCTCGCAGTTGGCCTTCCAATTAATCCCAAAGGTGTTTCGTTGCGGTTGAGGTAAGGGCTTTGGGCAGACCAGTCAAGATCTTCCACACCGATCTTGACAAACATTTCTGTATGGACCTCGCTTTCTGTACAGGGGCATTGTCATAATGAAACAGGAAAGGGCCTTCCCCAAACTGTTGCCACGAAGTTGTAAGCCCAGAAAAATCTATCCCTTCACTGGAACTAAGGGGGCTAGCCCAAACCATAAAAACAGCCCCAGACCATAATTCCTCCACCAGCACACTTTACAGTTGGCACCATGCATTTGGGCATGTAGCGTTTTCCTGGCATCCGCCAAACCCAGATTCGGCCGTCGGATTGCCCGATTGCCCGATGGTGAAGCGTGATTCATCACACCAGAGTCCAATGGTGGTGAGCTTTACACCACTCCAGCAAACGCTTGGCATTGCGCATGGTGTTCTTAGGCTTGTTTGCGGCTGCTCAGTCATTGAAACCCATTTCATAAAGCTCCCGAAGAACAGTTCTTGTGCTGACGTTGCTTCCAGAGGCAGTTTGGAACTTGGTAGTAGTGAGTGTTGCAACCGAGGACCGACAATGTTTACACGCTATGCGCTTCAGCACTCTGTGATCCTATGACGGAGCCACGTTGAAAGTCACTGAGCTCTTCAGTAAGGCCATTCTACTGCCAATGTTTGTCTATGGAGATTTCATGGCGGTGTGCTCAATTTTATACACCTGTCAGCAACTGGTGTGGCTGAAATAACCAAATCCACTAATTTGCAGGGGCGTCCACATACTTTTGTATATATAATGTACATTGAAAGCAGGTGTTGCCACACAGGTGTGATTCCTGAATGAATTAATCAGTTAATATCCCATCCTGCATAAAATATCATTTATAAAAATCCTCAGTTGCCCTTTATGTTGGCTGACATAACTAGAGGAGATCTGTGATTTTAAAAGAGGGGTCTCAAAGGAGCATAGGGGGATTAAAGGCCCAGTGCTGTCAAAAACTTGATATCCTGTGTTTTATACAGTGCCTCCGTAAAGTATTCAGACCCCTTGACTTTTTCCATATTGTGTTGTGTTACAGCCTGAATTTTAAACTGATTATTTTTTTGTCACTGGCCTATATAATGTCAAAGTGGAATTATGGTTTTAGAAATGTTTAGAAATGAATTAAAAATTAAAAGATTAAATGTCTTGAGTCAATAAGTATTTAACCACTTTATATCAAGCCCAAAAAAGATCAGGTGTAAAAATGTGCTTCAATAACTACCTCATCCCTGTGCCCAAGAAATACAATTATCTGTCAAATTTATTTCAAACACAGGTTCAACCACCAGGGAGGTTTTCCAATGCCTTGCAAAGAAGGGCAATTATTGGTAAATGGGTAACAATAAAAAGCAGACATTGAACATTCCTTTGAGCATGGTAAATGTATTTATTACAATTTGGAAAATGTAGCAATACACACAGTCACTACAAAGATACAGGCATTTGTAGCGTCCGAACTGGTTGGGCTACAAACTAATGTGACCCCATTGTGGAAAAGGGAGATTCTCACAAACACGATTGTGTTCTCCATTTTGACCTAAGACCCCCAAAAATGCCATAGGACTCATCTGAAAGTAACTGGTACCGTTTCTTTGTATATGATGGAAGTATGAAGATAGTTTTGTGACTACCCATAAAAGGGGTTACCTTTTTATGGCTGCAGGGGCAGTATTGAGTAGCTTGGATGAAAAGGTGCCCAGAGTAAACGGCCTGCCCTTCAGTCATAGTTGCTAATATATGCATATTATTATTAGTATTGGATAGAAAACACTTGGCAGTTTCTAAAACTGTTTGAATTATGTCTGTGAGTATAACAGAACTCATATGGCAGGCAAAAACCTGAGAAGATCCACTTCCTGTTTGTACAAACAAGCACCCATTGAAATTACAGCGAGATATGGATGAGTTTTCACTTCCTATGGCATCCACTAGATGTTAACAGTCAATATAACTTTAACTGATGACTCTAATGTGAAGGGGGGCCAAAGGAGACAGGAACGAGTAACCACTGTCATGAGGTGACCATGGGGTGACGACACACATTCACGTGAGAGGCAGCTCCGTTCCATCGCTCATTTGAAGTCAATGTAATTCTCCGGTTGGAACGTTATTCAAGATGTATGTAAACAACATTCTTAACTTCTTGCATCGAGCCAACCCGGATCCGGGATCATTACTACAGCCTCAAGCCCATTACCATAACGCAACGTTAACTATTCATGAAAATCGCAAATGAAATGAAATCAATATGCTAGCTCTCAAACTTAGCCTTTTGTTAACAACACTGTCATCTCAGATTTTCAAAAATATGCTTCTCAACCATAGCAAACTAGCATTAAGCATTTAGCGTTAGCATTTAGCATTAGCATTTAGCGTTAGCATTAGCAGGCAACATTTTCACAAAAACCAGCAAAAACATTCAATAAATCATTTACCTTTGAAGAACTTTGGATGTTTTCAATGAGGAGACTCTCAGTTAGATAGCAAATGTTCAGTTTTCCTGAAAGATTATTTTTGCAGGAGAAATCGGTCCGTTTTCTGCGTCATGTTTGGCTACCAAAAAAAAAAAAAATTCATTCATCCAAACGCCAAACTTTCTTCCACATTAACTCCATAATATCGACTGAAACATGGTAAACGTTGTTTAGAATCAATCCTCAAGGTGTTTTTCACATATCGCTTCATGATATATCCTTCCTGGAAGTCTCCTCTCTGTCTCAATCACATGGATGAATGTGAGCAGGTTGGAGATTACGCAACAATTTCAACAAAGGACACCGGGCGGACCCCTGGTAAATGTAGTCTCTTATGGCCAATCCTCCAATGATATGCCTACAAATACGTCACAATGCTGCAGACAACTTGGAGAAACGATAGAAAGGGCAGGCTCATTCCTGGCGCTTTCACAGCCATATAAGGAGACAATGAAAAACAGAGCCTCAAAAATCCTGCTCATTTCCTGTTTGAAGTTTCATCTTGGTTTCGCCTGTTGCATCAGTTCTGGGGCACTCACAGATAGTATCTTTGCAGTTTTGGAAATGTCAGAGTGTTTTCTTTCCAGAGCTGCCAATTATATGCATAGTCGAGCATCTTTTCGTGACAAAATATTGCGCTTAAAACGGGCACGTTTTTTTTATCCAATAATGACATAGCGCCCCCATAGGTTGAAGAGGTTAAGATTGATTCAATACATCATTTGACATGTTTCTACTGACAGTTACGGAACTTTTAGACATTTCGTCATGTTATAGTGAACGCGCTTTGTGACTTTGGAATTGGTTACCAAACGCGCTAACCAAAGTAGCTAATTGGACATAAATAACGGACATTATTGAACATATCAAGCATTTATTGGGTACCTGGGATTCCTAAGACTGCATTCTGATGAAGTTCATCAAAGGTAAGGAAACATTTATCATGTATTTTCTGGTTTCTGTTGAATCCAACATGGCGGCCAATTTCACTTTTGCTCTGAGTGCCGTCTCAGATTATTGCATGGGTTTCTTTTCCGGTTGCATTAAGGAGAGGTATATCTATAATTCCATGTGTATAACTTGTATTATCATCTACATTTATGATAAGTATTTCTGTTGAATGATGTGGCTATGTAAAATCACTGGATGTTTTTGGAACTAGTGAATGTAATGCTCCAATGTAAACTCAGATTTTCTGATATAAACATGAAATTTCTCAAACAAAACATGCATGTATTGTGTAACATGAAGACCTATGAGTGTCATCTGATGAAGATTATCAAAGGTTAGTGATTAATTTTATCTCTATATGTGCTTTTCCTCCTCTCTCTCTCTTTGGCTGGTAAAATTGGCTGTGCATTTTAGTGAGTTGTTGGTGAGCAAACAATCGTTTGTGTTGCTTTCCCCGTAAATGCTATTTGAAATCGGACACTGTGGTGTGATTAACAACAAGACTACCTTGAAAACAATATAAGATACATGTATGTTTGAGGAATTTTAATTATGAGATTTCTGTTCTTTTGAATATGGCGCCCTGTACTATCACTGGTTGTTGTTATATCGCTCCCGGTAACGGGATCTCAGCCATAACACATCTCAGCAAAGTAATGTCATACTTTCCAGGTCCATACCCAAACAGTTCGAACTAATAATTTTAAAAATTACTCCAGAAATAAGTCTCTCACTGTTGCCGCCTGCTACCGACCCCCCTGGACACCATTTGTGAATTGATCGCCCCCCATCTAGCTTCAGTGCTTGTTCTGTTAGGTGACCTAAACTGGGATATGCTTAACACCCCGGCAGTCCTACAATCTAAGCTAGATGCCCTCAATCTCACACAAATCATCAAGGAACCCACCAGGTACACCCCTAAATCTGTAAACAAGGGCACCCTCATAGATGTCATCCTGACCAACTGGCCCTCCAAATACACCTCTGCTGTCTTCAACCAGGATCTCAGCGATCCCTGCCTCATTGCCTGTATCCGGTACAGATCCGCAGTCAAATGACCACCCCTCATCACTGTCAAACGCTCCCTAAAATATTTCTGTGAGCAGGCCTTTCTAATCGACCTGGCCCGGGTATCCTGGAAGGATATCGACCTAATCCCATCAGTTGAGGATGCCTGGTCATTCTTTAAAAGTAACTTCCTCACCATTTTAGATAAGCATGCTCCGTTCAAAAAATGCAGAACTAAGAACAGATATAGCCCTTGGTTCACTCCAGACCTGACTGCCCTCGACCAGCACAAAAACATCCTGTGGCGGACTGCAATAGCATCGAATAGTCCCCGCGATATGCAACTGTTCAGGGAAGTCAGGAACCAATACACGCAGTCAGTCAGGAAAGCGAAGGCCAGCTTCTTCAGGCAGAAATTTGCATCCTGTAGCTCTAACTCACAAAAGTTCTGGGACACTGTGAAGTCCATGGAGAACAAGAGCACCTCCTCCCAGCTGTCCACTGCACGGAGGCTAGGTAACACGGTCACCACCATCTCGAATCCCACCGTACCTTCTCCGCTGTGCAATCTGGTTTCCGAGCCAGTCACGGGTGCACCTCAGCCACGCTCAAGGTACTAAACGATATCATAACCGCCATCGACCGTTCGCTGCCTGCACCCGCACGCCCGATTAGCATCACCACCCTGGATGGTTCCGACCTAGAATATGTGGACATCTATAAGTACCTAGGTGTCTGGCTAGACTATAAACTCTCCTTCCAGACTCATATCAAACATCTCCAATCTAAAATCAAATCAAGAATCGGCTTTCTATTCTGCAACAAAGCCTCCTTCACTCACGCCGCCAAACTTACCCTAGTAAAACTGACTATCCTACCGATCCTCCACTTCGGCGATGTCATCTACAAAATAGCTTCCAATACTCTACTCAACAAACTGGATGCAGTTTATCACAGTGCCATCCGTTTTGTTACTAAAGCACCTTATAACACCCACCACTGCGACCTCTATGCTCTAGTCGGATGGCCCTCGCTACATATTCGTCGTCAGACCCACTGGCTCCAGGTCATCTACAAGTCCATGCTAGGTAAAGCTCCGCCTTATCTCAGTTCACTGGTCACAATGGCAACACCCAACCGTAGCACGCGCTCCAGCAGGTGTATCTCACTGATCATCCCTAAAGCCAACACCTCATTTGGCTGCCTTTCGTTCCAGTTCTCTGCTGCCTGTGACTGGAACGAATTGCAAAAATCGCTGAAGTTGGAGACTTTTATCTCCCTCACCAACTTCAAACATCTGCTATCTGAGCAGCTAACCGATCGCTGCACCTGTACATAGTCTATCGGTAAATAGCCCACCCAACTTTACCTACCTCATCCCCATACTGTTTATATTTATTTACTTTTCTGCTCTTTTGCACACCAATATCTCTACCTGTACATGACCATCTGATCATTTATCACTCCAGTGTTAATCTGCAAAATTGTAATTATTCGCCTACCTCCTCATGCCTTTTGCACATAATGTATGTAGACTCTCTTTTTTTTCTACTGTGTTATTGACTTGTTAATTGTTTACTCCATGTGTAACTATGTGTTGTCTGTTCACACTGCTATGCTTTATCTTGGCCAGGTCACTGTTGCAAATGAGAACTTGTTATCAACTAGTCTACCTGGTTAAATAAAGGTGTAATATAGTGCCTACGGAAAGTATTGATTCCATTTACTTTTTACATTACAGCGTTATTCTAAAATGTATTAAATTGATTTTTTTCCCTCATCAATACACACACGATCGCATAATTACGAAGCAAAAACAGATTGAGAAGTATTTGCTAATTTATTAAAAACTTAAATATCACATTTACATTAGTATTCAGACCCTTTACTCATCTCCAGAGATGTTAGATTGGGTGAAAGACCTGGCTCTTTGTACTTTGCTCGTTCATCTTTCCCTCGATCCTGACTAGTTTTTCAGTCTCTGCCACTGAAAATCATCCACACAGCATAATGCTGCGACAACCATGCTTCACAGTAGGGATGGTTCCAGGATTCCTCCAGACGTGACACTTGGCATTCAGGCTGAAAAGTTCAATCTTGGTTTCATCAGACCAGAGAATCTTGTTTCTCATGGTCAGAGTCTTTAGTAGCCTTTTGGCAAACTCCAAGCGGGCTGTCATGTGCCTTTTACTGAAGGGTGGCTTCCGTCTGGCCACTCTACCATAAAGGCCTGATTGGTGGAGTGCTGCAGAGATGATCTTTCTGGAAGGTTCTCCCATCTCCGTAGAGGACCTCTGGAGAGCTATGTCAGAGTGACCATTGGGTTATTAGTCACCTCCTCGACCAAGGCTCTTCTCACCCGATTGCTCAGTTTGGCCAGGCGGCCAGCTCTTGGAAGAGTCTCGGTGGTTCCAAATATCTTCTACTTAAGAAATGATGGAGGCCACTGTGTTCTTGGTGACCTTCAATGCTACAGACATTTTGTGTACCCTTCCCCAGATATGTGCCTTAACACAATTCTGTCTCTGAGCTCTACGGATAATTCCTTCGACTTCATGGCTTGGTTTCTACTATGACATGCAATGTCAACTGTTGGACCTTATATAGGCAGGTGTGTGCCTTTCAAAATCATGTCCAATCAATTGACTTTACAACAGGTGGACTCCAATCAAGTTGTAGAAACATCTCAAGGATGATCAATGGAAACAAACTGCACCTGAGCTCAATTTCGAGTCTTATAGCGAATGTTCTAAATACTTACGTAAAATAAGTTTTTTTTTTTTTCATTTTGGGGTCAATAAAGTTTAAAACCATTTTTTTAATCAACGCTACATAACACTAAAAACAACAAAACAGCAAACAAGGCAGCAACTTTCAATGTCAGTGGTTGGAATATTAAACAGTAAATAAATAACAATAATATATAAAATGTTTTAAAAAATACCCATATCTTCTCACCCGCACATCCAGTCCCTTATATAATTCAAAAAGTGTTCCCATATCTTACTAAATTTCCCTATCCTCTCCTGTAATTTTGCCATCAATGATTCATTAGATACAGTCTCCACCATGAGTTTGAGCCAATCTGTTGAATTCGATCTGCTCTCTTCCAGTTACGTAGTATGAGTCTAGCCGCAGTAAGAAAACCCACTGAGGCAAGACCAAACTCTTCCTTGCTAATACCTGGTGATAAAATAGATATATCCCCTAATAATCCCAGTTGTGGGGACTCTGGGATAGGCTGTCTCACCCATTATTCACACGTTTTAAGAACCTCCTTCCAAAAAGGGAGCACCATGGGACATTCCCATATATCACGCAGAAAGGTACCTACTTCACCCTTGCATTTCCAGCATAAATTATTTTGCAATAATCCCATTTCATGTACTCTAACTGGGGACCAGTAATATCTATGAAGAATTGTATGTGTACATTTACCCCTTGAATCCCTGGTACACCACCCTACATTGGAAACATACATCCTAATCAATGTCACAATTAAGATCCCTTTGCCAAATCAACGCTTAAATTCTCAGTTTCCATATTATGCGTCTGAGATATATATATTTTTTTAATCAAATTAAAAAAACATATCACATTGTCATTATGGGATATTGTGTGTAGATTGATAAGGAAAACAAATGAACCTCTATGGGATCGGTGTTCCTAAACCAGGACAGCTGTTGCTCAATATGCAATAATGTGACTAGAATGACGTTGTAAACACAGCCAATTCCAGGACATAGACATGTCTTATATGGGTAGAAAGCTTAATTCATTTTGGATTGTTTTTAAATCTCCTCAATCAGGTTGGAAAATAGGCTGATCAGGCAACAGAAATTACTTTTCAATATTGCAAGGTACTGTCTTTCCAAGCTAGTTGGAACATCATTTCCGATCCAATTTTATGGATGCTTGCTTCAGGGCTCAGTCATTTTCTGTATACCATGGAGCTAGTTTTTTGTGAATTGGGTTTTCTGTTTTTAGCGGTGCGACTGCATATAGGGTATCACGCAAGGTTAAGTTTGTTTTTTCGCCTTGTTCGTAAATTGATTTTTACATAATTGCTGTTGCTGCTACCGTCTCTTATGACCGAAAATAACTTCTGGACAATAAAACTGTGATTGCTCACCTCAAACTGGATGAGTCAAATGGAAGGGATATAATACAGACACCCGATCAGGCCCAGATCCCCGTTATTCGCTGGAGAAGGAAACAGATGTTTCACGGAAAGAGATCAGGGTGCCTTGTAAGGATCAGGCAACAAGTGGCTAATCTGCCCTTGCCTTCCGTCCTGCTAGCTAACGTTCAATCGCTGGAAAATAAATGGGATAAAAGGGATGAACTGAAAGCATGTTTATCCTACCAACGGGACATTAAAAACTGTAAAATCTTATGTTTCACCGAGTCGTGGCTGAACAATGATATTAAGAACATACTGCTGGCGGGTTGTACACTCAATCGGCAGGACAGAACAGCAGCCTCTGGTAAGACACGGTGCGGGGAACTATGCATCTATGCAAACAACAGCTGGTGCACAATATCTAAGGAAGTTTTGAGGTTTTTCTCACCTGAAGTAGAGTATCTCATGATAAACTGGAGACCACACTATCTACCTAGAGAGTTTTCATCTGTATTTTTCGTAGCTGTCTAAATGGTACCACAGACCGATGCTGGCTTTTAAAACCACACACATGAGATGTATACCGCCAAAAGCAAACAGGAAAACGCTCATCCAGAGGCAGCGCTCCTAGTGACTTTAATGCAGGGAAACTTAAATCAGTTTTACCTAATTTCTATCAGCAGTTACTCCTACCCCCTACTTTTTCGAACATTCTGTTAAAAATCATGCAACATTTCAGCGACCTGCTGCTCATGCCAGGAATATAGTATATGCATATGATTAGTATGTGTGGATAGAAAACACTCAGACGTTTATAAAACTGGTTAAGTCACGGCTGTGACTATAACAGAACGTGCGTTTCATCGAAAAGCGCAGGAAAATCTGATCACTGAAAATGGAAATATATATCCATCCACCACTTCAACCCATTGATAAAGGCGAACCACAATAAATGGGGCTGAGGTTGCAATACCTACAGCTTCCACACGATGTCAACAGTCTTGTCATTTGCCTAGGCTTTGTTTCTTGGTCAAACGAAGAAGAGACAAGCCATTTCTTCCGGTCTCCGACCGGATATTTTGGTTGAGATTTACCCGGACATTATTTCCAGATGGACAGCTCAAGAATATACATCGCCTCGTGATCAAATTGGTCGCTTATTAACGTGTACTAATACCTAAAGTTGCATTACAAAAGTATTTCGAAGTGTTTTGTGAAAATGACGTTACGTTATAAGACGCTATTTTTTTTGTTTATCACACAGTCTTCATAGATCGATATCTAGGCTATATATGGACCGATTTAATCGGACAAAACATACCCAATAGTGATTATGGGACATCTAGGAGTGCCAACAAAGAAGATGGTCAAAGGTAATGAATGTTTTATATTTTATTTGTGCGGATTGTGTAGCGATGACTATGCTAATTATTTTGTTTACGTCCCCTGTGGGTCTTTTGGGGTGTTACATGCTATCAGATAATAGCTTCTCATGCTTTCGCCGAAAAGCATTTTAAAAATCTGACTTGTTGCCTGGATTCACAACGAGTGTAGCTTTAATTCAATACCCTGCATGTGTATTTTAATGAACGTTTGAGTTTTAACTAGTACTATTAGCATTTAGCGTAGCGCATTTGCATTTCCAGATGTCTAGATGGGACGCCTGCGTGTCAGGTAGGAGCAAGAGGTTAATTGTGCAACAAGAGGGAAAACAATTCTAGACCACCTTTACTACACACACAGAGATATGTACAAAGCTCTCCCTTGCCCTCCTTCAGGCAAATCTGACCATAATTATATCCTCCTGATTCCTGCTTACAAGAAAAAATCTAAGAAGGAAGTACCAGTGACTCAGTCTAAAAAAAAGTGGTAAGATGAAGCAGATGCTAAACTACAAGACTGTTTTGCTAGCATAGACTGGAATATGTTCTGGGATTCTTCCGATGGCATTGAGGAGTACACCACATCAGTCACTGGCTTTATCAATAAGTGCATCGAGGACATCGTCCCCACAGTGACTGTACGTACATACCCCAACAAGAAGCCATGAATTACAGGCAACATTCGCACTGAGCTAAAGGGTAGAGTTGCCGCTTTCAAGGAGCTAACATGGAAGCTCAGAAGTAATCCTACAATGAATGCCCTCTGATTAACCATCAAACAGGCAAAGTGTCAATACGGGATTAAGATTGAATCGTGCTACACCTGCTCCGACACTCGTCGGATGTGGCAGGGCTTGCAAACTATTACAGACTACAAAGGGAAGCACAGCCGTGAGCTGCCCAGTGACACGAGCCTACCAGATGAGCTAAATCACTTCTATGCTCGCTTTGAGGCAAGTATCACTGAAACATGCATGAGAGCATCAGCTGTTCCGGATGACTGTGTGATCACGTTCTCCACAGCCGATGTGAGTCAGAACTTTAAACAGGTCAACATTCAGAGGATGCAGAGCCAGACAGATTACCAGGATGTGTACCCCGAGCATGTGTTGACCAAATGGCAAGTGTCTTCACTGACATTTTCAACCTCTCCCTGTCTGAGTCTGTAATACCAAAATGTTTCAAGCAGACCACCATAGTCCCTCTGTCCAAGAACACTATCCTGCCTAAATGACTACCAACCCGTAGTACTCACGTCTGTAGCCATGAAATGCTTTGAAAGGCTGGTCATGGCTCACATAAACACCATTATCTCAGAAACACTAGATCCACTCAAAGTTGCATACCGCACCAACAGATCCACAGATGATGCAATCTCTATTGCATCCCACACTGCCCATTCACACCTGGACAAAAGGCATACCTACGTGAGAATGCATTTCATTGACTAAAGCTCACCTTTCAACACCATGGTGCCCTCAAAGCTCATAACTAAGCTAAGGACGATGTGACTATACAACTCCCTCTACAACTGGATCCTTGGACTTCCTGACAGGCCGCCCTGAGGTGGTAAGGGTAAGTAACATCACATCTGCCACACTGATCCTCAACCTGGTGACCCCTCAGAGGTGCGTGCTCAGTCCCCTTCTGTACTCCCTTAAGAGCAGTTGGAGGCCACGGAAGGAGTGCTGTATGGCATTGAAGCTCGATTGGAGGTTAGTTAACACAGTGTCCAAAGAAGGGTCAGATCTATACCGAATGGTGTCCTCTGCACAGAGGTGGATCAGGGAGAGTGACATCATTGATATATACAGAGTTAAGAGTCTGCCCGAGAATTGAATCCTGTTGTTGTACCCCCATAGAGACTGGCACAATACATGGTTGCCAGGTGTATGGTATTTCCTCAGACACATTGGTGTGGCTGTCTTCCAGGTTAAGTGGACATTGTGTGAAGAAGCAGTGCGGCTTGGCTGGGTTGTGTTTCGGAGGATGCACAGGTCTTGACCTTCACCTCTGCCGAGTCTGTACGGGAGTTTCAGCAATTACCAATTGAATACCACAAAATGGGGGAAAGATATTTATATGCATACATATTTTTTTAAACAAATATTAGCAACACCTCTGTCTTTGCTGGATGCGTGGGGGATATATTTTAAATAATGTATTCCAGCAGCAGAGGCTTCATTTAACTAAGTATATTCATCAGGCTTAAGCCATGTTTCAGTCAGGCCAATCACATCAAGTTTATGATCAGTGATCAGTTCATTAACTATGACTGCCTTGAAAGTGAGGGATCTAAAGATAAGAATTCTTATTTTGAATTGTGAGGTATTATCACAGTCTCTTTGAAACATGACGGGGGTCTTTAATTCCAATGATATTGCTAAAGGGAACACTGCCATTCCCCCCCCCGACCTAGATCGAGGCACAGACACGGTCTCAATGGGGAAAACTAAGCTGACTACATTGATTGTGCTTGAGGCAGAGTCCAATAAGCTGGCAGGCTGGCTAACAACCTGCTGCCTGACCTGCAACCTATCTCATTGTGGAGCAAGAGGAGTTAGAGCCCTGTCAATGTTGATAGATAAGATGAGAGCACCCCTCCCGCTAGGGTGGAGTCCATTACTCCTCATCAGGCCAGGCTTGGTCCTGTTTGTGGGTGCCAGAAAGAGGGAACATTATCTACAAATTCAATCTTTTGGGAAAGGCAGAAAACAGTTTTTAATCAGTGGGCGAGTTCTGAGACTGCTGTAGAGCTCATCACTCCTCCTAACTGGGAGGGGGCCAGAGACAATTACTATCTTCATGTGAAGTCACTACAAAGAAATATATTATCTAAAAAGCTAAATGTTTAGCAGGTAGCAACAAACAGCAGGAACACAACTCAGAAGTGAAACTCACAATCAGCCCTCTGATTGGACCAGCAAACTGTCCAGACACCGAGGGGAGGAGAGTCATCTTCAGTCCAACCAAACCTTCTAAGGAACACTACACGCCTCTCAAGAGAGTTTGGACGCTGCAGGTGACAGTGGTCGCATGAGCTGGTTCAATCCATGGCAGCCTGAGCATGCACCCAGCCGAGACAGAAGATAACACTTGTGAGTATCATTCAGAAACATGGTAAAACCGCATGATTGCAGGCAACCTAGCTTAACAGCCTTTGTCAAATAGTTTGTTCATCTTACTTACAACCAGTTAGCGAGGCTAAACAGGCAGAATAAAAATTATAACTAACAAGTTAGTTATCAAACTTTAACATGCCAGAAGGATGAGCGTGCCCTCCTTATGTGGGACAGTTAAGTTGGAGTAAAGCCTAAAAAATGTCACAATCCAATGTTTTGTTTTTTAGGAACTGCGTGAATTGTTCTGCTCAGCTCAAGGTGAAGAGCGGAAGAATTAAAGGAATTAATTCATTGGCCTTGTCAGGCGTGATTGTAATGTTCTTCAGTAGAGAGCACTAGCGTGTGAACTCCCCATAGCTGTGTTATACCAAGTTGACTGACTGAAAATGAACTGTAGCTATAAAAAGATTGCAAGTGTGACAGACCCGGGATTCAAGACCGGGTCTGCTGCATGCCACAAGACTGGGTTAACCCGTGCCACAAGACTGTGTTAAACCGGTGAGCTGAACTTTTTAGAGAGCTCTAGAGAGATCCCATTCTGCCAATGGCAGAGTAAGAGATCTTCTGGCTCTGTCAAAGGAGGACTGTAGTATGAAAAGTGCAGGGGGTCGAACCCAGGTCTCCTGCGTACTACAATACTTTGTTAGCCCTCTGAGCTAAAGCCTATGGAAGTGTTTCAGTGGCCAGAGGCTACTCTGTGGCACACAGTTAAGTCAGGAGAATTGCAGGGGTGATCAACCTGGATTCAAAACCGGATCTTCTGCGAAAAGACATGTTACCCCTCTGGGCATTATCAAGATACGTCGGGACTCGGTTGCTCCTCTTTGGCACACACTGAAGTCAGGTGTCATGTGAACCTTGAAACCACACCCTGAAATTCTCTATCTCACCCACCTATCTTGTTAAATAGGGGACAAAGTGTTGGGGGGTCAGTTTTATGGAACCTTATTCAAATAACTGCCGTCTGAGAGAAGCCTTACAAAAAGGGGGAAACACATAGGACAGGTGATAGCTCTGCTGAACTGCACACCATGTTGTAAGTTTCAACTTTTGCCAGGAACTGCCCTGGTCACCCCCCTATACCAAGCCCCCAGGCAAGGCCCCAGCCTCAGAGCAGTGTGGGAGGCCTTCCAGTTTCACTGTTGCTGCCTGGGAAAGAGGAAACTCGTGGGGCCCCTTCAAACTGGAGCTCCAGCACACAAACACACAGGAGATGGAAACAGCATGTGGAAAAAGGGAGGGAAATAGACAACAAAAAAATACTTTTTAAAAAAAATCTAAATTTTGTAATACAGAGTAATTGACAGTGGCAGAGGAGGAGTGGAGAGTGGGCTTCTAAAGAATTCTGGGCTTTGTACAGTATGTTCTGTTCTGTTCACGTTAGCCACATATGGGAAGTTTGATTGTAGCCGCTCAGAAGACCCCCTCGCCCCCCACCATCACCACCGCCCCCATTCCTGCTCTTATGTTCACTCCTCTTTTATCCCCTTTCCATGTGTGTGTCGTATTAAATGTATGTTCTGGGCGTGTTTCAGGGTCTCCATTACAATCATCTGCCCGCCATATGAGGGTCTGTCGTGTGTTGAGGCGAGGGTCTTTCGTGTGTGTGTGTGAACAAGTTTGCTCTCATTAGCTTGTCGGAGAAACTCTTGTGAACACCTTGATGGTGGACCCGCCCAACATTACTTCTCAAAACCAACGGCCCTTAATTATCAAATAACTATAAGGGGCACATGCCAGTTACAAGGGCAGTGAGGTTTAGACAATACAAATGAGTAGTGGAACCAAATAAAAACAGAAATGACCTCATTAGGGAGATATGAGATTAGAACTTTCCCAATAGCTTCGGATATGCTCCCGTGGGGTGTGTGTATGCTTCCTTAAAAGCGCACACTTCTCTTAATTGTGTTAAGCTATTTATACCCTTGATCCCTTCCTAGCCCCAAGTCGTTATGTAATAAAAAAAATATTCTGTATTTTTGCTATTTTTCTATTTGCCTCATGACTCCTGCATACTTTGCTGACTACAAACTTTCTTTACCCAACCGTGTTTGTTCCCACACTGAGGACCCTGACTCTCAACTGGTTACACAGACTTTTGGCCTCCCATCCTATTCTAACCACCTCTCGTCTGCTTATTATTCATGTTACCTGATGAAATTGCTGTACAATATGATCTTGTTGCCATCTGATGCACATTCAGATGTCATAAATCAGTTCTGAAGATCTCTCCCTGTCCTCTGCCGGGCTCTGATTGTATTACTGTTGCTGATGTCTGGAAATGTGCATGTACACCCTGGCCCATCTACTGTTGCTGATGTCTGGAAATGTGCATGTACACCCTGGCCCATCTACTGTTGCTGATGTCTGGAAATGATATGGCCCATCTACTGTTGCTGATGTCTGGAAATGTGCATGTACACCCTGGCCCATCTACTGTTGCTGATGTCTGGAAATGTGCATGTACACCCTGGCCCATCTACTGTTGATGATATCTGGAAATGTGCATGTACACCCTGGCCCATCTACTGTTGATGATGTCTGGAAATGTGCATGTACACCCTGGCCCATCTACTGTTGATGATGTCTGGAAATGTGCATGTACACCCTGGCCCATCTACTGTTGATGATATCTGGAAATGTGCATGTACACCCTGGCCCATCTACTGTTGATGATGATATGTGGAAATGTGCATGTACACCCTGGCCCATCTACTGTTGATGATATCTGGAAATGTGCATGTACACCCTGGCCCATCTACTGTTGATGATATCTGGAAATGTGCATGTACATGTATGATGATATGTGGAAATGTGCATGTACACCCTGGCCCATCTACTGTTGATGATATCTGGAAATGTGCATGTACACCCTGGCCCATCTACTGTTGATGATATCTGGAAATGTGCATGTACACCCTGGCCCATCTACTGTTGATAGCTCCAATTCTGACTTGTGCTCTTAGATCTGCTTCACTGAGTTCTGCTCTCGTAAAAGCCTGGGTTTTCTGCACGTTACCGCAATAATTACCTAAAATGTCTTATTGCCTAAAATGGATCCATTGAAAGTGTGGGTTCACAGCTCCAATCCAGATATGTTGGTCATTACTGAGACGTGGTTAAGAAAGAGTGTTTTGAACACTGATGTTAACCTTTCAGGTTATAACCTTTTTCAGCAAGACAGATCTTCCAAAGGTGGGGGAGTGGCAATCTTTACCAAGGATCACCTGTAGTGCTCGGTTGTCTCCACCAAGTCTGTCCACAAACAATTTGATTTGCTGGTTTTAAGCATAAAACTTTCAAATAGCTCTTTGATGACTGTTGCTGGGTGCCATTGTCCTCCATCAGCACCAGCCTGTACCCTACCTGTCCTAAGCTCTCTCCTGGCCCCTTACACTAAGTCTGAATTTGTCCTGCTAGGTGACCAAAACTGGGACATGCTTAGACCACCTGACCAAGTCCTAAAGCAATGGGACTCCCTAAATCTTTCTCAGATTATTACCAATCCCACAAGGAATGACTCCAAACACCCAGAAAAGGCTATACTTCTTGCTGTTATCCTCACAAATAATCTTGATAGGTATCAGTCTGGTGTTTTCTTTGATGACCTTAGTGATCACTGTTTTACAGCCTGTTTTCATAATGGCTGCTCAGTGAAACGACCTGTCCTGATTTGTCATAAACGCTTACATAAAAAACTTTAATGAGCAAGCCTTCCTTCATGAATTGGCTTCTGTAAAATGTGTGGCAGACCATGGGGTTTGGGCAAGATGTTTACACAGATCAGACATGGACAGAGTAGGAGTAGAAAAGGATAGGTCTCGCCCATGAGGCCCTCTGGGTCTTGCTGTATCCTTTCGGGCACAAAAACTGAACTCCCTCCTTTTAGCTCGGGCACCGTCTCCAACTATACGGAAGTCCTCTTTCTTCCCCCAGTCCCTCTCTGTGTGTGCTGCCCTTCTGGCAGCTATATGGAACTCGTACAGCTGGTGAGCAATCAGCCCTTAGATTACCCACCAACCACAATCAACGTGTTTCCAATGTTCGCACCTGACCTGTGCACAACAGAAAAAGAGAAGTGTTGAAGGGACAAGAACCCCCTCGGCATGGAGTAGGCGTCAAACAAGCTCATGTCGTTCACACCCCGGAAATCATTACAGAAGCGCAGGCTACCGTCCGGTTTGGGCACCAACAAGATGGGGCTGCACCATGCACTGTGGAACTCTTCAACGACCCCTATCCTCAGCATAGCCTCCACTTCCTGCTTCACGGCCTTCCTTCGGGCCTCCAGAATCCGATATGGCCATTTTCATACCGTTTCCCCGGGCTACAGATGTGGTGTTCAATGAGGGTCGTTTGGTCCGGCTTCTCAGACAACACCGCTGTGTTCCGATCGACAAGCTCCCTGAGCTCTTGCTTCTGGGCCAGGTCAAGGTCCTCATTGATTGGGATTACCACTGGTACCTTTGGTGTCCTGGTCCCAACCATAACACAGCCAAGGCTCGTGCCACTTCTTCAAGAGGTTCACATGGTAAATCTCTTGCGGTTTCCGTCTCGGTTTCTAGGATGTTTATTTAAATAATAAATCAAATCAAGTCTCCCCATGAGACCCTCTCCGGGATACCGTCTACTGGGCTCCGGTTCTTGCTGTATCCTGTCGGTCACAAAAACTGAACTCCCTCCTTTTAGGAACTCCCTCCTCAGGCACCGTCTCCAACTATACGGAAGTCACCTTCCTTCCCCCAGTCCCTCTCCGTGTGTGCTGCCCTTCTGGCAGTTTCGTGGGACTCGTACAGCTGGTGAGCAATCAGCCCTTGATTACCCAATAACAACAATCAGCCCCAATTAGTCCTGGCCGGAGAGCCCGTCGAGACCTGGCATGTCCAGCAGAGAGAGTCATTGCATCGTGATGTAGACTAAGTCTCCCCCTGGTGGCTGACCTGCTATATGCAACAAATGGTATAGAACCAGCTTGATCCCATCTTTCGAAAACGCTTGGGTTTCTTTATTGATATTTTCAGTGACATTGTTAACACTCCCCCGTGAAGTAAATAAGAATTAAAAACAGGTTAAATTACGGAGACATCATTTTATAGATCGGCAGGTAAGGGTGCTCTCAAGCAGCTATGTGTTCTTTTCCATTCGGCCATCAGATTTTCCACCAATGCTCCTTATAGGACACATCACTGCACTCTATACCCGTCACAAGACACACTGGTTGATGCTTATTTATAAGCATTTTTTTAACCTTTATTTAACCAGGCAAGTCAGTTAAGAACAAATTCTTATTTTCAATGACAGCCTAGGAACAGTGGTTTAACTGCCTGTTCAGGGGCAGAACAACAGATTTGTACCTTGTCAGCTCGGGGGTTTGAACTCGCAACCTTCCGGTTACTAGTCCAACGCTCTAACCACTAGGCTACCCTGCCGCCCTCTTAGGCCTCACTCCCCCCTATCTGAGATATCTACTGCAGCCCTCATCCTCCACTGCCCGTCCAGCATCACTACTCTGCTCTGACTTGGAATATGTGGATAACTAGAATATGTGGATAAGTAGAATATGTGGATAACTACAAAAACCTAGGTGTCTGGTTCGACTGTAAACTCTCCTTCCAGGCTCACATAAAACATATCCAATCCAAAGGTTAAATCTAGAATTGGCTTCCTATTTCGCAACAAAGCATCGTTCACTCATGCTGCCAAACATACCCTTGTAAAACTGAACATCTTACCGATCCTTGACTTTGGTGATGTCATTTACAAAATAGCCTCCAACACCCTACTCAACAAATTGGATTTAGTCTATCACAGTGCCATCCGTTTGTCACCAAAGCCTCATATACTACCCACCATTGCGACCTGTACCCTCTCATTGGCTGGCCCTCGCTTCATACTCGTCGCCAAACCCACTGGCTCCAGGTCATCTTCAAGACCCTGCTAGGTAAAGTCCCGCCTTATCTCTGCTCGCTGGTCACCATAGCAGCACCCACCTGTAGCACGTGTTCCAGCAGGTATATCTCATTTGTCACCCCCAAAGCCAATTCCTCCTTTGGCCGCCTCTCCTTCCAGTTCTCTGCTGCCAATACCTGGAACAAACTACAAAAATATCTTAACCTCACTAGGGTACGCATCCCACCTGGCCAACATCCAGTGAAATTGCAGAGCGCCAAATTCAAAAACAGAAATACTCATTATAAACATTCAGAAAGGTGGGTTTAAATATTAACTTCTTGTGAATCCAACCATGGTGTCAGATTTCAAAAAGGCTGTACGGCGAAAGCATACCTTGCGATTATTTGAGAACATCGCCCAGCTGACAAATCATTACAAACAGTAACCAGCCAAGTAGAAGAGTTACACAAGTCAGAAATAGAGATAAAATGTATCACCTACCTTTGATGATCTTCATATGGTTGCACTCAGAAGACATTAATTTATTCAATAAATGTTTGTTTTGTTCGATAAAGTCTCTCTTTATATCCAAAAACCTCCGTTTTGTTCACGTTTTCTTCAGTAATCCACAGGCTCAAACGCAGTCACAACAGGCAGCCAAACATCCTAATTGTATCCGTAAAGTTCATAGAAACATGTCAAATGATGTTTCAATCCTCAGGTTGTTTTTAGCCTAAATAATTGGTCAAATTTAAACTAGACGATAACGTTGTCAATTTAAAAGGTAAACAAGAAAGGCACTCTCTCGGTCACGCGCATGAAAAGCTCTGTGATACTTTAGGGTCCAGTCATTCAGACTGCTCTTCTCCCTCATTTTTCAGAAAACAACCCTGAAACAATTTCAAAAGACGGTTGACATCTAGTGGAAGGCATATGAACTGCAATTGGAGTCCTAAATCAATGGATACTGGAATGGCATTGAATAGAAAACTACAACAAACAAAATAAATCCTACTTCCTGGATGGATTCTTTTCAGGTTTTCGCCTGCCAAATCAGTTCTGTTATACTCACATACAGTATTTTAACAGTTGTGGAAACTTTAGAGTGTTTTCTATCCAAATCGAATTATATGCATTTCTTTGTTTCTGGGCCTGAGTAGCAGGCAATTTAATTTGGGCACGCTTTTCATCCAAAAATCCGAATGATGTCCCCTACCCTAGAGAAGTTAAACTGGAAACATTTATCTCCCTCACTAGCTTTAAGCACCAGCTGTCAGAGCAGCTCACAGATTACTGCACCTGTACATAGCCCATCTATAAATAGCTCAAACAACTACATCTTTCCCTACTGTATTTATTTATTTATTTAGCTCCTTTGCACCCCAGTATTTCTACTTTGCACACTCATCTACTGTCAAATGTACCACTCCAGTGTTTTAATTGCTATATTGTATTTACTTCGCCACCATGGCCTATTTATTGCCTTTACCTCCCTTATCTCACCTCACTTGCTCACATTGTATATAGACTTATTTTTCTACTGTATTATTGACTGTATGTTTGTTTATTCCATGTGTAACTCTGTGTTGTTGTATCTGTCGAACTGCTTTGTTTTATCTTGGCCAGGTCGCAGTTGTAAATGAGAACTTGTTCTCAACTTAAATAAAGGTGAAATAAAAAAATAAAACATAAAATAAATAATAAATAAAACACCCATTCTGCCGGTCACATTCTGTTAAAGGTCCCCAAAGCACACACACTCCCCGGGTCACTCGTCTTTTCAGTTCGCTGCAGCTAGCGACTGGAACGAGCTGCAACAAACACTCAAACTGGACAGTTTTATCTCAATCTCTTCATTTAAAGACTCATGGACACTCTTACTGACAGTTTTAGCTGCTTTGTGTGATGTATTGTTGTCTCTACCTTCTTGACCTTTGTGCTGTTGACTGTGCCCAATAGTGTTTGTACCATGTTTTGTGCTGCTACCATGTTGTGTTGCTACCATATTGTTGTGTTTCTACCATGCTGTGTTGTCATGTGTTGCTGCCTTGCTATGTTGTTGTCTTATGTCTCTCTTTAAGTAGTGTTGTGTTGTCTCTCTTGTTGTGATGTGTTTTGTCCTATAATTATATATTTTTTTCTAATTAACTGACTTGCCTAAATACACCATGCTAGAATCCTGACTAGAACCAAAAAATTTGATCATATTACTCCAGTGCTAGCCTCTCTACACTGGCTTCCTGTCAAAGCAAGGGCTGATTTCAAGGTTTTACTGCTAACCTACAAAGCATTACATGGGCTTGCTCCTACCTACCTCTCTGATTTGGTCCTGCCGTACATATCTACACGTACGCTACGGTCACAAGACGCAGGCCTCCTAATTGTCCCTAGAATTTCTAAGCAAACAGCTGGAGGCAGGGCTTTCTCCTATAGAGCTCCATTTTTATGGAACGGTCTGCCTACCCATGTCAGAGACGCAAACTCGGTCTCAACCTTTAAGTCTTTACTGAAGACTCATCTCTTCAGTGGGTCATATGATTGAGTGTAGTCTGGCCCAGGAGTGGGAAGGTGAACGGAAAGGCTCTGGAGCAACGAACCGCCCTTGCTGTCTCTGCCTGGTTCCCCCCTTTTTCCACTGGGATTCTCTGCCTCTAACCCTGTTACGGGGCTGAGTCACTGGCTTGCTGGGGCTCTCTCGTGCCGTCCCTGGGGGTGCGTCACCTGGGTGGGTTGATTCACTGTTGTGGTCGGCCTGTCTGGGTTTCCTCCCCCCTTGGGTTGTACCGTGTCGGAGATCTTTGTGGGCTATACTCGGCCTTGTCTCAGGATGGTAAGTTGGTGGTTGAAGATTTCCCTCTAGTGGTGTGGGGGCTGTGCTTTGGCAAAGTGGGTGGGGTTATATCCTTCCTGTTTGGCCCTGTCCGGGGTGTCCTCGGATGGGGCCACAGTGTCTCCTGACCCCTCCTGTCTCAGCCTCCAGTATTTATGCTGCAGTAGTTTATGTGTCGGGGGGCTAGGGTCAGTTTGTTTATCTGGAGTACTTCTCCTGTCCTATTCGGTGTCCTGTGTAAATCTAAGTGTGCGTTCTCTAATTCTCTCCTTCTCTCTTTCTTTCTCTCTCTCGGAGGACCTGAGCCCTAGGACCATGCCCCAGGACTACCTGACATGATGACTCCTTGCTGTCCCCAGTCCACCTGGCCATGCTGCTGCTCCAGTTTCAACTGGCCTGGGCCCTAGGACCATGTCCCAGGACTACCTGACATGAGGACTCCTTGCTGTCCCCAGTCCACCTGGCCATGCTCCTGCTCCAGTTTCAACTGTTCTGCCTTACTATTATTCAACCATGCTGGTCATTTATGAACATTTGAACATCTTGGCCACGTTCTGTTATAATCTCCACCCGGCACAGCCAGAAGAGGACTGGCCACCCCACATATGCTCTCTCTAATTCTCTCTTTCTTTCTCTCTCTCTGAGGACCTGAGCCCTAGGACCGTGCCCCAGGACTACCTGATGGCTCCTTGCTGTCCCCAGTCCACCTGACTGTGCTGCTGCTCCAGTTTCAACTGTTCTGCCTTATTATTATTTGACCATGCTGGTCATTTATGAACATTTGAACATCTTGGTCATGTTCTGTTATAATCTCTACCCGGCACAGCCAGAAGAGGACTGGCCACCCCACATAGCCCGGTTCCTCTCTAGGTCTCTTCCTAGGTTTTGGCCTTTCTAGGGAGTTTTTCCTAGCCACCGTGCTTTTACACCTGCATTGTTTGCTGTTTGGGGTTTTAGGCTGGGTTTCTGTACAGCACTTTGAGATATCAGCTGATGTACGAAGGGCTATATAAATAAATTTGATTTGATTTGATTTTTGATTATTGTCAGTCTGGCAACTTAATACTGTTATATCAAAGATGGCTATTTGAATTAAATATTTATTTAATCCAAATATTGTAAGAATTCACACAGAGAGGGAATACATACTCGTGAAATAGTCCTGGAATCTGAATTGGACTATGGCTCTGAAATAAATTATAGACACAGCATGAATTAGTGATGAGTGCGGTATATCCATCGTACTGTGGCGGTCAGGTTTTCTGTCTAACGTTGTCTTTCCCAGAACCTTCATGATTAGGCAAGGCTTCACAGATCTATCACTGTAATTCACGTTTTGATTAATATACATATATGAATAAAATTACGGAAATTGTTTGGGGAATGTCTTTCCAAATGTTTTAGAAATTGATTTTGTTGTTGTGTGTGTTGCGCTGTTTGTGAATGCAATAGAATTTCAAATACAGAAGTATACAATACATTTTTGTCTGGAAATTAAACGCAACTATATTAATGAGTATATAACGATATACAATCCTTAAGACGACGCAAAGCTTGAAAACAAAAGAGGGCCGTCGATCGGTGACGTCACTCATTTCTACTTTAAATCAAATTTTGCTAAAACCATTTGCCTCTTTTTTTCCTCCCGTTCCTTACACACTATTTGTATTTTGTCTCTCCCATTGTCTGTAATACATCTGCATGTTGAGTGTTTAAAGATGAATGTCTCTCCCATTGTCTGTAATACATCTGCATGTTGAGTGTTTAAAGATGAATGTCTCTCCCATTGTCTGTAATAAATCTGCATGTTGAGTGTTTAAAGATGAATGTCTCTCCCATTGTCTGTAATACATCTGCATGTTGAGTGTTTAAAGATGAATGTCTCTCCCATTGTCTGTAATACATCTGCATGTTGAGTGTTTAAAGATGAATGTCTCTCCCATTGTCTGTAATACATCTGCATGTTGAGTGTTTAAAGATGAATGTCTCTCCCATTGTCTGTAATACATCTGCATGTTGAGTGTTTAAAGATGAATGTCTCTCCCATTGTCTGTAATACATCTGCATGTTGAGTGTTTAAAGATGAATGTCTCTCCCATTGTCTGTAATACATCTGCATGTTGAGTGTTTAAAGATGAATGTCTCTCCCATTGTCTGTAATACATCTGCATGTTGAGTGTTTAAAGATGAATGTCTCTCCCATTGTCTGTAATACATCTGCATGTTGAGTGTTTAAAGATGAATGTCTCTCCCATTGTCTGTAATACATCTGCATGTTGAGTGTTTAAAGATGAATGCCTCTCCCATTGTCTGTAATACATCTGCATGTTGAGTGTTTAAAGATGAATGTCTCTCCCATTGTCTGTAATACATCTGCATGTTGAGTGTTTAAAGATGAATGTCTCTCCCATTGTCTGTAATACATCTGCATGTTGAGTGTTTAAAGATGAATGTCTCTCCCATTGTCTGTAATACATCTGCATGTTGAGTGTTTAAAGATGAATGTCTCTCCCATTGTCTGTAATACATCTGCATGTTGAGTGTTTAAAGATGAATGTCTCTCCCATTGTCTGTAATACATCTGCATGTTGAGTGTTTAAAGATGAATGTCTCTCCCATTGTCTGTAATACATCTGCATGTTGAGTGTTTAAAGATGAATGTCTCTCCCATTGTCTGTAATACATCTGCATGTTGAGTGTTTAAAGATGAATGTCTCTCCCATTGTCTGTAATACATCTGCATGTTGAGTGTTTAAAGATGAATGTCTCTCCCATTGTCTGTAATACATCTGCATGTTGAGTGTTTAAAGATGAATGTCTCTCCCATTGTCTGTAATAAATCTGCATGTTGAGTGTTTAAAGATGAATGTCTCTCCCATTGTCTGTAATAAATCTGCATGTTGAGTGTTTAAAGATGAATGTCTCTCCCATTGTCTGTAATACATCTGCATGTTGAGTGTTTAAAGATGAATGCCTCTCCCATTGTCTGTAATACATCTGCATGTTGAGTGTTTAAAGATGAATGTCTCTCCCATTGTCTGTAATACATCTGCATGTTGAGTGTTTAAAGATGAATGTCTCTCCCATTGTCTGTAATACATCTGCATGTTGAGTGTTTAAAGATGAATGTCTCTCCCATTGTCTGTAATACATCTGCATGTTGAGTGTTTAAAGATGAATGTCTCTCCCATTGTCTGTAATACATCTGCATGTTGAGTGTTTAAAGATGAATGTCTCTCCCATTGTCTGTAATACATCTGCATGTTGAGTGTTTAAAGATGAATGTCTCTCCCATTGTCTGTAATACATCTGCATGTTGAGTGTTTAAAGATGAATGTCTCTCCCATTGTCTGTAATACATCTGCATGTTGAGTGTTTAAAGATGAATGTCTCTCCCATTGTCTGTAATACATCTGCATGTTGAGTGTTTAAAGATGAATGTCTCTCCCATTGTCTGTAATACATCTGCATGTTGAGTGTTTAAAGATGAATGCCTCTCCCATTGTCTGTAATACATCTGCATGTTGAGTGTTTAAAGATGAATGTCTCTCCCATTGTCTGTAATACATCTGCATGTTGAGTGTTTAAAGATGAATGTCTCTCCCATTGTCTGTAATACATCTGCATGTTGAGTGTTTAAAGATGAATGTCTCTCCCATTGTCTGTAATACATCTGCATGTTGAGTGTTTAAAGATGAATGTCTCTCCCATTGTCTGTAATACATCTGCATGTTGAGTGTTTAAAGATGAATGTCTCTCCCATTGTCTGTAATACATCTGCATGTTGAGTGTTTAAAGATGAATGTCTCTCCCATTGTCTGTAATACATCTGCATGTTGAGTGTTTAAAGATGAATGTCTCTCCCATTGTCTGTAATACATCTGCATGTTGAGTGTTTAAAGATGAATGTCTCTCCCATTGTCTGTAATACATCTGCATGTTGAGTGTTTAAAGATGAATGTCTCTCCCATTGTCTGTAATACATCTGCATGTTGAGTGTTTAAAGATGAATGTCTCTCCCATTGTCTGTAATACATCTGCATGTTGAGTGTTTAAAGATGAATGTCTCTCCCATTGTCTGTAATACATCTGCATGTTGAGTGTTTAAAGATGAATGTCTCTCCCATTGTCTGTAATACATCTGCATGTTGAGTGTTTAAAGATGAATGTCTCTCCCATTGTCTGTAATAAATCTGCATGTTGAGTGTTTAAAGATGAATGTCTCTCCCATTGTCTGTAATAAATCTGCATGTTGAGTGTTTAAAGATGAATGTCTCTCCCATTGTCTGTAATACATCTGCATGTTGAGTGTTTAAAGATGAATGTCTCTCCCATTGTCTGTAATAAATCTGCATGTTGAGTGTTTAAAGATGAATGTCTCTCCCATTGTCTGTAATACATCTGCATGTTGAGTGTTTAAAGATGAATGTCTCTTGTCTGTAATACATCTGCATGTTGAGTGTTTAAAGATGAATGTCATTGTCTGTAATACATCTGCATGTTGAGTGTTTAAAGATGAATGTCTCTCCCATTGTCTGTAATAAATCTGCATGTTGAGTGTTTAAAGATGAATGTCTCTCCCATTGTCTGTAATACATCTGCATGTTGAGTGTTTAAAGATGAATGTCTCTCCCATTGTCTGTAATACATCTGCATGTTGAGTGTTTAAAGATGAATGTCTCTCCCATTGTCTGTAATAAATCTGCATGTTGAGTGTTTAAAGATGAATGTCTCTCCCATTGTCTGTAATACATCTGCATGTTGAGTGTTTAAAGATGAATGTCTCTCCCATTGTCTGTAATACATCTGCATGTTGAGTGTTTAAAGATGAATGTCTCTCCCATTGTCTGTAATAAATCTGCATGTTGAGTGTTTAAAGATGAATGTCTCTCCCATTGTCTGTAATACATCTGCATGTTGAGTGTTTAAAGATGAATGCCTCTCCCATTGTCTGTAATAAATCTGCATGTTGAGTGTTTAAAGATGAATGTCTCTCCCATTGTCTGTAATACATCTGCATGTTGAGTGTTTAAAGATGAATGTCTCTCCCATTGTCTGTAATACATCTGCATGTTGAGTGTTTAAAGATGAATGTCTCTCCCATTGTCTGTAATAAATCTGCATGTTGAGTGTTTAAAGATGAATGTCTCTCCCATTGTCTGTAATAAATCTGCATGTTGAGTGTTTAAAGATTAATGTCTCTCCCATTGTCTGTAATACATCTGCATGTTGAGTGTTTAAAGATGAATGTCTCTCCCATTGTCTGTAATACATCTGCATGTTGAGTGTTTAAAGATGAATGTCTCTCCCATTGTCTGTAATACATCTGCATGTTGAGTGTTTAAAGATGAATGTCTCTCCCATTGTCTGTAATACATCTGCATGTTGAGTGTTTAAAGATGAATGTCTCTCCCATTGTCTGTAATACATCTGCATGTTGAGTGTTTAAAGATGAATGTCTCTCCCATTGTCTGTAATAAATCTGCATGTTGAGTGTTTAAAGATGAATGTCTCTCCCATTGTCTGTAATACATCTGCATGTTGAGTGTTTAAAGATGAATGTCTCTCCCATTGTCTGTAATAAATCTGCATGTTGAGTGTTTAAAGATGAATGTCTCTCCCATTGTCTGTAATAAATCTGCATGTTGAGTGTTTAAAGATGAATGTCTCTCCCATTGTCTGTAATAAATCTGCATGTTGAGTGTTTAAAGATGAATGTCTCTCCCATTGTCTGTAATACATCTGCATGTTGAGTGTTTAAAGATGAATGTCTCTCCCATTGTCTGTAATAAATCTGCATGTTGAGTGTTTAAAGATGAATGTCTCTCCCATTGTCTGTAATAAATCTGCATGTTGAGTGTTTAAAGATGAATGTCTCTCCCATTGTCTGTAATACATCTGCATGTTGAGTGTTTAAAGATGAATGCCTCTCCCATTGTCTGTACTAAATCTGCATGTTGAGTGTTTAAAGATGAATGTCTCTCCCATTGTCTGTAATACATCTGCATGTTGAGTGTTTAAAGATGAATGTCTCTCCCATTGTCTGTAATACATCTGCATGTTGAGTGTTTAAAGATGAATGTCTCTCCCATTGTCTGTAATAAATCTGCATGTTGAGTGTTTAAAGATGAATGTCTCTCCCATTGTCTGTAATAAATCTGCATGTTGAGTGTTTAAAGATGAATGCCTCTCCCATTGTCTGTAATAAATCTGCATGTTGAGTGTTTAAAGATGAATGTCTCTCCCATTGTCTGTAATAAATCTGCATGTTGAGTGTTTAAAGATGAATGTCTCTCCCATTGTCTGTAATACATCTGCATGTTGAGTGTTTAAAGATGAATGTCTCTCCCATTGTCTGTAATAAATCTGCATGTTGAGTGTTTAAAGATGAATGTCTCTCCCATTGTCTGTAATAAATCTGCATGTTGAGTGTTTAAAGATTAATGTCTCTCCCATTGTCTGTAATAAATCTGCATGTTGAGTGTTTAAAGATGAATGTCTCTCCCATTGTCTGTAATACATCTGCATGTTGAGTGTTTAAAGATGAATGTCTCTCCCATTGTCTGTAATACATCTGCATGTTGAGTGTTTAAAGATGAATGTCTCTCCCATTGTCTGTAATACATCTGCATGTTGAGTGTTTAAAGATGAATGTCTCTCCCATTGTCTGTAATACATCTGCATGTTGAGTGTTTAAAGATGAATGTCTCTCCCATTGTCTGTAATAAATCTGCATGTTGAGTGTTTAAAGATGAATGTCTCTCCCATTGTCTGTAATACATCTGCATGTTGAGTGTTTAAAGATGAATGTCTCTCCCATTGTCTGTAATAAATCTGCATGTTGAGTGTTTAAAGATGAATGTCTCTCCCATTGTCTGTAATAAATCTGCATGTTGAGTGTTTAAAGATGAATGTCTCTCCCATTGTCTGTAATAAATCTGCATGTTGAGTGTTTAAAGATGAATGTCTCTCCCATTGTCTGTAATACATCTGCATGTTGAGTGTTTAAAGATGAATGTCTCTCCCATTGTCTGTAATAAATCTGCATGTTGAGTGTTTAAAGATGAATGTCTCTCCCATTGTCTGTAATAAATCTGCATGTTGAGTGTTTAAAGATGAATGTCTCTCCCATTGTCTGTAATACATCTGCATGTTGAGTGTTTAAAGATGAATGCCTCTCCCATTGTCTGTAATAAATCTGCATGTTGAGTGTTTAAAGATGAATGTCTCTCCCATTGTCTGTAATACATCTGCATGTTGAGTGTTTAAAGATGAATGTCTCTCCCATTGTCTGTAATACATCTGCATGTTGAGTGTTTAAAGATGAATGTCTCTCCCATTGTCTGTAATAAATCTGCATGTTGAGTGTTTAAAGATGAATGTCTCTCCCATTGTCTGTAATAAATCTGCATGTTGAGTGTTTAAAGATGAATGTCTCTCCCATTGTCTGTAATACATCTGCATGTTGAGTGTTTAAAGATGAATGTCTCTCCCATTGTCTGTAATAAATCTGCATGTTGAGTGTTTAAAGATGAATGTCTCTCCCATTGTCTGTAATACATCTGCATGTTGAGTGTTTAAAGATGAATGCCTCTCCCATTGTCTGTAATAAATCTGCATGTTGAGTGTTTAAAGATGAATGCTCTCCCATTGTCTGTAATACATCTGCATGTTGAGTGTTTAAAGATGAATGTCTCTCCCATTGTCTGTAATACATCTGCATGTTGAGTGTTTAAAGATGAATGTCTCTCCCATTGTCTGTAATACATCTGCATGTTGAGTGTTTAAAGATGAATGTCTCTCCCATTGTCTGTAATACATCTGCATGTTGAGTGTTTAAAGATGAATGTCTCTCCCATTGTCTGTAATACATCTGCATGTTGAGTGTTTAAAGATGAATGTCTCTCCCATTGTCTGTAATACATCTGCATGTTGAGTGTTTAAAGATGAATGTCTCTCCCATTGTCTGTAATACATCTGCATGTTGAGTGTTTAAAGATGAATGTCTCTCCCATTGTCTGTAATACATCTGCATGTTGAGTGTAAAGATGAATGCCTCTCCCATTGTCTGTAATAAATCTGCATGTTGAGTGTTTAAAGATGAATGTCTCTCCCATTGTCTGTAATACATCTGCATGTTGAGTGTTTAAAGATGAATGTCTCTCCCATTGTCTGTAATACATCTGCATGTTGAGTGTTTAAAGATGAATGTCTCTCCCATTGTCTGTAATACATCTGCATGTTGAGTGTTTAAAGATGAATGTCTCTCCCATTGTCTGTAATAAATCTGCATGTTGAGTGTTTAAAGATGAATGTCTCTCCCATTGTCTGTAATACATCTGCATGTTGAGTGTTTAAAGATGAATGTCTCTCCCATTGTCTGTAATACACCTGCATGTTGAGTGTTTAAAGATGAATGTCTCTCCCATTGTCTGTAATACATCTGCATGTTGAGTGTTTAAAGATGAATGCCTCTCCCATTGTCTGTAATACATCTGCATGTTGAGTGTTTAAAGATGAATGTCTCTCCCATTGTCTGTAATACATCTGCATGTTGAGTGTTTAAAGATGAATGCCTCTCCCATTGTCTGTAATACATCTGCATGTTGAGTGTTTAAAGATGAATGTCTCTCCCATTGTCTGTAATACATCTGCATGTTGAGTGTTTAAAGATGAATGTCTCTCCCATTGTCTGTAATACATCTGCATGTTGAGTGTTTAAAGATGAATGTCTCTCCCATTGTCTGTAATACATCTGCATGTTGAGTGTTTAAAGATGAATGTCTCTCCCATTGTCTGTAATACATCTGCATGTTGAGTGTTTAAAGATGAATGTCTCTCCCATTGTCTGTAATACATCTGCATGTTGAGTGTTTAAAGATGAATGTCTCTCCCATTGTCTGTAATACATCTGCATGTTGAGTGTTTAAAGATGAATGTCTCTCCCATTGTCTGTAATACATCTGCATGTTGAGTGTTTAAAGATGAATGTCTCTCCCATTGTCTGTAATACATCTGCATGTTGAGTGTTTAAAGATGAATGTCTCTCCCATTGTCTGTAATACATCTGCATGTTGAGTGTTTAAAGATGAATGTCTCTCCCATTGTCTGTAATACATCTGCATGTTGAGTGTTTAAAGATGAATGCCTCTCCCATTGTCTGTAATACATCTGCATGTTGAGTGTTTAAAGATGAATGTCTCTCCCATTGTCTGTAATACATCTGCATGTTGAGTGTTTAAAGATGAATGTCTCTCCCATTGTCTGTAATACATCTGCATGTTGAGTGTTTAAAGATGAATGTCTCTCCCATTGTCTGTAATACATCTGCATGTTGAGTGTTTAAAGATGAATGTCTCTCCCATTGTCTGTAATACATCTGCATGTTGAGTGTTTAAAGATGAATGTCTCTCCCATTGTCTGTAATACATCTGCATGTTGAGTGTTTAAAGATGAATGTCTCTCCCATTGTCTGTAATACATCTGCATGTTGAGTGTTTAAAGATGAATGTCTCTCCCATTGTCTGTAATAAATCTGCATGTTGAGTGTTTAAAGATGAATGTCTCTCCCATTGTCTGTAATACATCTGCATGTTGAGTGTTTAAAGATGAATGTCTCTCCCATTGTCTGTAATAAATCTGCATGTTGAGTGTTTAAAGATGAATGTCTCTCCCATTGTCTGTAATACATCTGCATGTTGAGTGTTTAAAGATGAATGTCTCTCCCATTGTCTGTAATAAATCTGCATGTTGAGTGTTTAAAGATGAATGTCTCTCCCATTGTCTGTAATACATCTGCATGTTGAGTGTTTAAAGATGAATGTCTCTCCCATTGTCTGTAATAAATCTGCATGTTGAGTGTTTAAAGATGAATGTCTCTCCCATTGTCTGTAATACATCTGCATGTTGAGTGTTTAAAGATGAATGTCTCTCCCATTGTCTGTAATACATCTGCATGTTGAGTGTTTAAAGATGAATGTCTCTCCCATTGTCTGTAATAAATCTGCATGTTGAGTGTTTAAAGATGAATGTCTCTCCCATTGTCTGTAATACATCTGCATGTTGAGTGTTTAAAGATGAATGTCTCTCCCATTGTCTGTAATACATCTGCATGTTGAGTGTTTAAAGATGAATGTCTCTCCCATTGTCTGTAATAAATCTGCATGTTGAGTGTTTAAAGATGAATGTCTCTCCCATTGTCTGTAATAAATCTGCATGTTGAGTGTTTAAAGATGAATGTCTCTCCCATTGTCTGTAATACATCTGCATGTTGAGTGTTTAAAGATGAATGTCTCTCCCATTGTCTGTAATAAATCTGCATGTTGAGTGTTTAAAGATGAATGTCTCTCCCATTGTCTGTAATACATCTGCATGTTGAGTGTTTAAAGATGAATGTCTCTCCCATTGTCTGTAATACATCTGCATGTTGAGTGTTTAAAGATGAATGTCTCTCCCATTGTCTGTAATAAATCTGCATGTTGAGTGTTTAAAGATGAATGTCTCTCCCATTGTCTGTAATACATCTGCATGTTGAGTGTTTAAAGATGAATGTCTCTCCCATTGTCTGTAATAAATCTGCATGTTGAGTGTTTAAAGATGAATGTCTCTCCCATTGTCTGTAATACATCTGCATGTTGAGTGTTTAAAGATGAATGCCTCTCCCATTGTCTGTAATAAATCTGCATGTTGAGTGTTTAAAGATGAATGCCTCTCCCATTGTCTGTAATACATCTGCATGTTGAGTGTTTAAAGATGAATGTCTCTCCCATTGTCTGTAATACATCTGCATGTTGAGTGTTTAAAGATGAATGTCTCTCCCATTGTCTGTAATACATCTGCATGTTGAGTGTTTAAAGATGAATGTCTCTCCCATTGTCTGTAATACATCTGCATGTTGAGTGTTTAAAGATGAATGTCTCTCCCATTGTCTGTAATACATCTGCATGTTGAGTGTTTAAAGATGAATGTCTCTCCCATTGTCTGTAATACATCTGCATGTTGAGTGTTTAAAGATGAATGTCTCTCCCATTGTCTGTAATACATCTGCATGTTGAGTGTTTAAAGATGAATGTCTCTCCCATTGTCTGTAATAAATCTGCATGTTGAGTGTTTAAAGATGAATGTCTCTCCCATTGTCTGTAATACATCTGCATGTTGAGTGTTTAAAGATGAATGTCTCTCCCATTGTCTGTAATACACCTGCATGTTGAGTGTTTAAAGATGAATGTCTCTCCCATTGTCTGTAATACATCTGCATGTTGAGTGTTTAAAGATGAATGCCTCTCCCATTGTCTGTAATACATCTGCATGTTGAGTGTTTAAAGATGAATGTCTCTCCCATTGTCTGTAATACATCTGCATGTTGAGTGTTTAAAGATGAATGCCTCTCCCATTGTCTGTAATACATCTGCATGTTGAGTGTTTAAAGATGAATGTCTCTCCCATTGTCTGTAATACATCTGCATGTTGAGTGTTTAAAGATGACTGCCTCTCCCATTGTCTGTAATACATCTGCATGTTGAGTGTTTAAAGATGAATGCCTCTCCCATTGTCTGTAATACATCTGCATGTTGAGTGTTTAAAGATGAATGTCTCTCCCATTGTCTGTAATAAATCTGCATGTTGAGTGTTTAAAGATGAATGCCTCTCCCATTGTCTGTAATACATCTGCATGTTGAGTGTTTAAAGATGAATGTCTCTCCCATTGTCTGTAATACATCTGCATGTTGAGTGTTTAAAGATGAATGCCTCTCCCTTTCTCTGCATCTCCCTCCCTCTCTCCCTCTCTCCCTCCCTCCTTCCTTCGTTTTGACACCCAGGCAGTACCCTCACGTATGCATATGTAAATGCCTCCTTGCCCGAGCATGGTGGAAGTAATTGTATGCATTTTTAACTGGCCAATCGACTGACAGATAGGCAAAGATTGTCTTCGATCCCGCCCTCTCTCTCTCCCTCCATTTGTTTTTTTTGCTTGATGCTTACCCCTCCAGATTCACAGGAATCATTCTGCAGAGCAGGTCTGCAGCAGAATGATTAGAAACAAGCCATTTTCCTCCGATCTCTCCCTGTCTTTCTCTTTTACTCTCTCTCTCTCTCTGGTTGTGCCTGTCTCTCTGTTATTTCCCTCTATCTAGCCATCGCTGCCTGGTGGAATTGTGTTGGGGTTGTAACCGAGTCGGATGGCCTCCGCTCCACAGGGAGGGCTGGGTTGTTGGTTGGTTTCAAATAGAGCGGGTTTCAAATAGTGTTTGAAATCATTTAACTTCTTTAGCTGTGCTTTATTAAGCTTACCTGGCAGAGTGGAACCAATGGAATAGTCCCAAAAGGGTAAGCTCTGGCCACCTGGCACTCCAGGCAGGTTCAAGCAAAGTGGTTGAAAGAATTCAAAAACGATTTGAACCCAGGTCTGGTTTATTGTAGGGGTCTTCAGGGTAGTGAAGGGGAAGGGGATGGAGGGCCAGAAATACAAATGAACTTCTTTGGGCTAGGTGGGACGGTAGTGTCAAAAAAAGCAATACATTAAAAAAAGCTTAACTGACAGCCAAGGTGTCAGATTTCAAAAAGGCTTTACGGCAAAAGCAAACCATGCGATTATCTGAGGACAGCGTCCAGCACACAAATGCATAACAAATCATTTTCAACCAGGGAGTTGCGAAACAAAAGTCCGAAATAGTGACATAATAAATGCCTTACCTTTGATGATATTCTTCTGTTGGCACTCCAAAAGGTCCCAGTTACATTACAAATGGTCCTTTTGTTCGATAAATTTCTTCTTTATATCCATAAAAACTCAGTTTAGCTGGCGCGCTTCAGTCAATAATCCACTCGGTTTCCATCGGTCAAAATTCATACAAAATGAATCCCAAACGTTACCAATAAACTTATCCAAACAATTCAATCAACGTTTATAATCAATCCTTAGCTACCATAATATGCAAATAAACAATACATTTATCTCTTTACCGGAGATAAACAAAAAGAACGCCCTCTCTCTGCCATGCGCATGGAAACACTACAGCCAAAACGGGAGCCATTAGAAAAACTACTTCTTCTCCATAATAAAAAAAACAGCATAAAACTCTTTCTAAAGATTGTTGACAAATAGTGGAAGCCCCAGGAACTGCAATTGGGCATAATGTCACCCTATTATAAAAGTGCCAGTCATTGAAATCAGTGGAAGGATGAAAAAACTAATTTGGGGATGGTTTGCAATTTCCGTTCTGTTATACTCATAGACATTGTCTTAACAGTTTTATAAACTCTAGAATGATTTCTATCCAAATCTTCCAATTATATGCATATCCTAGCTTCTGGGCGCTTTTCATCCGGATGTCAAAATACCGCCCCCTATCCCAAAGAAAAACACTTTACATTTTACAGCAAGGGTACTGACATACAGACTTCATAAGAAGTCGTTAATAGAATGACAGCTGCCACAACATTGCATGTTTGATATTAATGTCATTCATATGACTGTGTTATGAAGGTTTAGTGTTAGCACAATTTGAGTTACTAGGCTCAATTACCAGCCAATATGTGTGATTTTTTTTATAAGCTGTGTTATAGGGTATTTTAGTCTACTAGAACTATTATGTCATGATAGGTGACATAATAGCTCATGTATGGTTATTACAATTGATAGCCATGTACATAAGCTATGTAACTTGTTATCCTTAATTCAGGTAAAGTGTTACTCTTATTAAATCACTTCACGGTAACTCAAAGAAGAAAATATTGGTAACACTTTATTTTTCACGCAAGGGATCTACTTTTTGGAGTGGTATCAGCATGGTGAATGTCTTATTACATTTTATATTTCAGCTTATAATATTACATTTTTATATGTAGGAATTTTTGGTAATTAATCATGAGATGGTAATGAGAGTTTGTAAGGGGCTCATATAGGGTTCTGACCAGTCTTATTATGTGTTATAACTGCACTGTAGCAAATTGTATCTGTTAGCTTCTAGGTAAAAAGTTACTGTAATGTGAACTTATTGCTATGTTATAGACCTCTAGCACTCACTAATTTAGTACACTAACTCTACTGGATGTGTTACATATGTCCTGGTGCTTTCATTTCTATCAAATGTATGTCTCTCAATGACTTTGAACACACTATACATCAAAATGACATGGTAAGTGACACTTTCCCATCACACCTTTCATGAAGAGCTTGTTCCTGAATTTGAACTTTGAAACACACATGCAAGGCAGTTCTTAAGCCCTATAAAGGTAAATATTATGTTAAAAGTACTATATGCATTGCCTCTATGCACCTGTAAATCCATGTGTAATATCTTCTTCTGAGTGGTTTTACAGTGTAGGTGGCCCTTGGGACTCCCTTCTCCTTTTTGTTCACCTTAGTCTCATCAGAGAGGATAGAGGGGAAGAGCGGTTTGTAATGGTTTTTTTAGTTACAGCCATGCTAGATCCTTGCATATACCGTGGAGCCACGAATGACCGTGGAAATTAAACTAAATTAGAGGGGTGATTCGCCACTTAAATTGTCTGCAGGTCATTATCTCTCTCTCTCTCAAACGCTAACAAACACTACTTCTCTCTGTCACAAACTCTTTGTGAAACACATACACTCTCTCTCAGTACCATATCACTCTTTCCCTCAATGCTTTTTATTCATGTCATGTTTGTATGATTGGACAATAATATAGCTTACTTTTCATACTTGTTGTTTGGCCCTGTCCGGGGGCGTCCTCGGATGGGGCCACAGTGTCTCCTGACCCCTCCTGTCTCAGCCTCCAGTATTTATGCTGCAGTAGTTTATGTGTCGGGAGGCAGTTTGTTATATCTGGAGTACTTCTCCTGTCATATTCGGTGCCTGTGTGAATTTAAGTGTGCTCTCTCTAATTCTCTCTTTCTCTCTTTCTTTCTCTCTCTCGGAGGACCTGAGCCCTAGGACCATGCCTCAGGACTACCTGACAGGATGACTCCTTGCTGTCCCCAGTCCACCTGGCCGTGCTGCTGCTCCAGTTTCAACTGTTCTGCCTTATTATTATTGGACCATGCTGGTCATTTATGAAGATTTGAACATCTTGGCCATGTTCTGTTATAATCTCCACCGGCACAGCCAGAAGAGGACTGGCCACCCCACATAGCTGGGTTCCTCTCTAGGTTTCTTCCTAGGTTTTGGCCTTTCTAGGGAGTTTTTCCTAGCCACCGTGCTTCTACACCTGCATTGCTTGCTGTTTGGGGTTTTAGGCTGGGGTTCTGTACAGCACTTATTAAGGATTAGGTGTAAGTGATGAGATTCGAATTCAAAACCGCTCGTTATTGGGTTAAGTAACCATCTGTCTTATGTAACCATACCAAACCTAACATTTCATACTCATTTTAGTGTCCTGAATTTACATTTACTATGTTACATTTAGTTTATGAGACCAGGCTGGTGAGACAAACACAGCCGGCCTCCACCTAGTACCCTGCCCTGAACCTTAGTCACTGTTCGAGCCGGCCACCACCTGGTACTCTATCCTGCATTTTAGAGACAGTAGTTGGAGTCATTGAACACTGACCACTTTGATAATGTTTACATACTGTTTCACCCACTTCATTAGTACAGTGCCTTCAGTATTCTGACCCCTTGACTTTTTCCACAGTTTGTTATGTTAGAGCCTATTCTAAAATGGATTACATTGTTTATTTTTCCCTTAATCTACACATAATAATGACAAAGAAAAATTATGACATAGCAAAAACAGGGTTTTCGAATTCTTTGTTAATTTATTACAAGTAAAAAACTGAAATATCACATTTACATAAGTAATTAGACCCTTTACTCAGTACTTTGTTGAAGCACCTTTGGCAGCAATTACAGCCTTGAGACTTGGCTATGAAGCTACAAACTTTGCACACCTGTATTTGGGCAGTTTATCCCATTCTTCTCAGAAGATCCTTTCAAGCTCTGTCAGGTTGGATGGGGAACGTTGCTGCACAGCTATTTTCAGGTCTCTCCAGAGATGGTCGATTGGGTTCAAGACCGGTCTCTGGCTGGGCCACTCAAGGCCATTCAGAGACTTGTCCTGAAGCCACTCCTTAGTTGTCTTGGTTGTGTGCTTAGGGTCGGTTTCCTGATGGAAGGGGAACATTGGCCTAGTGTGAGGTCCTAGGCGCTCTGGAGCAGGTTTTCATCAAGGATCTCACTGTACTTTGCTCGGTTCATCTTTGTTTCGATTGCAGACTATTATCCCAGTCACTGCTGCTGAAAAACATGATGCTGCCACCACCATGTTTCACCGCACACCCCGTCCTCCAGACCAGAGAATCTTGTTTCTCGTAGTCTGAGAGTCTTTAGGTGCCTTTTGGCAAACTTCAAGTGGGCTGTCATGTGCCTTTTACCTCCAGGCTCTGTCTGATCAGGCCCTACACCCAAACAAGGGCACTGCGTTCATCCACCTCTGGCCTGCTCGCCTCCCTACCACTGAGGAAGTACAGCTCCCGCTCAGCCCAGTCAAAACTGTTCGCTGCTCTGGCCCCCCAATGGTGGAACAAACTCCCTCACGACGCCAGGACAGCGGAGTCAATCACCACCTTCCGGAGACACCTGAAACCCCACCTCTTTAAGGAATACCTAGGATAGTATAAGTAATCCCTCTCACCCCCCTTTAAGATTTAGATGCACTATTGTAAAGTGACTGTTCCACTCGATGTCATAAGGTGAATGCACCAATTTGTAAGTCGCTCTGGATAAGAGCGTCTGCTAAATGACTTAAATGTAAATGTAAATGTAAAGGAATGGCTTACATCTGGCCACTCCACCATAAAGGCCTGATTGGTGGAGTGCTGCAGAGATGGTTGTCCTTCTGAATGGTTCTCCAATCTCCACAGAGGAACTCTGGAGCTCTGTCAGAGTGACCATCGGGTTCTTGGTCACCTCCCTGACCAAGACCCTTCTCCCCCGATTGCTCAGTTTGGCACAGCGGCCAGCTCTTGGAAGAGTCTTGGTGGTTCTAGAATTCTTCCATTTAAGAATGATGGAGGCCACAGTGTTCTTGGGGACCTTCAATGCTGCAGAAAGGTTTTGTTCCCTTGCCCAGATCTGTGCCTTGACACAATCCTGTCTCGGCGCTCTAAGGACAATTCCTTCCACCTCATGGCTTGGTTTTTGATCTGACATGCACTGTCAACTGTGGGACCTTATATAGAGAGGTGTGTGCCTTTCAAAAACATGTCCAATAAATGTAATTTACTACAGGTGGACTCCAATCAAGTTGTAGAAACATCTCAAGGATGATCAATGGAAACAGGATGCACCTGTGCTCAATTTTGTGTCTCATAGCAAAGTCTGAATAATTACAGTACCAGTCAAAGGTTTGGACCCACCTACTCATTCAAGGGTTTTTCTTTACTTTTCCTCTTTTCTACATTGTAGAATAATAGTGAATACATCAAAACTATGAAATAACACATATGGAATCATGAAGTAACAAAAAAGTGTTAAACAAATCAAAATACATTTTATATTTGAGATTCTTCAAGGTAGCCACCCTTTGCCTTGATGACAGCTCCATCACTCCCCTTGGTCAAATAACCCTTACACAGCCTGGAAATGTGTTTTGCGTCATTGTCCTGTTGAAAAACAAATGATAGTCCCACTAAGCGCAAACCACCTGGGATGCGTATCGCTTGCAGAATAATGTGGTAGCCATTCTGGTTAAGTGTGCCTTAAATTCTAAATAAATCACAGACAGTGTCACTAGCAACCACCCCCACTCAATCAAACCACCTCCTCCTCCATGCTTCATGGTGGGAACCACACAGAGATCATATGTTCACCTACTCTGCATCTCACAAAGACACAGCTATATGGACACTTAATCATCACAGTGCTTTTGGTAAGTTTACCGACATTGGATGTGGTAAGTATAATTGAACATTCGGTATCATTATGATTAGTGTGGAAATAAGTATAGCTAGTTATAATTATAATGGCTTAGTGGATCAAAAAAATAAGATACACTTTCTCTTTAAGCCATGTACAAATGTAACAAGTGTGCTGAGAGTCAGGAAGCAAGTTCAGGGAGTGAGTGTTGAACAGAGTCAATAACATCTGAGGAAAGAACCAAGGGAGTGACAAATATAGGGAAGATAATCAAGGAGGTGATGGAGTCCAGGTGAGTGTCATGAGGTGCAGGTGTGAGAGACGATGGTGACAGGTGTGCAGGATAATCATCAGCCGGATGACCTAGAGGCCGGAGAGGGAGTATACGTGACAGAAATAATATAATATCTACTGTTTACAATAAACTCATTCTACAAATGTAGATGAGGTTGGGTGGAAAAAGGACTTTGAGGGAGAATTATATTTTTGTTATGGGCAAAGAAACTCAAAAGTTTTTTGGGCAAACTTCAAGTGGGCTGTCATGTGCCTTTTACTGAGAAATGGCTTACATCTACATACAACGAAAGCAATCCAAGCGTTTGTGTGAGTTTATCGATGTATACTGATTAATACACATTTTGATCCGATTGTGCAAACTTTGAAAACAGTTTGGACCAAAAACAGATCTTGGTAATTCATCTATATGGACCAAATAATGATGATCCACACTTATTTGAAAATATATAGAATATCTATTTATTATGGCCACTGAAATGCTAGCAATTAAAATTCGATCCAACGTGAACATCAAGGGGTTAGAAATCCAGGGGATGAAAACAATTGTCAATATATGCCGATGACTCTGGATCCCAGGACAGTCTCATTAAACATCTTGATCCCTTTTATAGCCTCTCTGGATTAAAAACTAATTATGTGTACCATATAACGTATTGGATCGTTAAAAAATACAGTGTTTACATTATCTTGTAGTTAAAACCTCTTGCGACGAGCAATCCCGGATCCAGGATCGTAATCATAGCCTCAAATGAATTAGCATAACGCAGCGGACATAAATACCCCTAGAAACTTTTGCTATTCAAACACAAGCTTAGCCTTTTGTTAACAACACTGTCATCTCAGATTTTCAAAATATGCGTTACAGCCAACACTAGACAAGCATTTGTGTAAGTTTATCATGGCATAATGCTATGCTAGGCTCTGTTGGCAGCAGGCAACATTTTCACGAAAATAAGAAAAGCAACCAAATTAAATCATTTACCTTTGAAGAACTTCAGATGCTTTCACTCAGGAGACTCCCAGTTAGATAGCAAATGTTCCTTTTTTCCCAAAATATTATTTTTGTAGGCGAAATAGCTCCCGTTTGTTCATCATGGAAAAATGAATCTGGTTGATATCCCTTTAAATGGAGGACAGGCTTGCATAGGAACAGAGAGGTTTCAAAATAAGAGGCACTTCCTGATTGGATTTTCCTCAGGCTTTCACCTGCAATATCAGTTATATTATACTCACAGACAATATTTTTACAGTTTTGGAAACTTTAGAGTGTTTTCTATCATAATCTGACAATTATATGCATATATTAGTTTCTGGGGCTGAGAAATAGGCAGTTTCAAATGGGCCAAAAACAAAAATACTGCCCCCTACACGCAAAAGGTTAAAAACTCTCGTTAAAAGCTTCACTCATACATAAGTTATACTCATACTTTTTCACAATTCCTGACATTTAATCCTAGTAAAATGACCTGTTTAAGGTCAGTTAAGATAACCACTTCATTTTAAGAATGTGAAATGTCAGAATAATAGTGGACATGTTTACATGCACCTTAAATACATTAAAACTCAGTTTTTCACAATTCCTGACATTTAATCCAAGTAAAAATTCCCAGTCGTAGGTCAGTTAGGGTCACCACTTCATTTTAAGAATGTGAACTGTCAGAATAATAGTAGAGAGAATGATTGATTTCAGCTTTGATTTCTTTAATCACATTCCCAGTGGGTCAGAAGTTTACATACACTCAATTAGTATTTGGTAGCATTGCCTTTAAATTGTTTAACTTGGGTCAAACGTTTCAGGCATCCTTCCACAAGCTTCCCACAATACGTTGGGTGGATTTTAGCCCATTCCTCCTGACAGAGCTGGTGTAACTGAGTCTGGTTTGTAGGCCTCCATGCTCGCACACGCTTTTTCAGTTCTGCCCACACATTTTCTATAGGATTGAGGTCAGGTCTTTGTGATGGCCACTCCAATAACTTGATGTTGTTTATCTTAAGCCATTTTTCTACAACTTTGGAAGTATGCTTGGGGTCATTGTCCATTTGGAAGACCCATTTGCGACCAAGCTTCCTGACTGATGTCTTGAGATGTTGCTTCAATATATCCACATAATTTTCCTACCTCATCATGCCATCTATTTTGTGCACCAGTCCCTCCTGCAGCACAGCACCCCCACAACATGATGCTGCCACTCCCGTGCTTCACGGTTGGGATGGTTTTCTTCGACTTGCAAGCGTTCCTTTTTCCTCCAAACATAACGATGGTCATTATGGCCAATCAGTTCTATTTTTGTTTCATCAGACCAGAGGACATTTCTCCTAAAAGTACCATCTTTGTCCCCATGTGTAGTTGCAAACCATGTCTGGCTTTTTTTATGCCGGTTTTGGAGCAGTGGCTTCTTCCTTGCTGAGCGGCCTTTCAGGTTATGTCAATGTAGGACCTGTTTTACTATGAATATAGATAATTTTGTACCTGTTTCCTCCAGCATCTTCACAAGGTCCTTTGCTGTTGATCTGGGATTGATTTGCACTTTTTGCACCAAAGTACGTTCATCTCTAGGAGACAGAATGCGTCTCATTTCCGAGCGGTATGACGCCTGCATGGTCCCATGGTGCTTATACCTGCGTACTATTGTTTGTACAGATGAACGTGGTACCTTCATGCGTTTGGAAATTGCTCCCAAGGATGAACCAGACATGTGGAGGTCTACATTTTATTTTCTGAGGTGTTGGCTGATTTCTTTTGATCTTCCCATGATGTCAAGCAAAGAGGAACTGAGTTTGAAGGTTGGCCTTGAAATACATCCACAGGTACACCTCCAATTGACTCAAATGATGTCAATTAGCCTCTCAGAATCTTCTAAATCTATGACATCATTTTCTGGAATTTTCCAAGTTGTTTAAAAGCACAGTCAACTTAGTGTATGTAAACTTCTGACCCACAGGAATTGTAATATAGTGAATTATAAGTGAAACAATCTGTCTGTAAACAATTGTTGGAAAAATTACTTGTGTCATGCACAAAGTAGATGTCCTAACCGACTTGCCAAAGCTATAGTTTGTTAACAAGAAATTTGTGGAGTGGTTGAAAAAACCAATTTTAATGACTCCAACCTAAGTGCATGTAAACATCCGACTTCAACTGTATATGTAGCAGAAAAGCTGTAAATAAAACATAACAGTTGAGTGGTGGAGGGGTTTTGCAGCAATTCGACAATGAAGGCCTGATTCACGCAGTCTCCTCTGATTTTGAGATGTGTCTGTAACTCTGTGATGCATTTATTTGGGATGCAAATTGAGGTGCAGTTAACTCTAATGAATGTATCCTCTGCAGCAGAGGAATCTCTGGGTCTTTCTTTCCTGTGACAGACCTCATGAAAGCCAGTCTCATCATAGCACGTGATGGTTTTTATTACTGCACTTGAAGAAACGTTAGGGATAGGGCTGTCTACTGCCCCCGCTGGAGTAATTGCGTGCCCATGGTAAACATAATTATTTTTTATCAAAAGTTGCTAATATATGCAAATAAAAAATATTATTGAATAGAAAACACTCTAAAGCTTTTAAAACCGTTTAAATTGTGTCTCTGTGTAAAGCATAACTCTCAAAATATGCATTCTCCCAAACTATCTCTTCTCATCAGAAAACTTATGCCACCTTGACGTCATCACAGACACCCTCCACAAACAGTTACCGCTCCCAGAACAGTCTCCACGTGTTCAGCGTGATCTCAGCTTTCAATGGGGCTTGTCATTGTGAGAATCGCCCGCTTGCGAGAGTTTGAGCACGCGGTATGCTCCCAGTCAATCAAAAACAGCTGTCACTTTTCTGTGCTCATTGGTAAAGTGCTCTCTTTCTTCCAAGATCGATTGAACGGTGCCTGTGTTTCTGTTTGTTCTCAAAATTGCTGTACACCTTTATAACATGTTAAAGCTTGATTATGAAGTTAGTTTGACAAGTTAACTAGACATATAATATATAATTTCAACGTTTTGGTGCGCAACTACATCAATTTTGCGTAAATTTCGACCGAAATGTGGGTATTTTGAGAACCGAAAGATGTAGACTTGAAAACTAAATGCTGGTTTGGTAAGTATAATCCCTTCCAGGTCGTTTGATGGAAGAACAACAAAGGTAAGGGAATATTTAATGTATTAATTTTGGGTTTCTGTCGACTCCAAGATAAAGGAGTCATGATGCTACTGTGGGAGCGCCGACTCCATATTATAGTCTAGTGAATGCAAAATGTAACGTTAAAATTACATGTAACAATGCAATTGCATTTAGAAGAAGTGTATCTTGCTATACATATGTAAAACATGCATATTTAGTCAAAGTTTATGATGTGTATTCCTTGTTAGCTGACGTTATCTGCCGGGGCTATCGTCATTTCTCATGACATTTGGGTAGCATTTTTTGAACGATGCATCATTGTAAACAGAGATTTATGGATATATATAGCATATTATTGAAAAAAAAATGAATGTACTGTGTAACATGTTATATTACTGTCATCTGATGAAGATTTCAAAAGGTTAGTGAAATGATTTTTCTTTTAATCCTGCGTTTGTTGATTGCATATTTTTTCCTACTTGGCTATGCTAATGAGCTATGTCTGCGGTGGTGGTTTGACATAAATATGTGCTATGTTTTCGCTGTAAAACATTTTAGAAATCTGACTTGCTGGCTAGATAAACAACTTGTTTATCTTTCATTTGAGCTATTTTACTTGTTAATGTGTGGAGGTTAAATATTTTTAGGAATATTTCTTGCGTTCCCTGCGCCACTTTCCAGCTGGGGGGGTGGGGGCGCGTGTCCAAATGGGAACTGGTGTCTCTAACAGGTTTTAAAGTTCTTTAAATATTCCAGATTGACTGACCTTCATGTCTTAAAGTAATGATGGACGGTCGTTTCTCTTTGCTTATTTGAGCTGTTCTTGCCATAATATGGACTTGGTGTTTTACCAAATCTTCTGTGTACCACCCTTACATTGTCACAACACAACTGCTTGGCTCAAACACATTAAAAAGGAAAGAAATTCCACGAATTAAGTTTCAACAAGGCTCACCTATTATTTGAAATAGATTCCAGGTGACTACCTCAAGAAGCTGGTTGATAGAATGCCAAGAGTGTGCAAAGCTGTCCTCGAGGCAAAGTGTGGCTAGAATCTCAAATATAAAATATATTTAGATTTGTTTAACACTTTTTTGGTTAGTAAATGATTCCATATGTGTTATTTCATAGTTTTAATGTCTTCACTATTATTCTACAATCTAGAAAATATTAAAATCCAGAAAAACCCTGGAATTAGTAGTTGTGTCCAAACTTTTGCCTGGCATTTTATGTAAATAAGGTATTTCTGTTTTCGCTTTGTCATTGTGGGGTATTGTGTGAAGATTGCTGAGGATTTAATTTAAAAATATCAATTTTACAATAAGGCCATAACATATCTACGTGGTGAAGAAATAGGGAAAATATACTGTATTCAATGGCTCATACTGTCCAAAGCCACTGTATATACTGTATTCTACTCATGGCTCATCCTATATAACTACTGCCCACTTCATATGTATATACTGTATTCTACTCATGGCTCATCCTATATAACTACTGCTGTCCACTTCATATGTATATACTGTATTCTACTCATGGCTCATCCTATATAACTTGTTATTTTTCTGGATTATGTTTTGTAATGTTTTTTGTTGCTAGGTATTAATGCACTGTTGGTGCTAGAAACACAAGCATTTTGCTGCATCTGTGATAGCATCTGCAAATCCAATAAACGTTGATTTGATTAGACATTTTCAGCTCTATCCCATGACCTTCACATGTTCAGAGGTCACTGTGATGAACATGATACCATGTTCAAGGCCAAGGCCCTAATCCGAAGATCAATGTTTACTTTACCAAGGTCAGTATGTATTGCCTGGTTAATACCTGACACTAACATCCTTTGTTCTGATCTTGTCCACATTCTGATTGTGCCCACATTTTCAGAAATGTCTACACATGGTATTAAAATGTGTCTCAAATCCGACCACTGTGTTTGCATTGTGAATAAATTTCCTGGAGGCCTCCCTGTATGCAAATTATATTTTAAGACACATTTTGATGCCGTAAGTCAATGGTGCCACCTGTCAATGATTTTAGAAGGAAGGATAATGGTCATTCATATAGTTTCATTGTCCAGGGCCCGGTTTCCCAATTTCATGGAGTTTAGGCTTATAACTGTTTAAACGATGCTTCTTTCCTACAACGGCTGAACATGTAACATGTGTTTCCCAAAACACCATGCAGAGAGAATGTTCGCTAAGTGCATCGTTGAGGAATGTTTCTATGCTGATCAGGACAAGGGATGCATTTTAGAAAGAAGTACAGTGTAAACAGGGATTATGAGACTGAATTCAAGAAATCCCCAACCAATCAACCGATGTGACAAGCATTGTATTAAAGCATTAGCCTAGCAATAGCGCTTTGTCTGACTCACTCACACTGGATGGGAGTCTAGCAACAAGTCAGCCGTTGGCAGTGCCCTTTACCTGAACCGGGAACCGGGGGGGCTTGGGAAATCACACACGGAGCCTAATGTAATCTAGAACCGTGTTGTGTTTATTACAGTACCATGGTGCAACGCAGATGCCAAAACATATGTTGCCAGATGTGCCCGCCATCGTCTAGGACGGGGACATGTTATTGGTCTGCATGTCTCGGCGATATGATATACACACAGCACGGGCAACTGCCTATGTTTGACACCTAAGGTATTGTTACGTAATGTGACTGCATTTGTGCATGTTGGATATCGGCTTTTATTCATAAATTCACACATACTTCCAGAGGGACAGATGGTGGCTTATAGTCTCAAGGATGGGATTGTGGGGAAACTCTAAACTTAACTGGCACACCTCTGCTGGTCTGTAGTACTATCATCCCCATTCTAACATTGTGTCATCAGTGGTGTAGTGGTGGGTATACACAGGTATAAATTGAATACCAATGTATTTCACCATGCATATCAAATTAGTGTAGGGGAGTTATACACCGAATCAGTTAATGACAGTGATGGATAGTTCAGAATGTTTAGCTTAACATGTTGATAAAGTATTATTTCTTTACAGGCACAGCAATGTGCACAGGGTGGTAGGCCCACACGTGAATGTTGCAAAATGCAATTTTTGAGAAAACACAGTATGTGAAATGGACACCACAACTGCGAGCGGTTTCATGGACAGTGATGGAAATATCTGTTACAGATTTTGAAAGAGGGGAGATCTAAAGATGCAACAACTGTAATAATGCCTTTGGCTGCAAGACAATGAAAGAAAGTGGAAAGAAAACCAATAGAACATGAGAACGCATATATTATCTGTTGTGAAATGTAATGTCATGTTTTAAATGTATATAACTGCCTTCATTTTGCTGTAACCCAGGAAGATAAGCTGACGTCTTGGCAGCAGCCAATGGGGATCCATCATAAATACAAATAGAAAATTAGGAAGTCATTATTAAATAATTGCCTCCACATTTCTATGGTCATTTCTATGATTTTGCCTGTAGGCTACTTTGAAGCAAGGTCATGCTTCATAATATAAAGTAAAACATCCATGTTTCAGGAACATAAAACATATATTGATGCTAATGATTGGCCTAACTGTCTTCTGGTAGATGGAAAGGCTTTCCAAAAACTTTCTCAATTAAATGTTAACTCGTTACAAACTAGCCTATGCCTACCTGGCAGAATGTTATCATGATTATTTGCATCAATCCACTGGCCATTTGTTGAACCAAACAACAATGCCTGTGCACTTGAATTAAAGAGTAATTATACAAAAAAAATCTAAAAATTTATAGACATCAAAATTGGTCTCCTGATGTGGTTTAAGCAAATCAAATCAATTTTTATTTGTCACATACACATTTACATTTACATTTAAGTCATTTAGCAGAAGCTCTTATCCAGAGCGACTTACAAATTGGTGCATTCACCTTATGACATCATGGTTAGCAGATGTTAATGCGAGTGTAGCGAAATGCTTGTGCTTCTAGTTCCGACAATGCAGTGATAACCAACAAGTAATCTAACTAACAATTCCAAAACTACTGTCTTATACACAGTGTAAGGGGATAAGGAACATGTACATAAGGATATATGAATGAGTGATGGTACAGAGCAGCATACAGTAGATGGTATCGAGTACAGTATATACATATGAGATGAGTGTGTAGACAAAGTAAACAAAGTGGCATAGTTAAAGTGGCTAGTGATACATGTGTTACATAAGGATGCAGTCGATGATGTAGAGTACAGTATATACATATGCATATGAGATGAATAATGTAGGGTAAGTAACATTATATAAGGTAGCATTGTTTAAAGTGGCTAGTGATATATTTACATCATTTCCCATCAATTCCCATTATTAAAATGGCTGGAGTTGGGTCAGTGTCAATGACAGTGTGTTGGCAGCAGCCACTCAATGTTAGTGGTGGCTGTTTAACAGTCTGATGGCCTTGAGATAGAAGCTGTTTTTCAGTCTCTCGGTCCCAGCTTTGATGCACCTGTACTGACCTCGCCTTCTGGATGATAGCGGGGTGAACAGGCAGTGGTTCGGGTGGTTGATGTCCTTGATGATCTTTATGGCCTTCCTGTAACAACGGGTGGTGTAGGTGACCTGGAGGGCAGGTAGTTTGCCCCCGGTGATGCGTTGTGCAGTCCTCACTACCCTCTGGAGAGCCTTACGGTTGAGGGCGGAGCAGTTGCCGTACCAGGCGGTGATACAGCCCGCCAGGATGCTCTCGATTGTGTATCTGTAGAAGTTTGTGAGTGCTTTTGGTGACAAGCCGAATTTCTTCAGCCTCCTGAGGTTGAATAGGCGCTGCTGCACCTTCTTCACGACGCTGTCAGTGTGAGTGGACCAATTCAGTTTGTCTGTGATGTGTATGCCGAGGAACTTAAAACTAGCTACCCTCTCCAGTACTGTTCCATCGATGTGGATAGGGGGGTGTTCCCTCTGCTGTTTCCTGAAGTCCACAATCATCTCCTTAGTTTTGTTGACGTTGAGTGTGAGGTTATTTTCCTGACACCACACTCCGAGGGCCCTCACCTCCTCCCTGTAGGCCGTCTCGTCGTTGTTGGTAATCAAGCCTACCACTGTTGTGTCGTCCGCAAACTTGATGATTGAGTTGGAGGCGTGCGTGGCCACGCAGTCGTGGGTGAACAGGGAGTACAGGAGAGGGCTCAGAACGCACCCTTGTGGGGCCCCCGTGTTGAGGATCAGCGGGGAGGAGATGTTGTTGCCTACCCTCACCACCTGGGGGCGGCCCGTCAGGAAGTCCAGTACCCAGTTGCACAGGGCGGGGTCGAGACCCAGGGTCTCGAGCTTGATGACGAGCTTGGAGGGTACTATGGTGTTGAATGCCGAGCTGTAGTCGATGAACAGCATTCTCACATAGGTATTCCTCTTGTCCAGGTGGGTTAGGGCAGTGTGCAGTGTGGTTGAGATTACATCGTCTGTGGACCTATTTGGGCGGTAAGCAAATTGGAGTGGGTCTAGGGTGTCAGGTAGGGTGGAGGTGATATGGTCCTTGACTAGTCTCTCAAAGCACTTCATGATGACGGAAGTGAGTGCTATGGGGCGGTAGTCGTTTAGCTCAGTTACCTTAGCTTTCTTGGGAACAGGAACAATGGTGGCCCTTTTGAAGCATGTGGGAACAGCAGACTGGTATAGGGATTGATTGAATATGTCCGTAAACACACCGGCCAGCTGGTCTGCGCATACTCTGAGGGCGCGGCTGGGGATGCCGTCTGGGCCTGCAGCCTTGCGAGGGTTAACACATTTAAATGTCTTACTCACCTTGGCTGCAGTGAAGGAGAGACCGCATGTTTCCGTTACAGGCCGTGTCAGTGGCACTGTATTGTCCTCAAAGCGGGCAAAAACGTTATTTAGTCTGCTTGGGAGCAAGACATCCTGGTCCGTGACTGGGCTGGATTTTATCTTGTAGTCCGTGATTGACTGTAGACCCTGCCACATGCCCCTTGTGTCTGAGCCATTGAATTGAGATTCCACTTTGTCTCTGTACTGACGCTTAGCTTGTTTAATAGCCTTGCGGAGGGAATAGCTGCACTGTTTGTATTCAGTCATGTTGCCAGACACCTTGCCCTGATTAAGCATTGTTATTGACTTAGAATATTCAATTTGGTTATTTTTCTATAAATAAATAAAAAACATGACTTTAAGAGCAAAAACCTGAGAAAAATTGTGAAAATGGGGAAACCAGGAACCTGTGAATTTCTGTCTCAGTTGACAGCCTCATTTATCTGTTTCAATAGTAGGCCTACTATTAGCCTACTTGCACAGTACAGCTCGGGTTGTCCTGACTGTGAAAGACCAATATGGGATTTATAATTTTAGGTCATTCAGTGTATCTCACTGTTTCTCTTACAATTGTTTTTCAAACATGATGCCTTTCCTTCGCCGGGTGGGCCGTTTGGGAAATCTTTTGCTAAATTACAGTATACCCACATCTCCACTCACCACTACACTGTGTGGCATATTGTGAACCTTTCCATTTGTCCAAAACCTGACCAAATGTATAACATTCTCAAATGTATGTATAATGATTGCTAACATGGTCAGGCATGTAATGATGCTATTTGAATCATACTGTAGTAAAGTTGGTTGGTTTAATGATTATCACCACACTGGAAGCAGTTACATCCAAGCAACACAACCTCACAAAGGTACGTGGGGAACCCCAACTTTCTGCAGCACAGATATTACCAATCGTCATGCCCCTGAACACTGCCCAAAATGTCGCCACACCACTAGTGGAGTGGGCATGCACACTATTAGGCAAGCGTTGTCTATTGCTGTCATATGCCTCCACAATCCAATGAGAAAAACTCTGCTTAGAGCGGACACAGGCCATGCAACCTCTTTTGTTCACTGGAAGCAGGTGAGAAAGGGAACAGCTCTTTAAGCCAAGGACCTGTAAGACATAGGCATAACCTTAGGAGCAAGAGCTGCATTAGGATGAAACATCACTTTGGAGTTGCCAGGCACAAACTCCAAACATGAAGGGTGTACTGACGGAGATTCCCAATGCGCTTGACCGGTGCCATGTGCAGGTCAATCTTGTAGGAAAGGACCTTCATGTTCACAGACACCAATGGTTCAAAAAGAGGCTTACACAGAGCATTCATGACCAAAGCTAGGTCCCAGGTTGGTGCCATAGGTTTAGGATGAGATCCTGGGGTAGAGCTGCCCTTCAATGTGGAAGAAAAAAATGCCCAACAACACGAAACCCCCCCCACGGGTCTCCGCCGCCACAGGCAGAGGAACCAGGGTTGTCTGGGCCTATGGGGAGCCACCAAAATAAACAAGGACCCTCCTGTGGGCCCTCTTCATGGTGGACTGAATCAGGCCCACCGAAGCAGGGTCAGAGGCCACTGATATGCCAAAGCATCCGTTCCCCAGGGGGCACCCAAATCCCTTGTTGAGAAGAACAGACGACAATGCACGTTCTCTCGCAATGTGTAAGATCTACGTCTGCCCTGCCAAACCGGTACCTTATCTGGGCCACCACCAAGGGGTGGTCTCCACCCCGTAGATAGGACCCCCCCTTATACTCAGCAGGCCCCTCCCCGGATTTTGCTTTAAATGCTCTACAACAAAACTTTCTTAGTGTCCAACAAGCTTTCTCTACCCTTAACCTTGTTCTGAACACCTCCAAAACAAAGGTAATGTGGTTTGGTAAGAAGAATGCCCCTCTTCCCAAAACTTTAGTTTGTTAACAAGAAATGTGTTGAGTGGTTACAAAAATAGTTTTAAATGACTCCAACCTAAGTGTATGTAAACTTCCGACTTCAACTCTATGTACCGAATCCCCAAGCTGAAATCGTGCAAGACAGAGCTGGAATGCAACCCTCCTATGATGGGACAAAAATGCATGACACAGAACCTAGTCCAGAACGAGACCCAGAAGCTGAATCCACTGAGCCAGAGTCAACTTTTCATCTGATTCACTTTGAACCCCAGAGACAGAATTCGGATATCTAACGTGGTAGTGTGGAGCACCACACGACTCTGCTATGACCAGCCAATCGTCCAGATAGGCCAATACTCAAATCAAATAAAGTTTTATTTGTCACATACACATGTTTAGCAGATGTTATTGCGGGTATTATTGCGAAATGCTTGTATTACTAGCTCCAACAGTGCAGTAATGTCGAACAATTCACAAAAAATATACACAATACACACAACCTAAAAGTAAAATAATGGAATTAAGGAATATAGGATGAACAATGTCAAAGTGGCATAGACTAAAATACAGTGGAATAGAATACAGTATATACAGTTGAATTTGGAAGTTTTCATACACTTAGGTTGGAGTCATTAAATCTTGTTTTTCAACCACTCCACAAATTTCCTCTTAATAAACTATTGTTCTGGCAAGTCGGTTAGGACATCTACTTTGTGCATGACACAAGTCATTTTTCCAACTATTGTTTACAGACAGATTATTTCACTCATAATTCACTGTATCATAATTCCAGTGGGTCAGAAGTTTACATACACTAAGATGACTGTGCCTTTAACTTCTCTAGGATAGGGGGCAGCATTTTCATGTTTGGATGAAAAGTGTGCCCTGAGTAAACTGCCTCCTACTTAGTCCCAGATGCTAATATATGCATATTATTGGATAGAAAACACTCTGAAGTTTCTAAAACTGTTTGATTCATATCTGTGACTATAACATAACTTATTTGGCAAGCAAAACCCAGAGGACAAACCATTCAGATTTCTTTTTTTTTAGGTCACTCTCTTTTCAAAGAAATTTAATTAGGAATCCAGATTTCTAAGGGACATTCCTGCAGTTCCTATCGCTTCCACTGGATGTCAACAGACTTTAGAAATTGGTTGAGGTTTTTCCTTTAAGAAATGAAGAAGTAGCCATGTTAGGAATGAGGCTCCAGTGAAGTGTTAGAGGTGCTTGACCAGAAAGCCAGCGACAGTTTGCTTTCGTCCGGTATTGAACACAGATCATCCCGTCTTCAATTTAATTGATTATTTACGTAAAAAAATACCAAAAGTTGTATTACAAAAGTAGTTTGAAATGTTTGGACAATGCTTACAGGTAACTTTTGATATATTTTGTAGTCACATTTCCCATGTGGGAACCAGTGTTTTTCTGGATCAAACGCGCCAAATAATTTGACATTTTGGATATATATCGATGGAATTAATTTAACAAAAGGACCATTTGTGATGTTTATGGGACATATGCCAACAGAAGAAGCTTGTCAAAGGTAAGACATTAATTATATAATTTATTTCTGCGTTTTGTGTCCCACATGGAGGGTTGAAATATGATGGTCTGTGACTGTTAGCTGAGGTGCTATCCATAATATGGTTTGCTTTCACCGTAAAGCATTTTAAAAAATCTGACACGTTGGCTGGATTCACTACAAGTGTAGCATTAAATAGGTGTATTGAATGTGTGATTCCATGAAAGTTACATTTTTATAGTAATTTATTTGAATTACTGCATTTTCACTGGATGTTGGCCAGGTGGGACGCTACCGTCCCACATATCTCAGAGAGGTTAAACAGCTTGGAAAATTCCAGAATATGATTACCTGTGGATGTATTTCAAAGCCTACCTTCAAACTCATTGACTCTATGCTTGACATCTTGGGGAAATCAAAAAGAAATCAGCCAAGACCTCATAAACAAAATTGTAGACCTCCACAAGTCTGGTTCATCCTTGAGTGGGAAATTTCCAAACGCCTGAAGGTACCTCATTCATCTGTACAAACAATAGCACACCATGGGACCATGTAGCCGTCATACCACTCAGGAAGGAGACGCATTCTGTCTCCTAGAGATGGACAAAATTTGGTGCGAAAAGTGAAAATCAATCCCAAAATAACAGCAAAAGACCTTGTGAAGATGCTGAAGGAAACAGGTACAAAAGTATCTATATCAACAGGAAAATGAGTCCTATATCGACATAAACTGAAAGGCCGCTCAGCAAGGAAGAAGCCACAGCTCCAAAACCACAATAAAAAAGCCAGACTACGGTTTACAACTGCACATGTGGAAAAATATTGTACTAATAATTTTGCACGCCCAAATTTTTGGTTTTTGATTTGTTAAAAAAAGTTTGAAATATCCAATAAATGTCGTTCCACTTCATGATTGTGTCCCACTTGTTGTTGATTCTTCACAAAAATACAGTTTTATATCTTTATGTTTGAAGCCTGAAAGTGGCAAAAGGTCGCAAAGTTGAAGGGGGCCGAATACTTTCGCAAGGCACTGTATATGCATATTCTAGCATCTGGTCCTGAGAAATAGGCGGTTTTCTTTGGGAACGTTATTTTTACAAAAATAAAAATAGTGACCCCTAGTTTCAAGAGGTTAACCTCTAGCGTCGAGCAATCCCGTCTCCGGGAGCGTAATCATAGCCTCAAGCTCATTACCATAACAAAGTTTCCTATTCATGAAAATTGCAAATGAAATAAAATAAATATATTGAAACACAAGCTTAGCCTTTTGTTAACAACACTGTCATCTCAGATTTTCAAAATATGCTTTAACCAAAGCTACACAAGCATTTGTGTAAGAGTATTGATAGCCTAGCATAGCATTAAGCCTAGCATTCAGCAGGCAACATTTTCACAAAAACAAGAAAAGCATTCAAATAAAATAATTTACCTTTGAAGAACTTCGGATGTTTTCAATGATGAGACTCAGTTAGATAGCAAATGTTCATTTTTTCCCCAAAAATTATTTGTGGAGGAGAAATAGTTCCGTTTTGTTCATCACGTTTGGCTAAGAAAAAAAACGAAAATGCAGTCACTTACAACGCCAAACTTTTTTCAAAATTAGCTCCATAATATCGACAGAAACATGGCAAACGTTGTTTAGAATCAATCCTCAAGGTGTTTTTCACATATCTATTCGATAATCTATCAGTGGTGGCAGCTGACTTTTCATCCGAAGAAAACAGAAAAATAATGCAGCTGGAGATTACGCAATAATTGCGACGGAGGACACCAAGCGACCACCTGGTAAATGTAGTCTCTTAGGGTCAATCTTCCAATGATATGCCTACAAATACGTCACAATGCTGCAGACACCTTGGGGAAAACGTGGAAAAGGTAAGCTGACTCCTAGCTCCTCCACAGCCATATAAGGAGTCATTGCCATGAGGCGGTTTTAAAAGAAATGCGGCACTTCCTGATTGTATTTTTATCTGGTGTTTTTTCCGGTAACATCAGTTCTGTGGCACTCACAGACAATATCTTTGCAGTTTTGGAAACATCAGTGTTTTCTTTCCAAAGCTGTCAATTATATGCATAGTCGAGCATCTTTTCATGACAAAATATCTTGTTTAAAATGGGAACGTTTTTCATCCAAAAATTAAAAGAGCGCCCCCTATATCAAAGAAGTTAACCTCTTCATACTCTAGGGGCAGTATTTCATTTTTGAATAAAAAGACGTGCCCGTTTTAAGCGCAATATTTTGTCACGAAAAGATGCTCGAGTATGCATGGAATTGATAGCTTTGGAAAGAAAACACTCTGACGTTTCCAGAACTGCAAAGATTTTCACTGTGAGTGCCCTAGAACAAAAGCTTCAAGCAAAACCAAGATGTTTCTGCAACCAGGAAATTAACAGGATTTCTGAGGCTACGTTTTTCATTATCTCCTTATATGGCTGTGAATGCGACAGGAATGAGCCTACCCTTTCTATCGTTTCCCCAAGGGGTCTGGAGCATTGTGACGTATTTGCAGGCATATCATTGGAAGATTGACCATAATAGACTACATTTGCCAAGTGTCCGCACGGTGTCCTGCGTGGAAATTGGTGCGCAAAACTCAGCTGCTGGTATTTTTCCATGGGATTCTGAGAAAAACCATGCTTCCACGAACGGCATAACAATGAAGAGATTTGACAAAACACCTTGGGATTGATTCAAACAACGTTTGCCATGTTTCAGTCAATATTATGGAGTTAATTCGGAAAAAAGTTTGACGTTTAGGTGACTGAATTTTCGGTTAGTTTCGGTAGCCAAATGCGTAGTAACAAAACGGAGCGATTTGTCCTACACAAAGAATCTTTCAGGAAAAACTGGACATTTGCTATGTAACTGAGAGTCTCCTCATTGAAACATCTGAAGTTCTTCAAAGGTAAATTATTTTATTTGATTCCTTTGCTGGTTTTTGTGAATATGTTGCGTGCTAAATGCTAAGCTAGCCATCAACACTCTTACACAAATTATTGATTTTCTATGGTTCAAAAGCATATTTTGAAAATCTGAGATGACAGTGTTGTTAAGAAAAGGCTAGGCTTGAGAGCAGGCATATTTATTTCATTTCATTTGCGATTTTTATAAATGTTTAACGTTGCGTTATGGTAATGAGCTTGAGGCTGTAGTCACGATACCGTATCCGGGATGGCTCAGCGCAAGAGCCTGGTGGCCTTGAGTTGGAAGCTGTTTTTCAGTCTCTCAGTCCCAGCTTTGATGCACCTGTACTGACCTCGCCTTATGGATAATAGCGGGGTGAACATGCAGTGGCTCGGTTGATTGTTGTCCTTGATGATCTTTTTTGCCTTCCTGTGATATTGAGTGCTGTAGGTGTCCTGGAGGGCACGTTGTTTGCCCCCGGTGATGTATTGTGCAGACCGCACTACCCTCTGAAGAGCCTTGTGGTTGAGGGCGATGCAATGGCTGTAGCAGGAGGTGATACAGCCCGATAGGAGGCTCTCGATTTTGCATCTGTAAAAGTTTGTGAGCTTTTTACATGACAAGCTGAATTTCTTCAGCTTCCTGTGGTTGAAGAGGAGCTGTTGTGCTTTCTTCACGATGCTGTCTGGGTGGGTGGACCATTTCAGTTTGTCCGTGATGTGTATGCCGAGAAACTTAAAACGTTCCACCTTCTCCACTACTGTCCCATCGAGGTGGGAAGGGGGTGGTTCTCCCTCTGCTGTTTCCTGAAGACCACAATCATCTCTTTGTTTGTTGACATTGATTGTGAGGTTATTTTCCTGACACCACACTCCCAGGGCCCTCACCTCCTCCCTGTAGGCCGTCTCGTTGTTGTTGGTAATCAGGCCTACCACTGTAGAGTTGTCTGCAAACATGATGATTGAGTTCGAAGCGTGCATGGTCACGCAGTGAACAGGGAGTACAGGAGAAGGCTGAGAACGCACCCTTGTGGGGCACCAGGTTTTGGGGATCAGAGGGGTGGAGATGTTTTTTCTTACCATCACCATCTGGGGGCGGCCCGTCAGAAAGTCCAGGACCCAGTTGCACAGGGCGGGGTCGAGACCCAGGATCTCAAGCTTAATGATGAGTTTGGAGGGTACTATGGTGTTAAATGCTGAGTTGTAGTCGATGAACAGCATTCTTACATAGGTATTCCTCTTGTCCAGATGGGATAGGGCAGTGTACAGTATGATGCGATTGCATCGTCAGTGGACCTATTGGGGCAGTAAGCTAATTGTTGTGGGTCTAGGGTATCAGGTAGGGTGGAGGTGATGTGATCCTTGACTAGTTGTCTCAAAGCACTTCATGATGACAGAAGTGAGTGCAATAGTGCGATAGTCATTTAGTTCAGTTACCTTAGTTTTTTTGGGAACAGGAACAATGGTGCCCATCTTGAAGCATGTGTGGACAACAGACTGGGATATTGATTGGTTGAATATGTCCGTAAACACACATCCAGCTGGTCTGCGCATGCTTAGAGGACGCGGCTAGGGATCCCGGCTGGGCCGGCAGCCTTGCTATGGTTAACATGTTTAAATGTTTTATTCACGTTGGCCACGGAGAAGGAGAGCCCACAGGCTTTGGTAGCGGGCCGTATCAGTGGCACTTTATTGTCCTCAAAGCGTGCAAAGACATTGTTGAATTTGTCTGGGAGCAAGACGTCAATGTCCGCGACGGGGCTGGTTTTCTTTTTGTAATCCGTGATTGACTGTAGACCCTACCACATACGTCCCGTGTCTGAGCCGTTGAATTGTGACTCTACCTTGTCTCTATACCGGCATTTTGCTTGTTTGATTGCCTTGTGGGGGGAATAGCTGAACTGTTTGTATTCGGTCATGTTTCCGGTCACCTTGCCATGATTAAAAGTTGTGGTTTGCAGTTTCAGTTTTGCGCGAATGCTGCCATCAATCCACAATTTCTGATTCATGGAGGTGTTAATAGTCACAGAGGGTACAATGTTGTTGTCTGAGGCTATCTGGAACATATCCCAGTCCACGTGATCAAAGCAATCTTGAAGCATGGAATTGGATTGGTCAGACCAGCGTTGTATTGACCTGAGCACGGGCGTTTCCTGTTTTAGTTTCTGTCTATAGTCTATAGGAGCAACAAATTGGAGTCATGGTCAGACTTGCTGAAGGCAGGGCTGGGGAGGGCTTGTATGCATTGCAGACGTTAGAGTAGCAATGATCCAGAATACTACCAGTTCGTGTCGTGCCATCAATATGCTGATAGCACTTAGGAAGTATTGTTCTTAGGTTAGCTTTGTTAAAATCCCCAGCTACAATAAACGCACCCTCAGGATGTATTTCTTCCAGTTTACATAGAGTCCAGTGAAGTTCTTTCAGGGCCGATGAGGTATCTGCTTGGGGTGGGGGGGGGAATACACGGCGGTGACTGTAATCAAAGAGAATTCTCTTGGAAGATAATGCAGTCCGCATTTGATTGTAAGGAATTCTAGGTCAGGAGAACAAAAGGACTTGAGTTCCTGTATGTTGTTGTGATTACACCATGAGTCGTTAATCATAAAGCCTACACCCCCACCCTTCTTCTTACCAGAGAGATGTTTGTTTTTGTCGGGGTGATGCGTGAAGAAACCGATGGCTGTACCGATTCTGACAACATATCCAGTGTGAGCCATGTTTCCGTGAAACAGAGAATGTTACAATCTCTGATGTTTCTATGGAAGGCAATTTGTGCCCTAATTTCATCCACCTTGTTATCCACCTTGTTATCTAGAGATTGGACATGTATGTAATAACACTTGAGATTTTCTGGGCTAACAATGTAAGAAATAATACATAAAATTACAAATAATTCCATAGTTTTCTAAGGACCTGAAGCGAGAAGTCATTTCCATTATCCCTGTCAGCGCCATTTCTATTAAAATAATATCTAATACATGCTTTATTTTGATATTTTCAAATAAATTAGAAGTTATGTGAGAAAAAAATGTATATTCGGACATTGTAAAAATCACTCTTTAATTGTGTTTTTATATCACACTCTTAACTGCAAAATCACAACTACTTTTTATATATTATAAAAATGTTATTACATACAGTACATCCCATTTGGATGCTTTGTTCACATTGTGGATTTCTCCCTTCCTCTCATATCCACAGAGAAGGGATAGTGAATTTTCCTGCTTCTCTAATGTACAGGCACGACTGACACACAAGGTGTCATCACAACCACAAATCACTTCCCTGTGCATCTCTCCAGTTCTCTCTCTCTCAACCCCTTCCACACCCTATTCCTCTGTTGCCCTCTCTCTCCCTCCCTCCCTTCTTTTTGTCCTTCCATCCCTCTCACTGTGTTCGCTCCAGTGCCTCATATAGGAGTGCTGCGATGAGGATATTTCTCAATTAGAACACAGGGGAGCGCAATGCACCGGCCAACCCTTCTCTCTCTCTCCTTCTTCTTCTTCGTCTACTACGCCCTATCCGTCTCCCTGCCTCCTTTCTCCTCCCCCATCCCCTCCCTTCCCCTTCCTCCTCCTCCCACAGGCCCCTTCACTCCCTCCCTCCCAGCCCTCTTAAAGCAGAAGGAGCAGGGAGAGGGAGAGGAATGGTGGACCGTCTGCAGAACGGCTTGTCAACCGCCGGAGGGGCCTTTATACAAATGAGCTTAGGGAACATGTCCAGATTTGTTTATTGTCCGCTAAGGCCCCTCCCCTTCATTCTTCCTTTCCATCAACAAGCATACACAGTCAATCTCACACACACATGCATAGGCAGGCAGGCAGGAACACACAAACATTGTCAGGCAGCAAACACACACACACACTCTACTCCCTCCTCCTTACTGTGCTTCCCTTCTTTCTTCTCTTTCTCTCTGCACTGACAGTTTTATTCCTTTATTATTATTATTTCTGCTGAGGTTAGTGGACCCTGGACAATTCTCCCTGGCCCATAGACCACCCACCCACCTAGCGTTAGCTAGCGTTAGCTTGGGTGATTGAGAAGCTATTGTTACTGCTGCTTTCCCCTAGCATCCACTGAGGTATTTCCACTCAGAGGTAGTGGGGTGAGGCTTCCAGTGCTAACTGGCAGACTGCAGAAACTGGGTCACAGGGGGAGAGGGTGACAGAGCGAGAGAGAGCGAGAGTGAAAGGGAGGGAGGGGGCTGGGAGAAGTAGAGGGGACAGAGATTGAGTCGACGTGGGAAACTATTTTACTTTAAAATAGGCTAATGGTGTTTTATTTGACATTTTTTATATGCACACACTAACACACTAACATGGAATAGTACTCTACCCCCATCCCAAATCATCAAGCAACTCTTTAATATTAAAGTTTTCAATATAAATAAACAATAGTTATTTCCAGTAACCTAAAGAGCAATATTTAGTTCAGGAACATTGCAGGCAACACAATATCACATTTTCCTTTACAACTATCGTTTCATATGCTATCTGACAGTTAACATTTTTCTGACAAAGGTATATTATCTTTAATGTTCAATTGGTGTTTCTGAAATTGAAAGCATTCAAGTATTTCCCTGTGGACAGACCCCCAGTGTGGTATTGGTATTTCGGGGAAATTGTACTATGAAACAGACAATCGTAATGGAATCCTGGGGCCTACTCTTGAACCTCAGTGACCAAAGCACAAAACATACCTGTTAAAAGCAGTTCTGATAATGTAAGGGGTCCGAAGCTTGTCAGTTTACATCACAGGGAACAGCTGTCTTGAAATTCACTCTGGGAAACTCAAGATATTCAGGGACCATCCATAGTTGTCAGTTTTCAAACAACTCTGAAAAACGATAACCAAGATGTCAGTCATTCAGTGACCAGATTGCGAGTTGTACGTGAGAGATAATAGATACTGGAGTTCTGAGAGCTGTTAGTGAGAAGTTTCGACAAGTTTTGGTTTAGTTAGACCACATGCTTAAACTTTCGCTCTGCCCCATCATATGATTATATGGTTCCTGAAGCGTTCTTACTTACTTCATTGTCCCCATGGGGACATTTTGTTGCAGTGTCATGTACACGTTTACAGTGGCGTTTAAATACAAAACAAAATTGACAACTTTCTGGATTATATTACATTATTATTTACACTAAACCAGCTACTTTAAAAACAAATGTAATAGGCAGTTACTGTAATCATTAACGTAAGCTCTGGATGAATTGATATGTGAGAGTTTGTAAGGGGTGCGTGTTGGTGGCAGGGAAGTCAGGTGCAGGAGAACAAACTTGGTATAAACGGAGTTGGTTAATAAATGCTGACAAGAGTCCAAAACAACCAAAATGTACAAAATAACAAAGTGGGTACAAAACCCGTTGCACACCAACACTAAATAGCACATCACATACAATCAAAACAATCTCCGACAAGGACATGAGGGGAAACAAAGGGTTAAATACACAACATGTAATTGATGGGATTGGAAGCAGGTGTGAAGAAAGACAAAACCAATGGAAAATGAAAAATGGATCAGTGATGGCTGGAAGGTCGGTGACGTCGAACGCCGAGCACCGCCGAGAGGGACCGACTTCGGCGGAAGTTGTGACAGAGTTGTTTCCTTTGACTAATCTTGTCTTTATTGTATTGGTATTGTTCATTGTATGTTCATGTTCACAGGGCTCCCTTGCAAATGAGACCCTGGTCTCAATGGTGACCCTGTATAAATAAAAGAAAATGGATACAAAAATTGAGTTACAGCAATATTCTGTCATTTGGCCATAAAAGCGTTGTCCAAATAAAGCTCAATATCCCTTAGTTGACATGATGTTTTATGTTCATAAATAGAGGCCTAGCACACACCGCTCAATTCTGAACACATAGGACTATGGTTTAGAAAATCTCCGCAGGCCATGTGTTCACATGCCAAAAGTAATTGACACACACAGTCAAGTAGCACGGACCGTGCGTGCTCAACCCTTTGGTGTGTTTTCTTGTTTATGCTTGAACAGCAGGGGCCACGGTTTCATAAGCTGGGGCTTCTCCTCTCTCTCCCTGGCTAGCTACTTATGAACACTTAAAATATCCTCTGTCAACGTGTTTCAACAAGATAGAGATAGAGAGCAATAACATTGCTACCAGTGTCTTTCTCACTATTTCATTATTGTCTTCATTATTTTATTACTGTATTGTCCTGTAAATTGTTGTTAGTCATTGAGTATTATTATTTTTCAAATTTGTATCTAACTACATTGATTGAATATGTGTCTATGTTCGCTTTGGCAATTTACATTCAGCAAAAAAAGAAACATCCTTTGTCAACTGCGTTTATTTTCAGCAAACTTAACATGTAAATATTTGTTTGAATATAAGATTCAACAACTGAGACAAACTGAACAAGTTCCACAGACATGTGACTAACAGAAATGGAACAATGTGTCCATGAACAAAGGAGGGGTCAACATCAAAAGTAACAGTCAGTATCTGGTGTGGCCACCAGCTGCATAAAGTACTGCAGTCCATCTCCTAATCATGGACTGCACCAGATTTGCCAGTTTTTGCTGTGAGATGTTACCCCACTCTTCCACCATGGCACCTGCAAGTTCCCGAACATTTCTGGTGGGATTGGCCCTAGCCCTCCGATCCAACAAGCCCCAGACATACTCAATGGAATGAGATCCGGGCTCTTCGCTGGCCATGGCAGGACGAAGTCTGCCACTGCGAGGAGGAGCAGCTGTCCGTCCTGTCTCCCTGCAGTGCTGTCTTAGGCATCTCACAGTACGGACATTGCAATGTATTGCCTTGGCCACATCTGTAGTCCTCATTCCTCCGTGCAGCATCCCTAAGGCATGTTCGCGCAAATGAGCAGAGACCATGGGAATCTTTCTTTTGTTGTTTTTCAGAGTCAGTAGAAAGGCCTCTTTCGTGTCCTATGTTTTTATAACTTTTTATAACTGTGACCTTAATTGCCCCACGTCTGTAGGCTATTAGTGTCTTAACGACCGTTCCACAGGTGCATGTTCATTAATTGTTTATGTTTCATTGAACAAGCATGAGAAAGTGTTTAACCCATGGTGCAGAGTGGTGAGAGTACATTTTCCTTTTTATTTCAAAATGTCGCCAACAAAACAACAAACGAAAAAACAACCGTGAAGCTTACAGGGCATTAGTGCCACAAACAACGTTAACCTCCCACAACGAAAGGAGGGAAAAAGGGCTACCTAAGTATGGTTCCCAATCAGAGACAACGATAGACAGCTGTCCCTGATTGAGAACCATACCCGGCAAAAACATAGTAACACAAAATCATAGAAAACAAAACATAGAATGCCCACCCCAATCACACCCTGACCAAATCAAATAGAGAGGCTCTCTAAGGCTCTCTAAGGTCAGGTATCCCCACCCCCCCAAAAGGTGGGGACTCCGGCCGCAAAACCTGAACCTATAGGGGAGGGCCTGGGTTGGCATCTATCCGTGGTGGCGGCTCAGGTGCAGGACGCAGACCCCGCTCCACCACTGGCTCACCCCACTTTGGTGTGGGGACCCCTCGCCGCGGGCTCCGGACTGGGGGACCGTCGCTGGAGGCTCCGGACTGGGGGACCGTCGCTGGAGGCTCCGGACTGGGGGACCGTCGCTGGAGGCTCCGGACTGGGGGACCGTCGCTGGAGGCTCCGGACTGGAAGCCGTCGCTGGAGGTTCCGGACTGGAAGCCGTCGTTGGACGCTTCGTGCCATGACTCCTCACTGGAGGCTTCGTGCCCTGGATCATCACTGGAGGCTTCTTTCCATGGATAACAGGAGGCCTGGTGCGTTGGGCGGGCATCGGATACACTGGCCCATAAAGGCGCACTGATGATGCGCTTGGTGTCTCGAGCGCAGAGCACAACCCGTTCTGGCTGGATGCCCACTTCCACCCTGAAAATGCGGGACACTGGCACAGAGCACACCAGCCCGTGAATGCTCACTCGAGACACCAAGCGCATCATCCCATAACACGGTGCCTGACCAAACCAAATAGAGACGTAAAAAGGCTCTCTAACATCAGGGCGTGACAGAGAGAGAACTTGTTTTGGCCACTGCAGTTATCACATGTTTTCCCAGTTCCGTAGGTGAAGAAATGGTGCATGTAGTTGATGAATGCGCTGCTGTCTTTGCTTGATTGGGCCAGCTCTCATTTTGATGACTGGTGGATTAGAGTCAGGCGTGTTCTACAGATTGATGCTGAAAGACAAATTCCAGATACAAATATTTTATAATTATTATACAATAGATGTGAAATGGTATTGTGAGAACATCTCAACACACAGTTCATACAGGGAATGTTAGCTACTGTAGCTAGGCAGCCATCTAACATCAGCTGGCTAGTTAACAGCAAGCTTTAACGAGCAATACAAACCAATAGAAGTTAATTCATGGAATTTCTTTCCTTAATGCATTTGAGCCAATCAGTTGTGTTGTGACAAGGTAGGGGGGTATACAGAAGATTACGTTATGTTACATTATAGCCTTAATCTAAAATGTATTAAAATGGTATTTTTCCCTCAGCAGTCTACACACAATATCCCAAATGACAAAACAAAAATAGGTATTTAGAATATTTTTCTAATTGATAAAAAACATGTAAATAAACATCACATTTACATTACTATTCAGACCAGTACTTTGTTGAAGCACCTTTGGCACAGCCTCAAGTCTTCTTCTGTATGCCAAGCTCACCTGTATTTGGAGTTTCTCCCATTCATCTCTGCAGACCATCTCAAGCTCTGTCAGGTTGGACCTGTGCCTTGACACCATCCTGTCTCGGAGTGCTACAAACAATTCTTTCGATCTCATGGCTTGTTTTTTTTTCTCTGACATCCACTATCAACTCTGGGACATTATAGTAACAGGTGAGTGCTTTTCCAAATCATGTCCAATCTATGAATTTACCACATGTGGACTCCAATCAAGTTGTAGAAACAAGATGCACATGACCTCAATTTACAGTCTCAGCAAAGGGGCTGAAATACTTCCAGAAATAAGGTATTTCTGTTTTAATTGTAATACATTTGCAAAAAATTCTAAAAACGTGTTTTCACTTTGTCATTATGGGGTATTTTTGTAGATTTTCATTTATTTTATCCATTTTAGAATATGGCTGTAACGTAACAAAATGTGGAAAAGGGGTCTGAATATTTTCCGAAGGCACTGTATGTTTTGATTTTTAATAATTTCTAAGGCTGCATGATTGAACTATAATGATGATTTGAAAAAAGTTGCCTGAAAAGCATGAGCTCTGCTTTGTGTTTGTGCAGCATGTACACACTTCATCAGTCTCTCCTTCACAATTTTACAAGAACTTGATAATTCTTCGAATTTCCCAGAGGCATCCCCATTGTATGGCTGTAATGCCCCTAAAAAAATACATGCCTTTTGCGTCCAATGGTCGTTGTGCATTTGGGCTGAATATAATAATTTAAATTGCCTTTTCCCTGCCTGCACAAGTGATAAGCTAATATTGTTACCCATCAGACTATTCTTGATTTAATCTAGTCTTTACTTATAGTAAATAATGTGTGAATCTTTTTTTATTTATAATGGGCTGTTATCATCCACTAGTCTTGAAACAGGGGGAAAAATACATGTCATCTCTGCACTTAAAAAAAAATATATATATAATAGGTAATGGAGGACACTTTTCCCATGGTTCATTTTCATGCCTGCAAAGTAGGCTGTACTGCTGTTGTAAAATGAAGCAATGTGCTTAATATTAGGGAAGTTCAGAAGTAAATATAGTAGGCCTAGTAAAAAGCTGATGGGATCCTCCTGTTTTTAATAGAGTTCATCACTCTGTTTTCTCACACAATTGCATAGTCTATAGAAATGTACAACATGAGCTCATGGGCTCGCACAAAGTAATTAGATTTTTGATTACATTTGTATTGATGTAAGAAGGATTAGAGAGAGAATAGAGTGCTGAGTAACAGGCAGTTAGCAAGTTGGTAGGCTACTAATGACCATCATCAGCATTAGAGCTTGGAGAAGCCTAATTACCATGGCTCAATGGTCATGTGGAATTTGACGGCCTTCATGACTCATGACCGTCGGTGTGCCAGTGATATGGTTAGCGTAACAGCCCTACGTGTGCACTGCAGAGGCCCGTTGAAAAAATATCTTAATTTGCCATGTGTCTGCCTTGATTTTCATACCTTCACGGACCCCCTCTTGTGCAACAGAACCCAGAGTAATATGTGACTAAGGTGAAACCATCCTGCCGGTGACACCCAAACCAGCGTGGCCATCGCAAAGCCCAAGGAGCCTGACCCCTCAATGTCTTGCAAGATCACATTATGATTAATTGGCATTTTAAATAACATAACTGCACACCGAATCAGCGTATTCGTCAATGTTGTTGTCTGACACAATACGAAACATATCCCAGTCCACGTGATGAAAGCAGTCTTGGAGTGTGGAATCAGATTGGTCTGACCAGCGTTGAACAGACCTCAGCGTGGGAGCTTCTTGTTTTAGTTTCTGTCTGTAGGCAGGGATCAACAAAATGGAGTCGTGGTCAGCTTTTCCGAAAGGAGGGCGGGGCAGGGCCTTATGTGCGTCGCGGAAGTTAGAATAGCAGTGATCCAAGGTTTTACCAGCCCTGGTTGCGCAATCGATATGCTGATACAATTTAGGGAGTCTTGTTTTCAGATTTGTCTTGTTAAAATCCCCAGCTACAATGAATGCAGCCTCAGGATGTATGTATTCCAGTTTGCATAGAGTCAAATACAGTTCGTTCAGAGCCATCGATGTGTCTGCTTGGGGGGGAATATATACGGCTGTGATTATAATCGAAGAGAATTCCCTTGGTCGATAATGCGATCGACATTTGATTGTGAGGAATTCTAAATCAGGTGAACAGAAGGACTTAAGTTCATGTATGCTTTTGTGACCACACCACGTCTCGTTAGCCATAAGGCATACGCCCCCGCCCCTCTTCTTACCAGAAAGATGTTTGTTTCTGTCGGCGCGATGCGTGGGGAAACCAGCTGGCTGCACCGACTCCGATAGCGTCTCTCCAGTGAGCCATGTTTCCGTGAAGCAAAGAACGTTACAGTCTCTGATGTCCCTCTGGATTGCTACCCTTGTCCTTGCTAAGGTCCCGCAATTGAGAGTGCATGTCAGAACAAAAACCAAGCTATGAGGTTGAAGGAATTGTCCGTAGAGCTCCAAGACATGATTGTGTTGAGGTACAGATCTTGGGAAGGGTACCAAAACATGTCTGCAGCATCGAAGGTCCCAAAGAACACAGTGGCCTCCGTTATTCTTAAATCGAAGAAGTTTGGAACCACCAAGGCTATTCCTAGAGCTGGCCGCCTGGCCAAACTGAGCAATCAGCGGCCTTTGTCAGGGAGGTGACCAAGAACCCGATGGTCACTCTGACAGAGCTCCAGAGTTTCTTTGCGGAGATGAGAGAACATTCCAGAAGGACAACCATCTCTGCAGCACTCCACCAATCAGGCCTTAATGGTGGAGTGGCCAGGTGGAAGCCATTGCTCAGTGAAAGGCAAATTATGTTGAGCACAAAAAAAATATATACTTTGCATGCTCGTTAATTGCTCATACAACATATTTGCTGCTATTTCACTCACCAACCAGACTTTTTTCCTTAGCCAAATATTCCCAGATTTTCATAAAACAGCCAAACATATGGTCTCTCATTTCTGCATCACTAAATGTTGCACAAGGCAAAAGAGTAGGCTAGGTGCGCTTCAATTGCTCATTTGGAGAAGTGGACTGCAGGGGTGTAGTGCTGCCTCAGTGCACTGGAGCGTTGCTCCTCCACCGTTGGTTCTTGTTTAGTCAAGTTAGATCAATGCTGCATCATGTGTTGCAGGATCACATAATGATTCATTAGTATTCTAAATAACACAACTAACTATAATAAATATCATATTATAACTATTCTGTCATACGAAAAACATCACCTAATTTATTTTTCCGATTTTGGATGGTTAGATGAATAGTAAAAAAAATCTCATTCTGTCACAACTCAACAAGGGCACATCACTAGACAGAATGTGCTTTGATTGAAACAAAATACAGGAAGGCTATATAGTTCATTAACACCATCTGCTCTAATTTGCTCACCAAACGGTAATTCAAGAAGATCTAAATGCAAATTCCCATGAAACGGATCGAGATCAAAGGATTGGCATGCAGATGCAGTTTGGACATTTCACTGGTAAAACGTGAAGAATTATCATTCACGGTTGACAGTGATGACGCCATGGCTTATTTTGAAATGGGGTATGCCTGACTTGGAGTGTGAAGGTATTAACAATTGACACTTTTCTTGAGACAATATGTGTGTGGGCGTATTTTTAAAAAAATATATATTTTTTTGGAGGATGTATTTTATGTATATTCTATAACAATATTCAACAGATATAGTCTGTCGGTACAAACTTTGAGAAATGATGATGTCATTTAAATTTTTATTGATCTCCCCCGGCATCTAAATTATTTGCACTACACCATGAGCGGGAATTTTGTTAGTGTGTTTTTATTCATGTAGGCTACACTGTACCGCGAATGTCCCACAAAATCATCCTCTTTTCCCTCATTTGGGTATTTTAAATGTGGTCGCCCTAGATATTTGAATCAATTTAATGTATTGCTTTTCAATTTTTTATTTGTTTTGTATTGTATTTTATTTGTTATTCTAAACTTCTTGATTTTGCGCCTATCTTTGTTTCTCTCCTTCCCTATAGATGGCTCTCTCTCTCTCTTTCTCATTCCTCACTCTTTTATTCCCTCCTTCTCCTCCCTCTCTGTTCATGCACAGCCTGTGCATGCTCTCACTCTTCCCCCACTCACCCAGTGGAGGGTGCTGTCTCTGGGCTTTGAGTTCAGGCATAAGCTCCTGGCCCCTGGTTCTCTCTGCCTGCCTGTCAGGCAGCCTCTCCCTCCAGGGGTTGTGAGACAGAGGTGCTCCAGCCTTTAGCCAGCACTGCCGTGCAACTACTCCAGCAAACCCTCCTACAACCTCCCTCCCCCGCCTTTGACCAGAACTGCCGTCACCATGGAAACGCCAGCCAATCAGAGCTCAGGGAGTGCATGAATAGGGCAGGGACTACACCCTAGGAACATTCTGTATGTTCCTATACTACACCTAATGCTCTCTCACCCTGCCTCTCTCTTTCTCTCTCTCTCTCATGCATGGTGTAAGGAGAGAGGGGATGATCACACACATGCCTCACTCTCTCACGCACAGGGGCACATACACAGCGAGACTGACACTTGAAGCACACTTAAAACTCAGCCCTATCTGTCTCTCTCACACACATGTACACACACACACACACACACACACTCTAGGGAGACAAAAATACAACCAGGTCAGTCTCAAGCTTGAAGCCTTCATAGACGCAAGACACAAATGAAGTAACATGTTTAGCTTTTGGCATAAACATACTTTAGCTTGCACTAAGATTGGAGACATAAAGACAAAAAAACTGCACTAAAAAGAAGAGAAGTGGGCAGCATAGTGATGTGATGGGGTATTCTCTGGAAAGCTCTTTATCTGTAAGATACACATTCACTTAAATTGACGCACACTTTTTTTCCCAGCAGGTTCCTCTCTTTACCATAAAGCACAAGAAAAATATGTCACAATAAAAAAAATTAAACCTGAAGAATAAGTCTTCATTCCTTTTCATTACATTAACAACTGTAAAAGCCCACCCAAAATATGGAGGGCCTTATTCAGTCAGAATCAGAGACCAGTTTTTGGGGGAAGTGAAAGTAAAGTAAGTTACAAAGTATTGTAACATTTAAAATCCCTACAATCGATCGAAGAGTACAGTGCAAGAATAAAATATTTTTTGGCTTATCACAGAAACCCAGTAACTGACTACAGTTGATTAACCAATTGAAGGCTTCAGTTAAATGAATGGACCCTATACTGTATTTCACAGGTGCTTTTATCTGCTGACCATTGAGTGTTTTTAAGACAGAAACGGCAATGCACTGTTGGGCTGACTGAACACTGAGCTTGTCAACTCTTTGTTTTCCTCAGGCCCGGGTGATCATGGGAGAACAGATTCAGGATGGACGTATTGGCCCTAACATGTTCCTATCTACAGTCATAGAAGTGAATCTTCTACCAATGAACCATTCAACAAGCAATGTTAGCAATATTAGCAACGTTAGCATTAGCAATGTTAGCAATAGCATTGTTAGCATTAGCTTTAAGGGGGTTGGCATGTAGATGTGCATAATGTCCATCCAATCTAGCACATTTGGTTCCTTGGAAGTTGTGGGAATGTATGTTTTTAATTTCACATTGGTTGTAGGAACGAAGCCATACATTTGCTGACTGGTAAAACAGAACGTTTTTTAACGATCTTAGAACAGAAGTGAACATTTTGCCTGTTCTGAGAACATTTTACAAGAAGTTTTCCTGGGAGATTTTATTAATGAGAATATAAATAATAGGTTAGTTAGAGGTTTTGGAATGACTTAATTAAAACTTTCACTGAATGTGTCAATAAGAATTATAATAACACTGCTGGCTTATTTTGGGCTAACTTTTTTTTACATTAATTTCCTTAGTCATTAATCGTGCAAACACATTTCTATTTTATTGTGACACGGCATCAGAGAGAGATTCCAGTGATGGTCGATGCCATTTAAGATGAGAACAATATTTGTTTTAATGAGCATGGGCTTATTTCTATTACAGCATATTGGATGACTGTCATTCATATTCCATTCACTCAGCTCAATGTAACATCAATAGCTTTAGGCTACTACACGATACTCAAATGTTGTTTATACAAATCATGAGATTGTTACAACCTAGCCTATGAATGAAAGTTTACAACGTAGGTGCACAGGTCAATACATTTTCTTGCAATCAAGGTAACAGACAGTGACACATTCAATACCACCTTACACACTCTTGCCTGCATCTAGCTGATCTACGGTGCAATCATTAGTCCAACTGTTGCAAACAAGAGTTTCTATTGGACAAATTCAGGTATGTTCATACCTGTTTCATTCCATTTAAGAAAAAAATCAACAGAATCAGCGGAATGAATACACCCCTGATCACACGCAAACACAGTCCACGTTCATAGCCGCCACATACAAACAGCATGATCACTTTGCTTGTTGTAATTCCTTGTCGTATCTACATACTCTCCTCCTCACTCTCCTTTTCCCTTCGCTTGTGGACTTCAGTGCACAACACATCAGCTGTCTGAGGCAAAAAAAACTGTCCAAGCTAAACAGTGTACAATCAGCAAGCAGTTTAGCAGTTATACAGGTGGGCCCCAGTGGCAATCAATTAATCAAACCAAAAGCTTACCTTGAATTGGAAGTTCCAGTGTTGGATAGCCATAGCCAGTTAGCTAACAAAGCATCTCTCTCTGTTTCAGCTGGGTGTTTGAGTATGCTAAACTAGCTGGCTAGCCAAGTAAGTGAATTTTTTTTCTCTTGCTTTCTCTTTTGCTTCTTCATTTTTGAAGAAATGTATTTGTTCAAAACTGTTGAACTATTGTCTTTCTCTTTCTTTGAGTCAACTACTCCCCACAATTCCTGCACTGCAGTGCTAGCTAGCTAGCTGTAGTGTATGCTTTCAGCACTACACTCTAAAGAAAATAGTGGTTCAACAAGAGTTATTCTAAGATTCTCAAAGTTCTATAAAGGATCTTAGGGTTCTTGGCACTGAAAATGGCCCTCAATCATCATCTAGGAACCTCCTTAGTTGGTGGGGTTCTTGCAGGAGCCTAACTTCCCAACTGAAACATATCAATTTCAAAGGACAACAGGTGCAGGCAATTAACAAAACATTTTATGATCTCAATTTAAGGTAAGGTTTGTCCCTTGTATGATCTAAATGTATATTGTTTTATGATGATACCATCTATCTTTTCATATTTGTGCCAATCTTTCTAAAACAGAAAATGGACACAATTCAATAGATATCAAACAGTAAGAATACGTAGGCTATACAAATATGCTGAAGGCTAGCTGTATTGCGTGCAGAGGACTGAACTGCTCACTTTTGTGTCCGTGTCTGCATTTATATGAGGAGGCATACAAAGGTATGTCAATTGGTATTAGTTTCTTATGCAGATCACATTTACCTTCCTCCTCCCTTACCTCTTCAATGAATAGCCCATAGGCCATTATCAAAACAGTTTTTTTTATTCACATTCACCATAAAAACCAAGGTATGAATTCTATCATGTGCATGTTTTGTTGATCATCTGTATAATTACTATTTTTTGGGATTCACAGACTTCGCCCTCCCGACACCTCTGATGAATATAACAGGAAACCTGCTCGACCACCATGTACTGCAAAATCAGTCTTGTCTTTGGATACAGAGAACATGAACACATTAACATCAACACGCCAGAGGATATATCAGTTGGACTTGGGGGTCTGCTGGGAGTTTACCTCATATTTGGATTTCTAAATTCTGCTTTGCCACTAAAATCATAATAAACACTGAGAACTAAAATATTGTGTTATTGTTGTTATTGTTATGCGTATTATGAATAATAATAACTGCGGTGGTAGTTAAAAAATGGACCCCAAAACATTGAATTTAAAAGGTCCTCGAAGAACTTGTAGGGGTTCACCCACAGTTTCAATTTGAAGAACCCCTTAGGATACTCCAGGAGCCTTTTCTTCTTAGAGTGTAGATTCATTCACTGATCCTTTGATTGGGTAGGTTGGAGGACGTCCTCCGGAAGTTGCCATAATTACTGTGTAAGTCTGTCATAGGGTGGGAGAACCATGAGCCTCCTAGGTTTTGTATTGAAGTCATGGACGGAAACTAGCTGTCTTTCAGCTACACCATGGTGCTACCCTTCAGAGTGCTGTTAAGGCTCCTGAAATCTTAATTGCAAAACAGTGTGTTTTAATCAAGTATCTGGTGATGTGGATATATTTGTTATAGTTTTATCTAAAATGATAGCTTGTTTCATGTTTAGGATGGTCCTACCCGTCCTGTTCTGAAGAGCCTCCACTGAGAGATTCAAAACTATAATTTATCCAAGGAATTAGTCCACTGCGCCACCAGGATGGAACTAGCATGCCATGTTTTTTAATGAATACAAAGCTGTTCATTTTAGTCTATTCAAACAGACCCACTTTCAAAAGAAACAAGAATTAAGATCAGATGTGGCCAATTAGTGGGCGCAGCCTACACACCTGAACACACTTAACAATATAGAGGATAGAGTTTCGTTGAGGCTTAGAATGGAATGTATGTGTTTTTAAATAACATGCTTAGAACAAATTCTCTGAACATTTACTAATGTTTTCTGGGGGATTTTATTGAACATTTTGTTCACATTCTGAGAACAGAATGTATGTTTTTAAATAACATTCTTAGAACGTTCTCTGAATGTTGCTAAAGTTTCATCGTGTTTTTTGTGGAACGTTTTCTTAACGTTCTCAGAACAATTGGAGAACATGCCTTTAAATAGAACCTGTAGGAAACCTTATGCTTATGTACTGAAATTCACACAGAAGAACATTGTTTCTTAATGTTCTCCAAACTATTTGAGAACATTCCCAATGTCAAATCAGTTGTAGAACGTACCTAGAACATTTAACATTTTTATTAAATGGAATCATGTTTGAACTTAGTAATCACATTACAATAAAATATAGATATATATTTTATCAAGATCCATAAATGTGCTGAAAATGATTCCAAAGCCAAACAACTATCGTGCACCATTCCTAGAAAGTTGTGGAAAGTTTGTATGCAAAATAACCATAGGACAACCACGCTGTCACCAATCTCTAAGAAACATATAGTCCTCAGATCATTATATGCTAGCCGGGATGTGCCTTACCCCCTTTACTAGAAAGATATCGGAGGCTTTCAAAATGGAGGTCAGTTTTTGCTAAGCTACATCTAATAAAAAATGTACTCAATAGTCTTCCATATTGTTTTTCATGTCTCCATATTACTGTGGCTCATGGAGTAGACAAACTATCACTGTCCACCAAAGGCAAAGGTGCAATACACTATGACACTTGTCACTTCCGGGTTGGAGCGAGCGGTCGCATCGGCACTTCGCTCCGCAGGTAGTATAACTTTTTAATTACATTTCATTATAGTACAACGGTTTGATTTGTCTAATCTTAGCAATTTCTTCTTAGCTAGCTACATAGCCGTCTTTGTATCAAAGATAATTGCGTAATTCTCGTATTTCGTCGTCCTAACGTAGTCTACACTGCTCTGCCCAGCAGCTAGCCAGCTAGCAAACGTCCACCGATTAGCAGCTGTAGAACTATTACACTCAACTGAACGACTTGATTAGTGTAGTGTTAGCTAGCTACATAGCTGTCTTTGCTGTCTTCGTATCCAAGATAATTGTGTAGTTTAGAGTGTGTAGTCTTACAGTGATTATCTTAATTTACCGAGGTTAGCTAGCCAGCTATTTGTCGTCCTTAACGTAGGAGACTGTGCTAGCTAGCCAACAGCTAGCCAACAGCTAGCCAACGTCTTCCGAATAGAACTTCGCACTCAACAACCCGGTCGCATTCACAGGTAGTATCACATTTTCATTTCATTTCATTACAGTACAACGGTTTGATTTGTTTGATCGTAGCTAGCTATATAGCTAGCTACATAGCCGTCTTTGTATCAAAGATAATTGTGTAGTCTAGAGCGTTTTTCTAGGTTAGCTAGCCAGCTATTGTCGTTCTTTTAACGCAACGTAACGTAATCAACACTGCTAGCTAGCCAGCTAGCCCCCGAATAGCAGCACTGTCGAAACTATTACACTCAACGGAACGACTTGATTAGTGTAGTGTCAACATCGCAGCCACTTCCAGCTAGCCTACAAAGTCAACAACGCAGCCACTGCCAGCTAGCCTACTTCAGCAGTACTGTATCATTTTAATCATTTTAGTCAATAAGATTCTTGCTACGTAAGCTTAACTTTCTGAACATTCGAGACGTGTAGTCCACTTGTCATTCCAATCTCCTTTGCATTAGCGTAGCCTCTTCTGTAGCCTGTCAACTATGTGTCTGTCTATCCCTGTTCTCTCCTCTCTGCACAGACCATACAAACGCTCCACACTGCGTGGCCGCGGCCACCCTAATCTGGTGGTCCCAGCGCGCACGACCCACGTGGAGTTCCAGGTCTCCGGTAGCCTCTGGAACTGCCGATCTGCGGCCAACAAGGCAGAGTTCATCTCAGCCTATGCCTCCCTCCAGTCCCTCGACTTCTTGGCACTGACGGAAACATGGATCACCTCAGACAACACTGCTACTCCTACTGCTCTCTCTTCGTCCGCCCACGTGTTCTCGCACACCCTGAGAGCTTCTGGTCAGCGGGGTGGTGGCACCGGGATCCTCATCTCTCCCAAGTGGTCATTCTCTCTTTCTCCCCTTACCCATCTGTCTATCGCCTCCTTTGAATTCCATGCTGTCACAGTTACCAGCCCTTTCAAGCTTAACATGCTTATCATTTATCGCCCTCCAGGTTCCCTCGGAGAGTTCATCAATGAGCTTGATGCCTTGATAAGCTCCTTTCCTGAGGACGGCTCACCTCTCACAGTTCTGGGCGACTTTAACCTCCCCATGTCTACCTTTGACTCATTCCTCTCTGCCTCCTTCTTTCCACTCCTCTCCTCTTTTGACCTCACCCTCTCACCTTCCCCCCCTACTCACAAGGCAGGCAATACGCTCGTTACTAGATGCTGTTCTTCCACTAACCTCATTGCAACTCCCCTCCAAGTCTCCGACCACTACCTTGTATCCTTTTCCCTCTCGCTCTCATCCAACACCTCCCACACTGCCCCTACTCGGATGGTATCGCGCCGTCCCAACCTTCGCTCTCTCTCCCCCGCTACTCTCTCCTCTTCCATCCTATCATCTCTTCCCTCTGCTCAAACCTTCTCCAACCTATCTCCTGATTCTGCCTCCTCAACCCTCCTCTCCTCCCTTTCTGCATCCTTTGACTCTCTATGTCCCCTATCCTCCAGGACGGCTCGGTCCTCCCCTCCCACTCCGTGGCTCGACGACTCATTGCGAACTCACAGAACAGGGCTCCGGGCAGCCGAGCGGAAATGGGGGAAAACTCGCCTCCCTGCGGACCTGGCATCCTTTCACTCCCTCCTCTCTACATTTTCCTCCTCTGTCTCTGCTGCTAAAGCCACTTTCTACCACTCTAAATTCCAAGCATCTGCCTCTAACCCTAGGAAGCTCTTTGCCACCTTCACCTCCCTCCTGAATCCTCCTCCCCCTCCCCCCCTCCTCCCTCTCTGCAGATGACTTCCTCAACCATTTTGAAAAGAAGGTCGACGACATCCGATCCTCGTTTGCTAAGTCAAACGACACCGCTGGTTCTGCTCACACTGCCCTACCCTGTGCTCTGACCTCTTTCTCCCCTCTCTCTCCAGATGAAATCTCGCGTCTTGTGACGGCCGGCCGCCCAACAACCTGCCCGCTTGACCCTATCCCCTCCTCTCTTCTCCAGACCATTTCCGGAGACCTTCTCCCTTACCTCACCTCGCTCATCAACTCATCCCTGACCGCTGGCTACGTCCCTTCCGTCTTCAAGAGAGCGAGAGTTGCACCCCTTCTGAAAAAACCTACACTCGATCCCTCCGATGTCAACAACTACAGACCAGTATCCCTTCTTTCTTTTCTCTCCAAAACTCTTGAACGTGCCGTCCTTGGCCAGCTCTCCCGCTATCTCTCTCAGAATGACCTTCTTGATCCAAATCAGTCAGGTTTCAAGACTAGTCATTCAACTGAGACTGCTCTTCTCTGTATCACGGAGGCGCTCCGCACACTGCTAAAGCTAACTCTCTCTCCTCTGCTCTCATCCTTCTAGACCTATCGGCTGCCTTCGATACTGTGAACCATCAGATCCTCCTCTCCACCCTCTCCGAGTTGGGCATCTCCGGCGCGGCCCACACTTGGATTGCGTCCTACCTGACAGGTCGCTCCTACCAGGTGGCGTGGCGAGAATCGGTCTCCTCACCACGCGCTCTCACCACTGGTGTCCCCCAGGGCTCTGTTCTAGGCCCTCTCCTATTCTCGCTATACACCAAGTCACTTGGCTCTGTCATAACCTCACATGGTCTCTCCTATCATTGCTATGCAGACGACACACAACTAATCTTCTCCTTTCCCCCTTCTGATGACCAGGTGGCGAATCGCATCTCTGCATGTCTGGCAGACATATCAGTGTGGATGACGGATCACCACCTCAAGCTGAACCTCGGCAAGACGGAGCTGCTCTTCCTCCCGGGGAAGGACTGCCCGTTCCATGATCTCGCCATCACGGTTGACCCGCCTCTCAGCCTCAAAACTGCACTCCTGAAGACAAAGGTGAGGTGTGTAATCATCATCAATTTTTTTCTTTTTTCTCCTCGCTCAGCCTCCTCCTTTAAGATTTCAACCGTTTCATAAGTCTGAATGCATGTTTTGTAACTCCATTGTGTCCTCCTCCCAGAGCGCTAAGAACCTTGGCGTAATCCTGGACAACACCCTGTCGTTCTCAACCAACATCAAGGCGGTGGCCCGTTCCTGTAGGTTCATGCTCTACAACATCCGCAGAGTACGACCCTGCCTCACACAGGAAGCGGCGCAGGTCCTAATCCAGGCACTTGTCATCTCCCGTCTGGATTACTGCAACTCGCTGTTGGCTGGGCTCCCTGCCTGTGCCATTAAACCCCTTCAACTCATCCAGAATGCCGCAGCCCGTCTGGTGTTCAACCTTCCCAAGTTCTCTCACGTCACCCCGCTCCTCCGTTCTCTCCACTGGCTTCCAGTTGAAGCTCGCATCCGCTACAAGACCATGGTGCTTGCCTACGGAGCTGTGAGGGGAACGGCACCTCAGTACCTCCAGGCTCTGATCAGGCCCTACACCCAAACAAGGGCACTGCGTTCATCCACCTCTGGCCTGCTCGCCTCCCTACCACTGAGGAAGTACAGCTCCCGCTCAGCCCAGTCAAAACTGTTCGCTGCTCTGGCCCCCCAATGGTGGAACAAACTCCCTCACGACGCCAGGACAGCGGAGTCAATCACCACCTTCCGGAGACACCTGAAACCCCACCTCTTTAAGGAATACCTAGGATAGGATAAGTATCCCTCTCACCCCCCCTTTAAGATTTAGATGCACTATTGTAAAGTGACTGTTCCACTCGATGTCATAAGGTGAATGCACCAATTTGTAAGTCGCTCTGGATAAGAGCGTCTGCTAAATGACTTAAATGTAAATGTAAATGTACCATCTAGGTATTTATGTATGTCTGTGGTTGTCTAGATTCGTTCTCAATTAGAGGCAGCTGTTCTTCGTTATCTCTGATTGGGAACTATATTTAGGCAGCCATCTTCTTTGGGTATTTCGTGGGTTATTGTCTGTCTAGTTGCCTGTGTCTGCACTGTTTATATATAGCGTCACGGTCGTATGTTGTTTCGTAAGTTTGTTTTAGTGTTCTTTCTTCATTAAATATAGACCATGTATTCATATCACGCTGTGCCTTGGTCTCCTCCAGTCGACGAACGTGACAGATATGCCTTTCAGAAGTAGTCTTGTCATGTCAATTATTACAATGAGGATGTCCTCCCAATGTCTCCCTCGATCAGCCTCCACTGCACTGCAGAGTAATGGTGGAGGACTGAAGACAAAGGTGAGGTGTGTAACATCATATATTGCAAAATTCTGATAACCTGCAATTTTTTTCAGAAGTTTTCAGAAGTCCTTGTTGGAGGATTACGGCTTTTCAGCCTCCTAATTCACAGAATTTTCCAAAAAGCCGGGAATTTGGAGAATGTTATAGCAATTTTGCAACCTTACTTACAGTAAGTCTGTTCCCAATCACTGACTAAATAAAAAAAGACAAACAGTTTTTTTAAATAATCTTGAAGCTAGTTTCCCCTAATCAGGTAAACAAACAGAAGCATGTGGCACACATACATTGCTCTTTTTTGGTGAACTTTTCTTTATTTTGGCTTTTTATTTTATTTATGTAAATAGCCCTCACAACAGTCCAAAGCCAAACACATGAAAGTAGACACATCGGAGTAGATATTCTGTATGGATAAAATAATTCAGATCAAGTTGGCGTATCTGTACCAGAGTGGGTTTGGTTTCCTTTGTTGTATTGCCCTCATGCCATTCTTTCAGAGAACCTACAGGCCAGTGTTGTCTGTCAGGATCCAGAGTGTGGGGGGAAAGACAGGGAGACAGAGATGGGAGAGAGGGATGGAGAGGGGGAGGACATGAGACAGACAGAGTTTAGCTATGGGGGCTTCCAAGGTTTCCAGGCTTGCTGGACCTTACAATGTACCCTCCATGCCATGCCTTGTAAACAGAAATGCAATTTCTCTTCCCCTGCGATTTTTCTGCCAAACCAAATATAGAGATGACTATTTCAAGCTTTAACGCGTATCCTCCCCCTCTGCAGTCTCGTAAAAGAGGGCATTTAATCTGTGTGCCGCTTTCTTCCCACACTGTGTGGTGCTTCATTGCAAACCCATCCAAGACTGTACTGCTAGAGATGAAGGGAGACAGATAGGGAGAGAGGCTACTATGACCTAATTAAAGATGCCCAGTGTGAAATTCAGCCATTTGAAGGACATGGCAAACTGCAAGGGAATGGCGAAACCATGCCTAGCTATGGATTTGTGAAGTTCACACACGCCAATGAGGAGAAGTCATCTTATTGATTGTCATATACACATCCCAGCAAGCACATAACATTCTGAGAAGCATCTGCTTTCTTTTATAGCTTGGTGAGAGCGTGATTGTCCTATGGTTATTTTGCATAATAACCTCTGTTACGAATCCCTTTTGCCCGGCAGTCTAAGGGGGGGATGGTATCGAGACCCGTAACATAACTCATGTAAAGTGTAATAGTCACAAAGTAACGGTGAGGATGAAATAACCACAGACAACTAATATCTACCGTCAAACACTCAGGGTTTATTTGCAAACACTCGGTAAAGGGTGGGGGCAGGAAAAAGAGGCTGAGCTGGAGGCACTCCCTCATCCCAATCTTTCTTAGATTCCAAACAATATTTACGTAGCAAAGACTTCAGTGTCTGATGCCATTGTTCAAGTGCACCCTGAGACTGGGTGATATGCCCTTGTCACACTGTGTGTAATTTACAAGTTTTTACCACATGCTTGAAAAGCTTTGATAGGAAATTGGTACCTTGATCACTTTGTACCACCTTAGGTAAACCGAATGTCTTGAAGAATTGAATTAAGGCTTTACTCACTTCTGGGGCTGTAATCCTTCGCAGAGGAATGGCCTCGGGGTATCTTGTTGCCATACACATAATCGTTAACAAAAAGTGGTTACCCGATTTTGTCTTCGGTAACGGTCCAACACATGTTCGAATGGTTCACCTATGACAGGTATAGGACAAAGAGGAGCGGGAGGTGTTACCTGATTTGGTTTTCCTGTTATCTGACATGTCCGACAGAACTGAGCCACATCTTGTTTTAAACCCGGCCTAAAGAAATGTCGAAGGATCCGATCATAAGTCTTTGTGATTCCTAAATGACCAGACCACTGGTGATCATGAGCAAGGGATAACACATTTTGTCGAAAGGCTGTAGAAACCACTATTTGGTAAACAGCATTCCAATCTCCACCCGCGTCAACATGGGATTTCCATTTACGCATGAGGAGATTACCATCAATGAAGTAAGCCACGTTCTTCTTCTTTACCTCTTCCAATGAGACAACACTAGAAAAACATTTAGCAAGCCTGTTGTCAACCTTTTGGTTAGCAACTGCTGACGAGTGACTGGTAACTGTGTTGCATCAGCAATAAGTTCAGCATTCTTTGATTCTTCCCTGGGCTGTTTGTCAGAGGTGATCAGCTTCCCAGAGGTAGCACACAACCCATCCTCTTGATCAACCTCTTTGAACAGAGTTCGACAAATCTATCACATCACCCACTTGTCGTGCACGAGCACGAGTGACAGCACAAGCGGGGAACACATGTGGATAACTCTGTGCCAGCTCATTAGAGAGAGAGTGGTCACTTTTATCCATTACTTCCAATATGGGTACTATTTTTCCTCCGGCAATATCGTTACCCATTATAAAGGTCACACCTTTTACTGGCAACATAGGACGTACCCCCACTCTGAATATTCCACTGATTAACTCAGAGTGTACTTTCACAAAGTGTAATGGCATTGGGACAAAACCCATTTCAATACCCTGAACTAACACACTGAAACCACAGTATGTATCGTCGGATAAGGGGAACACATCAGGCAATATAAATGACTGAGCCGCACCAGTATCTCTAGCTGAGACGCTTCGTCATTCGTTAGGGACACAAACCCCTGGAAAATGAATGATAACTGCGGTCGGTGACTGGGACTTTCAAACTACAGTTACCCTGAGGCACCTGTTTCGTTGCAGAACTCACAACCGTACGAATTAGCCCAACACCTGTTGGCGGATTGGCACGAAGAGGCATCCCTTGTTTGCGTTTTAGCAGGAAGCAATCATTAATCATATGTCCCACCTTATGGCAATAGAAACAGGAACGCTCATTCTTCTGGTGTGCTTGATATACTACTGCTGGCCGACTAGGGCTAAAAGTAGGTAACTCAGTGGCTCTACTCTCAGTACGAGCTGAAAACACACTTGTGCGTCAACACAAACTCGTCTGCCAACACTGACGCTTTTTTGGCTGGAGCTTTAGCCCCACTCTCGTTCTCAGACACCACCGGGCTTAGAGGAGCAGCAACATCCCCTACAGGGGTAGTAGGCTCAGGCAGCGGTAACACAAGCACCTGCTCTTCCAACAAAACATTTAACACCAGCTGTTTAACCTCCGAATAACTACATTCTGTGGAATCGATACAGAATAATGGTCAGCCAAGGTCACTAAATCAACGCTACAACATTTGTCAAAAACCTCCCACGTAGGGTTATCCAAAAAGGATTTCAAATCAAAAGTATCCATTTTGAAATACTACACAAGAGCCAACAAATAGCAAACACTAATGCTACATCAGCTATGACACTCAACACTGAACTAAACCACTAAAACAATCTGCACGAGTGGCATGGGTGTCAGTAATGACAGATCCCAGATGAGCCCCCACTTATGTTAAGAATCCCTTTTGCCCGGCAGTCTAAGGGGGGGATGGTAATCGAGACCCGTAACATAACTCATGTAAAGTGTAATAGTGACAAAGTAACGGTGAGGACGAAATAACCACAGACATCTAAGGAAAAAAACTGGAGCTGGACCCAAGGAAAGAAACAAATATCCAAAAATACCCCTAAGCTAGACTAGCCTACTTCCATACAGCTAACTAACTAACCAAAGATACAGTGGGTGGTCCGCCCAATTCTATCTAGTGTTTTAAACTAAATTTACCTACGGGTATTGTATGCCCATTGGCAACTTGTCTTAGTACCCCCTTTTCCCACCATTAAACATCACCAAAACAATACTCACAGGTGGGGACAAAGTGACATGTATTAGCGAAAACAAAACCAGAGATCTACCGAGAGGTTGACAGAGATGGAGCTCCTGAGGAAACAACTGAATGTGTTTTTAAACCAAGGGAAAGGGGATGTGATTGGGTAATGGAAACAGGAGGAGGTGTGTCTTCTGATTGATGACTGATTGGGGAATGATGATTGCCACCTGTGAGGATGTGAGAGGGAGAGAAAAGAAATACACACACAGGATACACACAGAATACTTGTATCCGTAACACTTCCCACAATGCTTTGTGAATGATGCTGGATACCCAGTTACCACATAACGTTCTGAGAACCATGTGTTTCTTAGGTGGGAATTTCAGTACTTCAGCATAACGTTTTCTACAGGTTTCCTCATGGTCTATATAAAGTCATGTTCTCAGAATGTTCAGAGAATGTTAAGATACAACATTCTTCTGTGGGAATTCCTTAACATTTAAACATTAAGAAATGTCCATAACTCAGCGTCAACAAAACTCTCTCTATCCTCTATCTTTTTAAGTGTGTTCAGGTGTGTTTGCCATACCCACTAATTAACCACATTTGAATGAGTGCTTGTTCCCTTTGAAATGGTGTCTGTTTGAATATACTATCATTAAGAAGAATCCTCAGCTAAAGACTTACAGAAATCTCTGGAATATGCAAACATTTCTGTTGACGAGTCTATGATACGTAAAACACTAAACAAGAATGGTGTTCATGGGAGGACACCACGGAAGAAGCCACTGCTGTAAAAAAACAACATTGCTGCACGTCTGAAGTCTGCAAAAGTGCACCTGGATGTTCCACAGCGCTGCTGACAAAATATTCTGTGGACAGATGAAACTACAGTTGAGTTGTTTGGAAGGAACACACAACACTATGTGTGGAGAGAAAAAGGCACAGTAACGCACAACAACATCAAAACCTCATCCCAACTGTAAAGTATGGTGAAGGGAGCATCATGGTTTGGGGCTGATTTGCTGCCTCAGGGCCTGGACAGCTTGCTATCATCGATGGAAAAATGAATTAAAGTTTATCAAGACATTTTGCGGGAGAATGTTAGGCTATCTGTCCGCTAATTGAAGCTCAACAGAAGTTGGTTGATGCAACAGGACAACGAACCAAAACACAGAAGTAAATCAACAACAGAATGGCTTCAACAGAAGAAATGTGCCTTCTGGAGTGGCCCAGTCAGTCCTGACCTCAACCCAATTGAGCCGCTGTGACTTGACCTCAAGAGAGCAGTTCACACCAGACATCCCAAGAATATTGCTGAACTGAAACAGTTTTGTAAATAGGAATGGTCCAAAATTCCTCCTCTGATGTGCAGGTCTGATCTGCAACTACACAAAACGTTTGTTTAAAGTTACTTCTGCCAAAGGAGGGTAAACCAGTTATTAAATCAAAGGGTTCACATACTTTTCCCGCCCTGCACTGTGAATATTTGCACAGTGTGTTCAGTAAAGACATGAGAACGTATAATTGTTTGTGCATTATTAGTTTAAGCAGACTGTGTTTATCTATTGTATGACCTATTTATGCAGAAATCCAGGTATTTCCAAAGGGTTCACATACTCTTTCTTGCCACTATGTGAGTGAGATGTTAGTAAAATTCCTGAACTAAGTGTTTTCATCATTCTCGATAGCAGCCGGTAGTAACAAGAAGCGCCGTGATGTGTGTGGACCCAACGAGGACAGGAAGACATAGTACACATCTATCAAGTGTAAAAAATACGTTTGCAACACACACACAGTAAAACTCTGTCACAAGTGGTGTGTAGACCGGCCTTCATTTGTGTTCAATGGAGCTCAATTTGTCCTTCCAAATTGTTCAGTTCAAACAAATAAACATCAATAGTGATGAAAACCTTGTTTAATTTACAGTTGTTCAAGATAAACATGATTTATTCCACCCATGTGTTGATTATCAAGCAGGGGTAAATGGCAAATATTACCAATGTATGCTGTCTATTAATTGTACTTGATGTAAGTCAACATCTAAGTAATTTTACTTAAATTGTATTGTTTTCAAAACCCAGTAATGTTGCGGGTCCATCAGAAAGTTTTTTTCAACAACAGATTATGGTCAATAATATCAAAGGCTGCACTGAAATCTAACAGTACAGCTCCCACAATCATCTTATTATCAATTATCTTTCAACCAATCATCAGTCATTTGTGTCAGTGCAGTACACGTTGAGTGCCCTTCTCTATAAGCATGCTGAAAGTCGAATGAATACGATGGCTCACTGTTCGTTGTTGGCATTTCCTGCCTAAGTTGGCTTAGTTTGACAATGAAGTAATCATTACAATAATTGGCAATATCTGATTCAATGAAAGATTGAGTTTAACTTGTTGTTCTGCCCATAACTTCATTTAAAGTAAGCCAGCATTTTTCCCATCATTCTTTAAATCGTTGATGTTGGCTTCATATTACATTTTTGTTGAGTTTCATCATTTCTCAATTTGCAGTAAGTCAGCCACTTAGATGTGCAACCAGACTTGTGGTCCTTCTGTAGCTCAGTTGGTAGAGCATGGTGCTTGTAACGCCAGGGTAGGGGGTTCGATTCCCGGGACCACCCATACGTAGAATGTATGCACACATGACTGTAAGTCGCTTTGGATAAAAGCGTCTGCTAAATGGCATATATTATTATTATTATTATATTATTATATATTACTTATAAGCCACTCCTTTTGCCCATCTCTTTTTTTATATATTTTTTATTTAATTAGGCAAGTCAGTTAAGAACAAATTTTAATTTACAATGACGAACTACACCGGCCAAATCCGGATGACGCTGGACCAATTGTGCACGAATCATGGCAGGTTGTGATACAGTCTGGATTCGAACCAGGTTGTCTGTAGTGACACCTAAAGCACTGAAATGCGCCCCTCGGGAGGCCTAAGCCTTTCAATCATACAGATCTTCAATTCCTTATCAATCAATGGAGCCTTAGCAGTTCTCACAGTCCGTTTCTTAATAGGTGCATGTTTATCAATAATTGGAAGAAACAATTTCATAAATGCATAAAGTGCAGCGTCTGGATGCACCTTATTAATCACGTTAGATCAACAAAGATGTTTTACATAATGAATGATCTCATACAATACTATTTTAGGCCCAGCTTTTGGAACCTTTAGTTCTACAGTATTAGTACAAATGTGATCAATACATGTGGATGATCTTGTTCCTGTAGTGTTTGTAAACACTGGTTACAGTGAGAAGCTTCCTCTTGAGCAGACAGCTTGATGAAATCGAGTCAATATTCAGGTCCACAAGAAAGTATATCACACACACTATCAAGCATTTCACACAAATTATCTATATACTTACTAACTGTTAGCACTTGGTGGCCTATAGCAACATCCTAAAAGAATAGGATGAGACAGGTAAACCTACAACTGCAGTAAACCTGCAACACTTCAATAACACTTGACACGAGACCTTCTCTAAGTGTTACAGGGATATGGCTCTGAATATACAGCAACACCTCCCCCATGGGAATTCCTGTCTCTTCTGTAGATGTTATATCCTTGTACTGCTACTGTTGTATCATCAAATAATTATCTAAGTGAGTTCCATAAATGGCTAATATATTAATGTTATCTGATGTTAGCAAGTTATTGATTTCATTAATCATATTTCTAAGGCTACATATATTAATATGGGTAGCTTATCAGAAATAGACATAATATAGAAAATAACAAATAAAGCAAGATAACTTTGTTCCACAGTCCATCAATCAGTAGGTCTGTGTAAGTGTGTGTGCGCTGCGGGGTTGAAGCTGTGAACCCAAATGTTCATCTCTTCCAGGCTTGTCGAAGGGAGGGTGGACAATGAGACTATCATAGCGGATGTCAAACAATGTCTTCAGATGATCTGGCAGCTTTCATGGCTGGGAAAGTTCTTTCCTCATCTGGCGCACAGATATGTTTTGTTACCCTTCGCCAGATCTGTGCTTCGACAGAATTGCTCTACGGACAATTCCTTCAACCTCATCGCTTGGTTTTTGAAATGACATGTACTGTCAACTGTGGGACATTATATAGACAGGTGTGTACCTTTCCAAATCATGTCCAATCATGTCCATGTCAAGTTGTAGAAACATCTCAAACATCTCAAGGATGATCATTGGAAACAGGACACACCAGAGCTTAATTTCGAATCTCTTAGCAAAGGGTCTGAATACCTATGTAAATAAGGTATTTCTGTTTTAAATTTGTTATTAATTTGCAAAAATGTCTAAACCTGTTTTCACTTTGCCATTATTGTAACGGTTGTCTTCGGTGGAAGGAGAGGAGGTAAGTGTTCTTATTTTTTATAAAATAACTGAACACTGAACAAAACAATAAACGACAAATGAACAGTCCTGTAGGGTGAATGAAAAAACACTAAACAGGAAAGAATCACCCACAAAACACAGGTGGGAAAAGGCTGCCTAAGTATGATTCTCAATCAGAGACAACCAGGCTACCTAAGTATGATTCTCAATCAGAGACAACCAGGCTACCTAAGTATGATTCTCAATCAGAGACAACAAATGACACCTGCCTCTGATTGATAACCATACCAGTCCAAACACAAAAACACAACATAGAAAAAGGAACAGACTACCCACCCAACTCACGCCCTGACCAAACTAAAACAAAGACATAATAAAGGAACTAAGGTCAGAACGTGACAACTATGGGATATTGTGTGTAGATTGCTGATGAAAAAAACACATTTAATCCTTTTTAGATTAACGTAATAAAATGTGGAAAAAGTCAAGGGGTCTGAATACTGCCTGAAGGCACTGAATACATAAGTGTGTTTGTGTACGGTACCTGTTAGACATTGAGGGCTTCCTCTGCTTTTGTGTTGATGATTGCTGTGAGAGCGAGTTAGCTAGCATGCTCTAATTGTAATTGCCGCATTAGCTTCCTGCTAATTCACAGTTGTTTCCATGCTAACAGACTAATCAAAAATCTACAGCCATCAACATAATGTTGTCCTGCACATCTAATGTGTTTATCGTCAGGTATTGTATTTTGTAAGTTTTATCATGTTTAATTACAAAATAACCACTTGACATGCAAGTCATGAATCTACAACCATCAACATACTGTTGTCCTGCTGACCATTCCTGTCTTTAAAAACAACGAAGGAAGGTTACTATCACATTTGTTACACATAAAAATCTGTTCATCTCAAGCTATTCAAACAGACCCCATTTCAAAGGAAACAAGCACTCAGGTGGGGCCAATTAGTGGGCGCAACACACACCTGACCACACTTAACAAGATAGAGGATTTGACTTTTTTTTATGCTGGAAAATGAAATATATACGTTTTTAAATAACATTCTTAAAATGTTCTCTGAACGTAACTAAAGTTTTCTTGTGGGTCCTATGGAAAGTTTGTCATGTTCTGAGAATGGAATTTAGAGCTAATTGATGTTAATGTGTACAATTCCTTTTCCCAATATTGCCAAGAACTGACATAATAGAGAAACGTACATTTTCTGAACATTTGAATAAGTCAAAAAAAAATTCAACATTCCCAGATTTATGTAAAAATAAGACATTAAATATAACCACATTAGAAGGTGTGTGGAATGTTTTGTTGGAAGTACTGAAATACTTTTTTAAGGGACTTAAACAAAAATAAAAACCTTTTCTTAAAGTTTTCGGGAACAATTTCAGAACATGACTTTAAATTTAACCATGATGAAACCTTTAGGAAACGTTATGCGGAAGTACTGAAATTCTAACAGAAGAATGTTGTTTATTAACATTCTCAGAACAATTTGAGAACATTCCCAATTATAGTTTTCTCAATTGCTAAAACACTAAAACCCATTGGCTGAACAAAGTTCTCAGTTACCTGGACTCATTTAGCTAATTATGCAGTCTGTTGTCAATACCTTAAACCATTTCACATGATAAAACACAATTAGACTTTTCATCAAAACTCTAAACACATTCTCATTCTCAAAACACATTCTGCACTCTAATGCACATGTCATCCATACTGGTAAACACAAGTGGCAAAAATCAAATACAAATAGAGAACATATGTCATTGATTGAACACAACCACTCAAAATTCATTTAACCTGTTTCAAATGAGGCGACACAACCAATATAAGCCAGTTCAGAGAGCAAACAGGTTGTTGAAGGTGGGAAGGAGAAAGTCTGAGAATGGATACTGTAGTACAGTGCATTGTAGGCTGTATTCTGTACAATGGATGACTTGTATGGCCCTGAACATTGTGCTTTCCATTTATTAACAGTACTGACTGCTCAATAGATTTTCACTGGTTGCAGGTTCATATAAAAAAAGAACAAGAATTACAGTATCACAGAGACAAAGGACACGTTTGTGAGATGCAGGATACAGTACTGTAAAAATAGGGGTACAAGGAGGAGGAAGAACAAAAAACAAAATTGCAAAGCAGAGTAATTTCTGATCAATTTTGAGCTAATATGATAGAAAATGTTTTCGTTCATCAAAAGACAATGACGGAAAAATATGAATATATTTGATAAAAAATGTACTTCTCACTGAGAATGGTATGTTTTGAACAATGTGTTTTCTATTTTTCGGTGTATTGTTTACTGACTGCTTGAGAGTGTATATCATTTTGATCAATTTGTTTATGATTTGAGTGCAGTGTTTGATTTGAACACAGGTAAAACTGTTTTGAGGTGAATGTTTCATTTTGCAAGAGGAGTCAGAGGTTATGTAAATAGTGCTTGAAGATGGGGTTTTGTGTTTAATGTTTTCAGGAAATGGAGCAAGGTTTCAGAAATTGTGTTTTAGCAATTGAGAAAAACTGTAAATTAATTGCATTTAACTTTTAGGAAACATTCTGTTAAAGTAATGAAATACCAATAATATACTGTATTTTTTTTGTTTTCTTAAATGTGCTGAGAATGTTCCAAAGTACTACAGGGTGAGAGTCATTTAGGCAGGTTACCTTGGAACTCTTGGGAACAGGGACAATAGTGGTCAGCTTGAAACATGTTGGGGTTACAGACTGGGACAAGGATAGATTGGAAATATCTGTGAAGCCACTTGCCATCTGGTCTGTGTATGCTTTGGCCTTGTGATTGTTAACATTTAAACTGTTTAAATGTTTTGCTCTCATCGGCCATGAAGAGCGAGATCACACAGTCACCCGGAAAAACAGGAGCTTTCAAGCAAGGCACAGTGTTATATTCCTCGAAGTGAGCATAACACACATGTAGCTTGTTTGGGAGTTCTGCATTACTGGGCAACTCACGTCTGGGTTTCCATTATCAACTGCAAGCAAAGCCACATGTGACGAGTGTCAGAGGCGGTGTAATAGGATTCCACCTTCCTCCTATATTGTGATTTTGCATGTCTCATTGGAGGTTGTAGCAGGATTTTTCATATGCCTCCATGCCTTTAGCCCAGCGATGGTATTGTCTGCAATCCATGGTTTTTGGTTTGGATAGGTTCTTCAAGTCACTGTGAGGATGACATTGTCTATGCACTTATTTATTAACCCTGTTACTGTTGTGCTGAACTCCTCAATGCTATCAGATGAATCCCGGAACATATCCTAGTCTATACTAGCAAAACAGTCTTGTAGCCTCGTGTCTACTTCATCTGATCACTTCAGTATGGAGCACATCACTGGTCATTTTAACTATTGTTTGGAAACAGGAAGCAGGAGAATGGAGTCATGGTCAGATTTGCCTAAGGGAGGATGAGGGAGGGCCTTAAATGTGTTTCTGTGGGTAAAATAAAAGTGGTCTAAAGTTTTAGCATCACTAGTGGAGCAGGAGACATAGGTAGAACTGAGGTAGGATGGTTTTAATCTCCCAGCGTTCAACTCTCCACTGCCTCTGGGTGAGTGGTTTCTTGTTTGTTTATGGCCTCATACAGTTCTTTGAGTGCCAGAGTGGAGTTGGCTTGGTGTGGGAGGTAGACATCTGTGATAACTATCTCTCTTGGTAGATGAGACGGTCTGCAGCTTACCGTCAGGTATTAGTTTTATTTTATCTTTAAAAATATATATATTTTTTTTTACCCCCTTTTCTCCCCAATTTCGTGGTTGACAATTTTTAGTAGTTACTATCTTGTCTCATCACTACAACTCCCGTACGGGCTCGGGAGAGACAAAGGTCGAAAGCCATGCGTCCTCCGAAACACAACCCAACCAAGCCACACTGCTTCTTAACACAGCGCCAGCCGCACCAATGTGTCGGAGGAAACACCGTGCACCTGGTGACCTGGTTAGCGCGCACTGCGTCCGGCCCGCCACAGGAGTCGCTAGTGTGCGATGAGACAAGGATATTCCTACCAGCTAAACCCTCCCTAACCCAGACGACACTAGGCCAATTGTGCATTGCCCCATAGACCTCCCGGCTCGATCCCAGAGTCTCTGGTGGCACAGCTAGCACTGCGATGCAGTGCCCTAGACCACTGGAGTCTACCGTCAGGTATTCTATATATCACGTGAACGAAAGCTCGAGACTCCACCTTCTTTCCTCTTCTCCTGAGCCGCTGTACGATCCCGCCGCTGCATGGAGAATCTAAGTGCACAGCGTCATCATCCAGTCACATTTCAGTAAGACATACAGTATAATTTTGCAACTTTTCAGGTTTCTCTGATAAGTGACTCTTGAACGAAGCTCATCCATCTTATTCTAATAGAATGGGGGGAGCCCCGTTTGGTTCTCTCTTCACCTCGTCTCACACATCTGCGGCTTTTTGGTAGCCCATGGAGCAAATGAACAGGGTCTGGTATGATCAGTGGAACAGCTGAGATGGAGCTGAAGTCATCTTTCTTGTCGAAATTGTGATTAGTAATTGTCGATCTGATGTCCAGAAGTGCTTGGCGATCATATGTGATAATAGTATGAACTTTCTTTACAAAAAAGTAACTTGTAAGATGTCGCCCTTCTCCGTCGGTGCCATCTTGATCACAATGTATGGGGTGGATGCAAACACACATGATGACCAGCTGATCAGGCAGGTATTCACAACAATAAACCAACACAACTTGACTCTCGTGGACAGAAAATGCAATTCAACTCAGTGGGTCTTTACATCACATGAATTGCACCTCTCCAATGTCATCCTGAATCTTCCATTCTGTCCTGGAGTCGGCATAATGCAGTGTTATTTCGTCAATGTAAGATACTCGTCAACAACCTATTTTTCCTGACAAAAACTATGACGATAATGAGACTAGATGCCCTCGAAAAAAATATAGAACTATTAAAAATTACTTTTGACTGTAGTTGACGAAAATGTAACGAGACGAGAATTCCACGTGTCTAATGGACATTTCATTTGACATGAAGGCCATTTTCATCTGTTTTGTCCAAACATAAGCACGTATGCATTCAGAATATTTCATGCAATCCTTCTCACTGGCATAATTGACATCTTTCAGTTGCATGGTCTGATTGAGCTAATCTGCTCAGCTCTAACACACAGCTCCCAAGCGGTCTCTTCAATCTTTTGAACTGATGCAATGTTTACTCTCGCTCTCTTACTTTCATGTAAGCTATTTTTGCTTCGATCACATCAGAAGCTCTATTTTCCCATGTGCTCTGTTATTCATCTGTGTTGCCGCTCTCGCACCGCGGTCTGTAAATGCGAGTTGAGGTTGCTTTTTTCCTATGGGAAAAACAAATACTATTTGTTGAATATTGGGAGTACAGTATTACTTCTGACATTTTTGTGAAGCTCAAATTGTCTCCTTTTCAAGGAAACCACTGTTATTTACCACCCTGACAGTTATGATAGGGAGAAAATCTGAGCAGTAAATTGTAGCCAAGGCTTTATAGCCTAAATGGATAATTATCTTCCACAATATCAATATTGTCAGCTAAGGTATACAAGGGGATAGATGGCCTAGTTGGACAAGGCTATTTGATGGAAGGCTATTTGATGGAAGGTAACTCAAATATTAATTATTTAAACTCAGTCTATTCACAATTCCTGACATTTAATCCAAGTAAAAATTCTCTGTTTTAGGTCAGTTAGGATCACCACTTTATTTTAAGAATGTGTACTGTCAGAAAAATAGTACAGAGAATGATTTATTCAGCTTTTATTTCATTCATCACATTCCCAGTGGGTCAGAAGTTTACATACACTTAATTAGTATTTGGTAGAATTGCCTTTAAATTGTTGAACTTGGGTCAAACTTTTCGCAAAGCATCTAACAATAAGTTGGGTGAATTTCAGCCCATTCCTCCTGACAGAGCTGGTGTAACTGAATCAGGTTTGTAGAACTCCTTGCTCACACACACTTTTTCAGTTCTGCCCACTAATTTTCTACAGGATTGAGGTCAGGGCTTTCTGATGGCCACTCCAATATCTTGACTTTGTTGACCTTACTTAAGCCATTTTTCCACAACTCTGTATATATGCTTTGGGTCATTGTCCATTTGGAAGACCCATTTGCGATCAAGCTTTAACTTCCTGACTGATGTCTTGAGATGTTGCTGCAATACATCCACATAATTTTCTTTCCTCGTTATGTCATCTATTTTGTGAAGTGCACCAGTCCCTCCTGCAGCAAAACACCCCACAACATGATGCTGCCACCCCCGTGCTTCATGGCCGGGATGGTTTTCTTCGGCTTGCAAGCCTCCCCCCTTTTTCCTCCAAACATAACGATGGTCATTATGGCCAAACAGTTCTATTTTTGTTTCATCAGACCAGGAGACATTTCTCCAAAAAGTACGATCTTTGTCCCCATATGCAGTTGCAAACCGTAGTCTGCCTTTTTTATGGCGGTTTTGGACCAGTGGCTTCTTCCTTGCTGAGCGGCCTTTCAGGTTATGTTGATATAGGACTCGTTTTACTGTGGATAGAGCTTAATGGGTTGGTGGCAGGGAAATCGCAGGAGAACAAACTTGGTATAAACGGAGTTGTTTAATAAGTGCTTATGAAACTCAAATATACAAAAAAATAATAAAAGTGGGTACAAAACCCATCTCACACCGACACATGACTTGCACAAAACATGCGATAAAACAATCTCTGACAAGGACATGAGGGGAAACAGAGGGTTCAAATACACAACATGTAAAATTGATGGGATCGGGTGTGAAGGAAGACAGACAGGACAAAAACAAATTGAAAGTTAAAAATGGATCAGTGATGGCTAGAAGGATGGTGACGTCGACCGCCGAACACTGTCCAATCAAGGAGAGGGACCGACTTCGGCGGTAGTCGTGACAGTACCCCCCCCGACGCACGTCGGCACCAACCTCGGGGACGACCCAGAGGGCAAGGCGCAGGGCGATTCGGATGGAGACGGTGGAAATCTCGCAGCATAGAAGGATTCAACAAATCCTCCACCGGAACCTAGCATCTCTCCTCTGCAACATCAAGTCTTGCGCACTCTCAACAGTGTTACCCAGTTCCTAGATGGCAATACTTATTCATTGCACAAAGGAATAACCTCAACCAAATTCCAAAGACTCGTGACATCCAGTGGAAGCGGTAGGAACTGAAATCAAGTGCCTAAGAAATATCGTTTCCCAATGAGAACTCACTGAACAGACAGAGACCTCCAAAAAAATCTGAACGGTTAGTCCTCGGGGTTTTGCCTGCTACATAAGTTCTGTTATACTCACAGACATGATTCAAACAGTTCTAGAAACTTCAGAGGATTTTATATTCAAATCTACTACTAATATGCATATCTTATATCCTTGGCATGAGTAGCAGGAAGTTGAAATTGGGCACGCTATTTATCCAAAAGTGAAAATGCTGCCCCCTATGCCTTAAGAAGTTAAGGAGCATTTTCGTCCTGGACTTTGCGCTCTGGTACTGCTTGAGAAAACAGAGAAAACAGTCTACGACTTGGGTGACTGGAGTCTCTGACAATTTTATGGGCTTTCCTCTGACACTGCCTATTTTATAGGTCCTGGATGGCAGGAAGCTTGGCCCCAGTGATGTACTGGGCAGTTCACACAACCCTCTGTAGCGCCTTACAGTCAGATGAAGAGTAGTTGCCATGCTAGGCATTAAGGCATCCATGCTCTCGATGGTGCAGCTGTAGAACCTTTTAAGGATCTGAAGAACCGTGCTAAATCTTTTGTCTCCTGAGTGGGAAAAGGTTTTGTCGTGCTCTCTTCACGATTGTCTTGGTGTGTTAGGACCGTGATAGTTCATTGATGATGTGGACACCAAGGAACTTGAAGCTCTCAACCTGCTCCACTACAGCCCTGTCGATGTTAATGGGGGCCTGTTCGGCCCTCCTTTTCTGTAGTCCACGATCAGCTCCTTTGTCTTGCTCATGTTGAAGGGGAGGTTGTTATCCTGTCACCATACTGCCAGGTCTCTGACCCCATCCCTATAGGCCGTCTCATCGTTGTCGGTGATCAGGCCAACCACTGTTGTGTCGTCAGCCAACTTAATTATGGTGTTGGAGTCCTGCTTGACCACTCAGTCATGGGTGAACAGGGAGTACAGGAGGGGACTAAGCACACACACCTGAGGGGCCCCAGTGTTAAGGATAGTTTTAAAGTTTTCGAGCCCTGCCACATCCAACAAGCATCAGAGCCAGGTTATTAGGATTCAATCTTAATCCTGTAGTGACGATTTGCTTGTTTAATGGTTCGTCTGAAGGTATAGCGGGATTTCTCATAAGCGTCTGGATTTGTGTCCCGCTCCTTGAAAGTGGCAGCTCTAGCCTTTATCTGGATGCGGATGTTGCTTGTAATCCATGGCTTCTAGTTGGGATATGTGCGTACGGTCAACTTCAAGTGTGAATGGAATTAACCTCTTGGAATAATTGTCATCAACTATGCTAGATAGCATAGCGCAACGGTCAAATAATCTTACTAGAAAAGATTAATATTCATGAAATCACAAGTGAAATATAGTGAAACACAGCTTAGCCTTTTGTTAATCACCCTGTCGTCTCAGATTTTGAAATTATGCTTTACAGCGAAAACAATACAAGCGTTTGTGTAAGTTTATCGATATACCAACAAAACATTATGTACACCTAGCGGCAGGTAACTTGGACACGAAAATCAGAAAAGCAATCAAATGAGTCGTTTACCTTTGATGAGCTTCGGATGTTTTCACTCACGAGACTCCCAGTTAGACAGAAAATTTTCCTTTTTGTTCCATAAATATATTTTTTATATCCAAATACCTCTATTAGGTTGATGCGTTATGCCTAGGAATCCACCGGAAATAGCAGTCACGACAATGCAGACAAAAATTCCAAATGATATCCATAATATCGGCAGAAACATGGCAAACGTTTTTTATAATCAATCATCAAGGTGTTTTTCAAATATCTATTCGATAATATATCAACCGGGACCGTTGGCTTTTCACTAGGACCGGGAGGAAAAATGGCTATCTCTCTGTTTAGCGCAAAAATCACACAGAGCCAACAACTGACCACTTACGCAATGTGGACGTTTAAGTTCATTCTTCAAAATAAAGGCGTGAAACTACGTCTAAAGGCTGTAGACACCTTAGGGAAGCCACAGACAAAGGAATCTGGTTGATGTCCCTTTCAATTGGCAATTGGGATGGATAGAAAGAACTGGGTTTCAAAATAAGAGTCACTTCCTGATTGGATTTTTCTCAGGATTTCGCCTGCAATATCAGTTCTGTTATACTCACAGACAATATTTTTACAGTTTTGGAAACGTTAGAGTGTTTTCTATCCTAAGCTGTCAATTATGTGCATATTCTAGCATCTGGTCCTGAGAAATAGGCAGTTTACATTATTTTTCCAAAACTAAAAATAGTGCCCCCCAGTTTCAAGAGGTTATTAATGAAGCCTATGGATTGAGTAGAATATACAAACTTTATTGCTCCAAGGATGCAAGTCCAATATACATACAGTGGGGCAAAAAAGTATTTAGTCATTCACCAATTGTGCAAGATGAGAGAGGCCTGTAATTTTCATCATAGGTACACTACAACTATGACAGACAACATTTGAAAATAAATTCAGAAAATCACATTGTAGGATTTTTTATGAATTTATTTGCAAATGATGGTGGAAAATAAGTATTTGGTCAATAACAAAAGTTTATCTCAATACTTTGTTATCTACCCTTTGTTGGCAATGAGAGGTCAAACGTTTTCTGTAAGTATTCACAAGGTTTTCACACACTGTTGCTGGTATTTTGGCCCATTCCTCCATGCAGATCTCTTCTAGAGCAGTGATGTTTTGGGGCTGTTGCTGGGCAACATGAACTTTCAACTCCCTCCAAAGATTGTCTATGGGGTTGAGATCTGGAGACTGGCTAGGCCACTCCAGGACCTTGAAATGCTTCTTATGAAGCCACTCCTTCATTGCCCGGGCGGTGTGTTTGGGATCATTGTCATGCTGAAAGACCCAGCCAGGTTTCATCTTCAATGCCCTTGCTGATGGAAGTAGGTTTTCACTCAAAATCTCATGATACATGGCCCCATTCATTCTTTCCTTTACACGGATCAGTCGTCCTGGTCACTTTGCAGAAAAACAGCCCCAAAGCATGATGTCATAGAATGTATGCACACATGACTGTAAGTCGCTTTGGATAAAAGCGTCTGCTAAATGGCATATATTATTATTATTATTATTATGTCCCTCCCCCCATGCTTCACAGTAGGTAAGGTGTTCTTTGGATGCAACTCAGCATTCTTTGTCCTCCAAAAAAAAAAAAAGTTATATTTTGGTTTCATCTGACCATATGACATTCTCCCAATCTTCTTCTGGGTCATCTAAATGCTCTCTAGCAAAATTCAGACGGGCCTGGACATGTACTGGCTTAAGCAGGGGGACACGTCTGGCACTGCAATATTTGAGTCCCTGGCGGCGTAGTGTGTTACTGATGCTTCGTTACTTTGGTCCCAGCTCTCTGCAGGTCATTCACTAGGTCCCCCCGTGTGGTTCTGGGATTTTTGCTCACCGTTCTTGTGATTATTTTGACCCCACGGGGTTAAATCTTGCGTGGAGCCCCAGATCGAGGGAGATTATCAGTGGTCTTGTATGTCTTCCATTTCCTAATAATTGCTCCCACAGTTGATTTCTTCAAATCAAGCTGCTTACCTATTGCAGATTCAGTCTTCCCATCCTGGTGCAGGTCTACAATTTTGTTTCTGGTGTCCTTTGACAGCTCTTTGGTCTCGGCCATAGTGGAGTTTGGAGTGTGACTGTTTGAGGTTGTGGACAGGCGTCTTTTATACTGATAACAAGTTCAAACAGGTGCTTTTAATACAGGTGGAGGACAGAGGAGCCTCTTAAAGAAGAAGTTACAGGTCTGTGAGAGCCAGAAATCTTGCTTGTTTGTAGGTGACCAAATACTCATTTTCCACCATAATTTGCAAATAAATTATTTTTTGCCCCTGTATACTGTAGTTATTTCCATGCATGAGATCCCCACATTGTAGCCTGTCCATTGAAAATATTCACTGATCATGTACTCTTCTTTGGCAAATTAAGGTGTCTTTCAGGTATGAATCTCTGCAAGACATTCTTTTTCAGTCATTTCCAATTCCAGGTATATCAAACTCCATTCTTTGAATGATGTGCGTCTGCATGTATGCATTACAATTATACACTTCAACAGAGTTTACCACTCAAAAAATCCTCCCTTCATCTGTACTAATCTGAGGACACAGGATAGTATTTCAATGAGATACTTAATTTCAACTAGTGGAGAATGTGAAATGGGACATCAATGATTACACATTGTAACTATGCAATAGAATACAAACATGATTGATTTGTAATTCATATATACAGAAAGAAAACTATGCATATCTAACTCCCTTCATCTGTACTAATCTGAGGACACAGGATAGTATTTCAATGAGATACTTAATTTCAACCAGCAGGGAATGTGAAACGCTTTATTGAAATAAGTTCATTAAATGCTTGCGATTTCCTCATAGAGGGAGGATGAGCTGGCCAATCAGTGGTTTACTCTAATGAATAGTTTTTTAATGTATTTTTTAATACATTTGCAAAAATATCTAAACTGTTTTTGCATTGTCCTTATGTGGCATTGTCTGTAGATAGATTTTTGAGTAAAGCTGTGATGTATCAGAATGTGGGAAAAGTCAAGTGGTCTCAATCCTTTCCGAATGTGTAACGGCGTTCGTCTGTTGAAAGAAGAAAGTCGGACCGAAATGCAGCGTGTAGGTTACTCATGACTTTAATGAAAGAATCACGGTACATGAAATAACTGAAAGACGAAAACAACAAACGGAACGTGAAACCTATTACAGCCTATCTGGTGAACACTACACAAAGACAGGAACAATCACCCACGAAATACAAAGCGAAACTAAGGCTGCCTAAATACGGTTCCCAATCCAAGACAACGAGAATCACCTGACTCTGATTAGGAATCGCCTCAGGCAGCCAAGCCTATACCACACCCCTAATCAGCCGCGATCCCAAATAATACAAACCCCAATACGAAAACAACATATAAACCCATGTCACACCCTGGCCTACCCAAACATATAACAAAAACACAAAATACAATGACCAAGGCGTGACAGAATACACTGTATGTCTTTTCTGAGAAGCTGTGAGTGCTAATTTATAATGTATGGCAAAACAATATTCTACCCAGAAGGCATGAATGTGTTGTTAATTTTTTCACAATATAAACATTGTATATAGAAGCTCTTCAGAACTGTAATGCAACATCATCAACAAGTCTGGTAACAGTTTTGAAACAATCTACAATTAAAGGTTTTCAGAAAACAATCTGAACAGATAAAGAAAGGGTGAGAGAGAGATCAAAGTAAAGACAAAACATCTGAAACAGAGTGAAAAATACAGGGAGAGAGACAGAGAGATATGGTTCGACAGAAACAGAGAGTGGGAAAAGGAGAGGGTGTCATGCAGGTGAAAGAGGACCCAAAAGCGACTTGGCGAAAACAGAGTCTTTAATCCAGTAAAGTAAATACAATCAAAAAACACAACTTTCACTCGAAATGACGAGGACAAACTGGAGACTCGATCTTGAACAGCAGGTGAACAGCAGGTTGCCTCGGGAAGGCACTTGAACCAGACAGACTCAGACACCTGCTCACCACGCAGCATCTGAGGAAAACACGACACGACAGGGCGATACACAAACACAGCACGGTGAATTCTAGACAAGGAACCGACAGCGCAGAAACGAATAACAAGGGGAGAAATAGGGACTCTAATCAGGGAAAAGGATCGGGAACAGGTGTGGGAAGACTAAATGATGATTAGGGGAATAGGAACAGCTGGGAGCAGGAACGGAACGATAGAGAGAAGAGAGAGCGAGAGAGTGAGAGAGGGAGGGGGAGAGAGAGGGATAGAAAGAGGGAAAGAACCTAATAAGACCAGCAGAGGGAAACGAATAGAATGGGAAGCACAGGGACAAGACATGATAATAAATGACAAAACATGACAGTACCCCCCCACTCACCGAGCGCCTCCTGGCGCACTCGAGAGGAATCCTGGCGGCAACGGAGGAAATCATCAATGAGTGAACGGTCCAGCACGTCCCGAGACGGAACCCAACTCCTCTCCTCAGGACCGTAACCCTCCCAATCCACTAAGTATTGGTGACCCCGTCCCCGAGAACGCATGTCCATGATCTTATGTACCTTGTAAATAGGTGCGCTCTCGACAAGGACGGGAGGGGGGGAGGGAAGACGAACGGGAGTGCGAAGAAAGGGCTTGACACAGGAGACATGGAAGACAGGATGGACGCGACGAAGATGTCGCGGAAGAAGCAGTCGCACAGCGACAGGATTGACGACCTGGGAGACACGGAACGGACCAATGAACCGCGGAGTCAACTTACGAGAAGCTGTCGTAAGAGGAAGGTTGCGAGTGGAAAGCCACACTCTCTGGCCGCAACAATACCTTGGACTCTTAATCCTGCGTTTATTGGCGGCTCTCACAGTCTGTGCCCTGTAACGGCAAAGTGCAGACCTCACCCTCCTCCAGGTGCGCTCACAACGTTGGACAAACGCTTGAGCGGAGGGAACGCTGGACTCGGCAAGCTGGGATGAGAACAGAGGAGGCTGGTAACCCAGACTACTCTGAAACGGAGATAACCCGGTAGCAGACGAAGGAAGCGAATTGTGAGCGTATTCTGCCCAGGGGAGCTGTTCTGCCCAAGACGCAGGGTTTCTGAAAGAAAGGCTGCGTAGTATGCGACCAATCGTCTGATTGGCCCTCTCTGCTTGACCGTTAGACTGGGGATGAAACCCGGAAGAGAGACTGACGGACGCACCAATCAAACGACAGAACTCCCTCCAAAACTGTGACGTGAATTGTGGGCCTCTGTCTGAAACGGCGTCTAACGGGAGGCCATGAATTCTGAATACATTCTCGATAATGATTTGTGCCGTCTCCTTAGCGGAAGGAAGTTTAGCGAGGGGAATGAAATGTGCCGCCTTAGAGAACCTATCGACAACCGTAAGAATCACAGTCTTCCCCGCAGACAAAGGCAGACCGGTAATGAAGTCTAGGGCGATGTGAGACCATGGTCGAGAAGGAATGGGGAGCGGTCTGAGACGACCGGCAGGAGGAGAGTTACCCGACTTAGTCTGCGCGCAGTCCGAACAAGCAGCCACGAAACGGCGCGTGTCACGCTCCTGAGTCGGCCACCAAAAGCGCTGGCGAATAGACGCAAGAGTGCCTCGAACACCGGGATGACCAGCTAACTTGGCAGAGTGAGCCCACTGAAGAACAGCCAGACGAGTGGAAACAGGAACGAAAAGGAGGTTACTAGGACAAGCGCGCGGCGACGCAGTGTGCGTGAGTGCTTGCTTAACCTGTCTTTCAATTCCCCAGACTGTTAACCCGACAACACGCCCATAAGGAAGAATCCCCTCGGGATCAGTAGAAGCCACAGAAGAACTAAACAGACGGGATAAGGCATCAGGCTTGGTGTTCTTGCTACCCGGACGGTAAGAAATCACAAACTCGAAATGAGCGAAAAACAACGCCCAACGAGCTTGACGGGCATTAAGTCGTTTGGCAGAACGGATGTACTCAAGGTTCTTATGGTCTGTCCAAACGACAAAAGGAACGGTCGCCCCCTCCAACCACTGTCGCCATTCGCCTAGGGCTAAGCGGATGGCGAGCAGTTCACGGTTACCCACATCATAGTTGCGCTCAGATGGCGACAGGCGATGAGAAAAATAAGCGCAAGGATGAACCTTATCGTCAGACTGGAAGCGCTGGGATAGAATGGCTCCCACGCCTACCTCTGAAGCGTCAACCTCGACAATGAATTGTCTAGTGACGTCAGGAGTAACGAGGATAGGAGCGGACGTAAAACGTTCTTTTAGAAGATCAAAAGCTCCCTGGGCGGAACCGGACCACTTAAAACACGTCTTGACAGAAGTAAGAGCTGTGAGAGGGGCAGCAACTTGACCGAAATTACGAATGAAACGCCGATAGAAATTAGCGAAACCTAAAAAGCGCTGCAACTCGACACGTGACCTTGGAACGGGCCAATCACTGACAGCTTGGACCTTAGCGGAATCCATCTGAATGCCTTCAGCGGAAATAACGAACCGAGAAAAGTAACGGAGGAGACATGAAAAGAGCACTTCTCAGCCTTTACGTAGAGACAATTCTCTAAAAGGCGCTGTAGAACACGTCGAACGTGCTGAACATGAATCTCGAGTGACGGAGAAAAAATCAGGATATCGTCAAGATAGACAAAAACAAAGATGTTCAGCATGTCTCTCAGAACATCATTAACTAATGCCTGAAAAACAGCTGGCGCATTGGCGAGACCGAACGGCAGAACCCGGTACTCAAAATGCCCTAACGGAGTGTTAAACGCCGTTTTCCACTCGTCCCCCTCTCTGATGCGCACGAGATGGTAAGCGTTACGAAGGTCCAACTTAGTAAAGCACCTGGCTCCCTGCAGAATCTCGAAGGCTGATGACATAAGGGGAAGCGGATAACGATTCTTAACCGTTATGTCATTCAGCCCTCGATAATCACGCAGGGGCGCAGAGTACCGTCCTTCTTCTTAACAAAAAGAACCCCGCCCCGGCCGGAGAGGAAGAAGGCACTATGGTACCGGCGTCAAGAGACACAGACAAATAATCCTCGAGAGCCTTACGTTCGGGAGCCGACAGAGAGTATAGTCTACCCCGAGGAGGAGTGGTCCCCGGAAGGAGATCAATACTAAAATCATACGACCGGTGAGGAGGAAGGGAGTTGGCTCGGGACCGACTGAAGACCGTGCGCAGATCATGATATTCCTCCGGCACTCCTGTCAAATCGCCAGGTTCCTCCTGAGAAGTAGGGACAGAAGAAACGGGAGGGATGGCAGACATTAAACACTTCACATGACAAGAAACGTTCCAGGATAGGATAGAATTACTAGACCAATTAATAGAAGGATTATGACATACTAGCCAGGGATGACCCAAAACAACAGGTGTAAACGGTGAACGAAAAATCAAAAAGAAATAGTCTCACTGTGGTTACCAGATACTGTGAGGGTTAAAGGTAGTGTCTCAAATCTGATACTGGGAAGATGACTACCATCTAAGGCGAACATGGGCGTAGGCTTCTCTAACTCTCTGAAAGGAATGTCATGTTTCCGAACCCATGCTTCGTCCATGAAACAACCCTCAGCCCCAGAGTCTATCAAGGCACTACATGTAGCACCCGAACCGGTCCAGCGTAGATGGACCGACAAAGTAGTACAGGATTTTGATGGAGAGACTTGAGTAGTTGCGCTCACCTGTAGCCCTCCGCTTACAGATGAGCTCTGGCTTTTACTGGACATGAATTAACAAAATGTCCAGCAACTCCGCAATAGAGGCACAGGCGGTTGGTGATCCTCTGTTCCCTCTCCTTAGTCGAGATGCGAATCCCTCCCAGCTGCATGGGCTCAGTCTCTGAGCCAGAGGAGGGAGATGGTTGCGATGCGGAGCAGGGAAACACCGTTGATGCGAGCTCTCTTCCACGAGCCCGGTGACGAAGATCTACCCGTCGTTCTATGCGGATGGCGAGAGCAATCAAAGAGTCCACATCTGAAGGAACCTCCCGGGAGAGAATCTCATCCTTAACCACTGCGTGGAGTCCCTCCAGAAAATGAGCGAGCAGCGCCGGCTCGTTCCACTCACTAGAGGCAGCAAGAGTGCGAAACTCAATAGAATAATCCGTTATGGACCGTTCACCTTGGCATAAGGAAGCCAGGGCCCTAGAAGCCTCCCTACCAAAAACTGAACGGTCAAAAACCCGAATCATCTCCTCTTTAAAGTTCTGGAACTTGTTAGAGCAATCAGCCCTTGCCTCCCAGATAGCTGTGCCCCATTCTCGAGCCCGGCCAGTAAGGAGTGAAATGACGTAAGCAACCCGAGCTCTCTCTCTAGAGTATGTGTTGGGTTGGAGAGAGAACACAATCTCACACTGCGTGAGAAAGGAGCGGCACTCAGTGGGCTGCCCGGAGTAGCAAGGTGGGTTATTAACCCTAGGTTCTGGAGGCTCGGCAGGCCAGGAAGTAACAGGTGGCACGAGACGTAGACTCTGGAACTGTCCAGAGAGGTCGGAAACCTGAGCGGCCAGGTTCTCCACGGCATGGCGAGCAGCAGACAATTCCTGCTCGTGTCTGCCGAGCATGGCTCCTTGGATCTCGACGGCAGTGTAACGAGCGTCTGAAGTCGCTGGGTCCATTCCTTGGTCGGTTCCTTCTGTCATGCAGGTGAAAGAGGACCCAAAAGCGACTTGGCGAAAACAGAGTCTTTAATCCAGTAAAGTAAATACAATCAAAAAACACAACTTTCACTCGAAATGACGAGGACAAACTGGAGACTCGATCTTGAACAGCAGGTGAACAGCAGGTTGCCTCGGGAAGGCACTTGAACCAGACAGACTCAGACACCTGCTCACCACGCAGCATCTGAGGAAAACACGACACGACAGGGCGATACACAAACACAGCACGGTGAATTCTAGACAAGGAACCGACAGGGCAGAAACGAATAACAAGGGGAGAAATAGGGACTCTAATCAGGGAAAAGGATCGGGAACAGGTGTGGGAAGACTAAATGATGATTAGGGGAATAGGAACAGCTGGGAGCAGGAATGGAACGATAGAGAGAAGAGAGAGCGAGAGAGTGAGAGAGGGAGGGGGAGAGAGAGGGATAGAAAGAGGGAAAGAACCTAATAAGACCAGCAGAGGGAAACGAATAGAATGGGAAGCACAGGGACAAGACATGATAATAAATGACAAAACATGACAGAGGGAGAGACAAAGTTGGGATCACAGACACCGATATAGATGGATTGGACAGAGAAAGAGAGGAAGACAGAAACTGAGAGAGAAAAGTGGGAGAGAGTAAAAGGCAGAGAGAGAAAGAGAGAGGTAGGGGCTCTGCAAGGGCGGAGGAGAACAACAAAAAGCACTTAGCACCAAAAACATATATGAGTCTCCTCCACATCAAGTGTAACCCTGAAGCAAGAGTTCAAAGTTCAAACTAAGACCCTTGGAATAGGTCAAAGGTAACTAATGCCCAATTCCAAATCAACCCCTAACTGGCCCCTACCACTCTAAACTTCTGTAAATAGGAAAGGACTATTTTGTATTTTTTAGACTTGCAGAAGTACATACAGTATGTAGGTAGCAGACCACCTACGTAAACAGATCCCCGTTTGACAGCTGTTTTGTTTTAACGGAGCTCAATTCAAACTTTACACATACAGTACATGTGTGCACACGCACACACAAATCTGCAACCCCAATTAGCTACTGCCGAGGCAGCGGCTACACTTCCTGGGATCCAAAACAGGAAACAACAAATAAAATATATCATATAAATAAATATACATACATAGCAGTGCATTTGCATTACAATTTAGCCATTCAGCACACTTTCCCCTCCAGAGTGTGTTATGCAGGTGAATGAGGACCCAAAAGCGACTTGGCGAAAACAGAGTCTTTAATCCAGTAAAGTAAAATACAATCAAAAAACACAACTTCCACTCGTAATGACGAGAACCGACTGGAGACTCGATCTTGAACAGCAGGTAGCCTCGGGAAGGCACTTGAACCTAGCAGACTCAGACACCTGCTCACCACGCAGCATCTGAGGGAAACACGACACGACTGGGCGATACACAAACACAGCACGGTGACCAATACATACAAGGATCCGACAGGACAGGAACGGAACACAAAGGAAGAAATAGGGACTCTAATCAGGGGAAAGGATCGGGAACAGGTGTGGGAAGACTAAATGATTGATTAGGGGAATAGGAACAGCTGGGAGCAGGAACGGAACGATAGAGAGAAGAGAGAGCGAGAGAGTGAGAGAGGGAGGGGGAGAGAGAGGGATAGAAAGAGGGAAAGAACCTAATAAGACCAGCAGAGGGAAACGAACAGAAGGGAAAGCATAATGACAAGACAATATATGACAAAACATGACAGTACCCCCCCACTCACCGAGCGCCTCCTGGCGCTCTCGAGGAGGAACACTGGCGGCAACGGAGGAAATCATAGATCAAACGGTCCAGCACATCCCGAGAAAGAACCCAACTCCTCTCCTCAGGACCGTAACGGAAAAACGAAAAAAAAAGGGAAACTAGGGTACTACTCTAAAAAAAAATGAGACACGGGTAGAGAACTGTAAGAGTTTGAGCTATCAGGACCAAACAGGCCAGGAGAGTGACGACTTGGGACAGACTGAGACACCGCAAGGCTAAGACCAGGACCAGGAGAGAGGCGGTGGCTGAGGACAGACTGTGACACAGCAAGGCCAGGAGTAGGGGCAGGAGAGAGGCGGTGGCTGGGGACAGACTGTGACACAGCAAGGCCAGGAGTAGGGGCAGGAGAGATGCGGTGGCTGGGGACAGACTGTGACACAGCAAGGCCAGGAGTAGGGGCAGAAAAATACGCACAAGGGTGGACCCCATCGTCAGTATCGGAGCGCTGGGACAGAATGGCTCCCACGCCCACCCCCGACGCGTCAACCTCAACAAAAAACTGTTTAGTGACGTCAGGTGCAACAAGAATAGGAGCGGATGCAAAACGCTTCTTAAAGAGATCAGAACAACAATCATACGACCGGTGAGGAGGAAGGGAGTTGGTTCTGGACCGACTGAAGACCGTGCGCAGACCATGATATTCCTCCGGCACTCCTGTCAAATCACCAGGTTCCTCCTGAGAAGAGGGGACAGAACAAACAGGAGAAATAGCAGACATTAAACACTTCACATGACAAGAAACACTCCAGGAAAGGACAGAACCACTAGACCAATCAAAAGAAGGATTATGACACACTAGCCAGGGATGACCCAAAACAACAGGTGTAAAAGGTGAACAAAAAATCAAAAAAGAAATGGTCTCACTATGGTTACCAGATACAGTGAGGGTTAAAGGTAGTGTTTCATATAATATACTGGGGAGAGGACTACCATCCAAGGCAAACATGACCGTGGGCTCCCTAACTGTCTGAGAGGAATGTCATGTTCCCGCGCCCAGGCTTCGTCCATAAAACAGCCCTCTGCCCCAGAGTCTATTAATGCACTGCAGGATGCTGCCGATCCGGTCCAGCGTAGATGGACCGGTAAAGTAGCATGTACTTGACGGAGAGGACCGTCTAGTAGCGCTTATCAGTCGCCCTCCGCTTACTGATGAGCTCTGGCCTTTAACTGGACATGACATGACAAAATGACCAGCGGAACCGCAATAGAGACAGAGGCGGTTGGTGATTCTCCGTTCCCTCTCCTTAGCCGAGATGCGAATACCCCCAGCTGCATGGGCTCAACACCTGAGTCAGTGGGGAAAGACGGTAGTGTCGGAGAGAGGGAGACACAGTTAACGCGAGCTCTCTTCTATGAGCTCGGTGACGAAGATCTACCCGTCGTTCAATGCGAATAGCGAGTTCGATCAAAGAATCCACGCTGGATGGAACCTCCCGAGAGAGAATCTCATCCTTAACCTTAGCGTGGAGTCCCTCCAGAAAACGAGCGAGCAACGCCTGCTCGTTCCAGTTACTGGAGGCAGCAAGAGTGCGAAACTCTATTGAGTAATCCGTTATGGATCGATTACCTTGACATAGGGAAGACAGGGACCAGGAAGCTTCTTTCCCAAAAACTGAGCGATCAAAAACCCTTATCATCTCCTCTTTAAAGTTCAGATAATTGTTAGTACACTCAGCGCTTGCCTCCCAGATAGCTGTGCCCCACTGCCGAGCCCGACCAGTAAGGAGTGATATGACGTAGGCAATCCGAGCTCTCTCTCTGAGTATGTGTTGGGTTGGAGAGAGAACACGATATCACACTGGGTGAGAAAGGAGCGGCACTCAGTGGGCTGCCCAGAATAACAAGGTGGGTTATTAACCCTAGGTTCCGGAGGCTCGGAAGAACCGGAAGTAGCTGGTGACACGAGACGAAGACTCTGATACTGTCTTGAGAGGTCGGAGACCTGAGCGGCCAGGGTCTCAACGGCATGCCGAGCAGCAGACAATTCCTGCTCGTGTCTGCCGAGCATCGCTCCCCCTGGAACTCGAGAGTAGAGTAGAGAGAATCCATAGTCGCTGGGTCCATTCTTGGTCGGATCCTTCTGTTATGCAGGTGAATGAGGACCCAAAAGCGACTTGGCGAAAACAGAGTCTTTAATCCAGTAAAGTAAAATACAATCAAAAACACAACTTCCACTCGTAATGACGAGAACCGACTGGAGACTCGATCTTGAACAGCAGGTAGCCTCGGGAAGGCACTTGAACCTAGCAGACTCAGACACCTGCTCACCACGCAGCATCTGAGGGAAACACGACACGACTGGGCGATACACAAACACAGCACGGTGACCAATACATACAAGGATCCGACAGGACAGGAACGGAACACAAAGGAAGAAATAGGGACTCTAATCAGGGGAAAGGATCGGGAACAGGTGTGGGAAGACTAAATGATTGATTAGGGGAATAGGAACAGCTGGGAGCAGGAACGGAACGATAGAGAGAAGAGAGAGCGAGAGAGTGAGAGAGGGAGGGGGAGAGAGAGGGATAGAAAGAGGGAAAGAACCTAATAAGACCAGCAGAGGGAAACGAACAGAAGGGAAAGCATAATGACAAGACAATATATGACAAAACATGACAGAGTGACCCACAGCTAGTGCATTCATCTTAGTTACCCACAGCTAGTGCATTCATCTTAGTTACCCACAGCTAGTGCATTCATCTTAGTTACCCACAGCTAGTGCATTCATCTTAGTTACCCACAGCTAGTGCATTCATCTTAGTTACCCACAGCTAGTGCATTCATCTTAGTCACCCACAGCTAGTGCATTCATCTTAGTTACCCACAGCTAGTGCATTCATCTTAGTTACCCACAGCTAGTGCATTCATCTTAGTTACCCACAGCTAGTTCATCTTAGTTACATTCATCTTAGTTACCCACAGCTAGTGCATTCATCTTAGTTACCCACAGCTAGTGCATTCATCTTAGTTACCCACAGCTAGTGCATTCATCTTAGTTACCCACAGCTAGTGCATTCATCTTAATTACCCACAGCTAGTGCATTCATCTTAGTGACCCACAGCTAGTGCATTCATCTTAGTGACCCACAGCTAGTGCATTCATCTTAGTGACCCACAGCTAGTGCATTCATCTTAGTGACCCACAGCTAGTGCATTCATCTTAGTGACCCACAGCTAGTGCATTCATCTTAGTTACCCACAGCTAGTGCATTCATCTTAGTTAGTGCATTCATCTTAGTTACCCACAGCTAGTGCATTCATCTTAGTCACCCACAGCTAGTGCATTCATCTTAGTTACCCACAGCTAGTGCATTCATCTTAGCTTATTCATCTTAGTTACCCACAGCTAGTGCATTCATCTTAGTTACCCACAGCTAGTGCATTCATCTTAGTCACCCACAGCTAGTGCATTCATCTTAGTTACCCACAGCTAGTGCATTCATCTTAGTCACCCACAGCTAGTGCATTCATCTTAGTCACCCACAGCTAGTGCATTCATCTTAGTTACCCACAGCTAGTGCATTCATCTTAGTCACCCACAGCTAGTGCATTCATCTTAGTCACCCACAGCTAGTGCATTCATCTTAGTCACCCACAGCTAGTGCATTCATCTTAGTGACCCACAGCTAGTGCATTCATCTTAGTGACCCACAGCTAGTGCATTCATCTTAGTTACCCACAGCTAGTGCATTCATCTTAGTTACCCACAGCTAGTGCATTCATCTTAGTTACCCACAGCTAGTGCATTCATCTTAGTTACCCACAGCTAGTTCATTCATCTTAGTTACCCACAGCTAGTGCATTCATCTTAGTTACCCACAGCTAGTGCATTCATCTTAGTTACCCACAGCTAGTGCATTCATCTTAGTTACCCACAGCTAGTGCATTCATCTTAGTTACCCACAGCTAGTGCATTCATCTTAGTCACCCACAGCTAGTGCATTCATCTTAGTTACCCACAGCTAGTGCATTCATCTTAGTTACCCACAGCTAGTGCATTCATCTTAGTTACCCACAGCTAGTTCATTCATCTTAGTTACCCACAGCTAGTGCATTCATCTTAGTTACCCACAGCTAGTGCATTCATCTTAGTTACCCACAGCTAGTGCATTCATCTTAGTTACCCACAGCTAGTGCATTCATCTTAGTTACCCACAGCTAGTGCATTCATCTTAGTTACCCACAGCTAGTGCATTCATCTTAGTTACCCACAGCTAGTGCATTCATCTTAGTTACCCACAGCTAGTGCATTCATCTTAAGATAGCCAGGCGAGACAACCACATATCACAGTAATATCTCAACCATGTATCAAACACATAACACAATAACAATACAAAATGTATAAAAATGTCTCTTCACGGTGCCCGTCTGATGCAGTCAATCTCTCCTCAACTTTGAGCCAGGAGAGCTTTACATTGACATTCGCCCTCCATATTCATCTAAGTGCAATACGTGCTGCTATGTTTTGGACCAACTGCAGTTTGCCTTTTGTAGAATCGATCCCCAACGCCCCAGATAGCTAACCTTTTGTACTGAACGTGTACCCATTTCAAACTGTTCACATGTAAGTAATTCCCCCTGTGACTGGTATCTTGATTATCCCACGGCTAATTCTTTAGAACTCACTATCCAATCAATACACACTGCTGGTAATAACATTAACTGCTGAGGTAAATTTAGAGCACACTACTAATTAGTGCTGATCAGTATGTTTTTAGCTTAGCGGTGGCTAGCGTAGCCTAGCTTAGTCTGCACACTAGGGTCATATTACACACACGCTAACACTTTAGCAACACTTTAGCATTGAGAAGACAACACAGAGTTCTGCTGGGAGTTTCTGGTTTCTCCCTGAATGAGGAACATAACAAGGGATGCCACGAGGGAGAGCAGGGGGCTGAAACACGCAACACACCCTTTAACACAAGGGAATGGAAGACATAGCTAACATTCCTATTCAAGGGGGTCAGTGCAATTGTTCCAGAGGACAATGACACCAGAGCCCTTATTGGAGAACGCGGAGGACTTTCTGTCTTTTGACGTACATGGAGCAAGGATGAGGAGAGGAGGGATTAGTGAGTGATCAATCACAGGAAGTATAACTGCCCTGGAAAAAACAAGACTTCCAGTTACTTGAACTGAATGAAACATTATTGACATTTAGAGCCAGTTTCTCGGACACAGGATAAGCCTTGGTCTAAAAAGCATGTTCAATAGAGATTATTCATACGGGAAAACCTTTACTGTACTGCCTGGTCTCTGTAATGACATCATCTCTGTTGAATTTTTCTTTATGTCATGCTGGGTCGAGGAACTGAACAGTGTGTGTGACTATTCTATTCCCATGCGTCCCATATTCCCATTGGCTTGTCGCTCTTCCTCCCGCCTCTGCTTGCATTTGGCCTGTTTGATCAACATTTTTATTTGCAGAAGTAAGCAACCTTACAGAATGTTTAGGGGTAACGTTAGAATTAGGCTAGAAGCCGGCTTAATGTTAAGATGACCGTTAAGGTTAGGGATAGGCATTGCAATTGAATTTTGGGATATGTAGTTTGTTGGCCTGCTTTGCCCCCCATTAAAGAACGCCACAGGGTCAGTGCTGTGAACGAGATGATGTCTCGATTGAGTTACTGTATGTCAGAGACCCCTGTCAAAGGGTGGCTTATCTGTCACCTTACCTCTGTCTCTCTGGTAACCAGAGTATGGGAGAAGCATCACCCCTCTGTCACCTTACCTCTGTCTCTCTGGTAACCAGAGTATGGGAGAAGCATCACCCCTCTGTCACCTTACCTCTGTCTCTCTGGTAACCAGAGTATGGGAGAAGCATCACCCCTCTGTCACCTTAACTCTGTCTCTCTGGTAACCAGAGTATGGGAGAAGCATCACCCCTCTGCCACCTTAACTCTGTCTCTCTGGTAACCAGAGTATGGGAGAAGCATCACCCCTCTGTCACCTTAAATCTGTCTCTCTGGTAACCAGAGTATGGGAGAAGCATCACCCCTCTGTCACCTCAACTCTGTCTCTCTGGTAACCAGAGTATGGGAGAAGCATCACCCCTCTGTCACCTTAACTCTGTCTCTCTGGTAACCAGAGTATGGGAGAAGCATCACCCCTCTGTCACCTCAACTCTGTCTCTCTGGTAACCAGAGTATGGGAGAAGCATCACCCCTCTGTCACCTCAACTCTGTCTCTCTGGTAACCAGAGTATGGGAGAAGCATCACCCCTCTGTCACCTTAACTCTGTCTCTCTGGTAACCAGAGTATGGGAGAAGCATCACCCCTCTGTCACCTTAACTCTGTCTCTCTGGTAACCAGAGTATGGGAGAAGCATCACCCCTCTGTCACCTTATCTCTGTCTCTCTGGTAACCAGAGTATGGGAGAAGCATCACCCCTCTGTCACCTTACCTCTGTCTCTCTGGTAACCAGAGTATGGGAGAAGCATCACCCCTCTGTCACCTTAACTCTGTCTCTCTGGTAACCAGAGTATGGGAGAAGCATCACCCCTGTCACCTTAACTCTGTCTCTCTGGTAACCAGAGTATGGAAGAAGCATCACCCCTCTGTCACCAAGAAGCAAGCCAACAAGACTGTCAGTAAGAAGTTTGGTATTGTGGTTTGCTTCTTATTCATGTCACATGGTTCAGGGGGGGGACTGCTGCAGGACCGACAGTCAGAGGAAACAGGTGGAGGGGGGGGAAGGGCTGCAGGATCGACAGTCAGAGAAAACAGGTGGAGGGGGAGGGCTGCAGGATCGACAGTCAGAGAAAACAGGTGGAGGGGGAGGGCTGCAGGATCGACAGTCAGAGAAAACAGGTGGAGGGGGAAGGGGGGGCTGCAAGATCAGACAAATACACTGTTATAAGCAGACAGACAAACAGACAGACAGGCAAGGATACTGACAGATAGACAGACAAATACACTGTTATAAGCAGACAGACAGGCAAGGATACTGACAATAAATATTTATTGTCCTCTGTTTTCTGTTAAATCTTCTTCCACATACGCCTTCTAGGGTGGGCTAGAGAGGAGGAGAAGCAGTCGTCTTTCTGAAACAAAGCAGTTTAAAGTTGGCCCTTTTTTCTCAGTTTTTTCCCTGTCCCCCCTGGTGGGAGTAGTAAACCCCCTGTGACAAACTTCAAAGGGAGCCCTGAGCTCCCCCTGCATTCATCTCAGGCTAACAGCTTAACCACAGCGTTCAAACAGCTAGAGCACCCACGCCCAGCCCCAGCTAGTACTAACACACACACAGTTCATAGCCACACACACACACACTAACAGCTAGAGCACCCACGCCCAGCCCCAGCTAGAGCTAACACACACACAGTTCATAGCCACACACACACACACACACACACACTAACAGCTAGAGCACCCACGCCCAGCCCCAGCTAGTACTAACACACACACAGTTCATAGCCACACACACACACTAACAGCTAGAGCACCCACGCCCAGCCCCAGCTAGAGCTAACACACACACAGTTCATAGCCACACACACACACACACACACACACACACACACACACACACACACACACACACACACACACACACACACACACACACACACACACACACACACACACACACACACCTACAACTCATCCAGAACGCCGCAGCCCGTCTGGTGTTCAACCTTCCCAAGTTCTCTCACGTCACCCCGCTCCTCCGCTCTCTCCACTGGCTTCCAGTTGAAGCTCGCATCCGCTACAAGACCATGGTGCTTGCCTACGGAGCTTTGAGGGGAACGGCACCTCAGTACCTCCAGGCTCTGATCAGGCCCTACACCCAAACAAGGGCACTGCGTTCATCCACCTCTGGCCTGCTCGCCTCCCTACCACTGAGGAAGTACAGTTCCCGCTCAGCCCAGTCAAAACTGTTCGCTGCTCTGGCCCCCCAATGGTGGAACAAACTCCCTCACGACGCCAGGACAGCGGAGTCAATCACCACCTTCCGGAGACACCTGAAACCCCACCTCTTTAAGGAATACCTAGGATAGGATAAGTAATCCTTCTCACCCCCCCCCCCCTTTAAGATTTAGATGCACTATTGTAAAGTGACTGTTCCACTGGATGTCATAAGGTGAATGCACCAATTTGTAAGTCGCTCTAGATAAGAGCGTCTGCTAAATGACTTAAATGTAAATGTTAAATGTAAATAGCCACACACACACACTAACAGCTAGAGCACCCACGCCCAGCCCCAGCTAGAGCTAACACACACACAGTTCATAGCCACACACACACCGATACAGTACACACATATTGTCATGCTCTTTCCCACACTAACTTAAACACCAACAGCAACAATGATAATTCATAACCTGAAACAAGCCTACAAAAGCTGAATCAGACACACACACATGCACACACACACACTATCCTTAGTCAGCTGTGATATTTACAGTAACATTTCTCATAACATATTTGTTAGTAGACTAGTTCTAGGTGATAGCGCTCACTTCGAATATACTGTAAACTGTATAGAACCTACTGAAAATGAGAAAATGACACATATCTCAAGTCAAGATTCCAATATCCTGTCCATACTGTAAGCATGATACATTGGCACACGTCCACTTCCAAACGTTTGTATTTTTTCCATGCATAAACTGCGAGCCTGCCCAGAATAGCTCTTCTTCTTCTTCTTCTTTTCAACCACTCTCTGTTTTACTCTCACTCAGTCACTCACTCCAGAAGAGGAGGAGGCGGAGGAGGAGATGAATGTGTTTACCAGGACTGATGAATGTGAGGGAAGAAGGGTCTAGAAAACAGATTAACAGTTGGATCAATAGACATGTGTTTGAGCAAACAAGAGCGATGGCCTGACTGGACAAGGGCTCATTTGTAAAAGGCTTATTAAGGTGCAATGCTGGGATTCCCTACTGTCCTGTGTGTGCATGTGCGTATCTGTGCGTGCATGTGAACATAGGCATTTTGCTGCACCTGCCATAACACCTGCTAAATTGTGGACGTGACCAATAACATTAGGTTTGATTTGATCCGCCATGTTTGTCTGTCTGTAATGTAAGTACGGATCCGATTCCGACATAGGATATTGCCACCTATCCTACACACACCTATCCTACGCACACCTTTCCTACACACACCTTTCCTACACACACCTTTCCTACACACACCTTTCCTACACACACCTTTCCTACACACACCTTTCCTACACACACCTTTCCTACACACACCTTTCCTACACACACCTTTCCTACGCACACCTTTCCTACGCACACCTTTCCTACGCACACCTATCCTACGCACACCTTTCCTACGCACACCTATCCTACGCACACCTATCCTACGCACACCTTTCCTGCACACTTCTCAGTAGTTGGTATTCAGACTTAGGGTAGTGCGTATGACAGTACATCACGGGGGCAAATCTGCCTGCCATCCAGGACCTCTACACCAGGGGGTGTCCGAGGAAGGCCCTAAAAATTGTAAAAGACCACAGCCACCCCAGTCGTAGACTGTTCTCTCTACTACCGCATGGCAAGCAGTACCAGAGTGTATATATGTACATACTACCTCAATTGGCCCGGCCAACCAGTGCTCCCGCACATTGGCTAACCGGGCTATCTGCATTGTGTCCCACCACCCGCCAACCCCTCTTTACGCTACTGCTACTCTCTGTTCATCATATATGCATAGTCACTTTAACCATATCTACATGTATATACTACCTCAATCAGCCTGACTAACCGGTGTCTGTATGTAGCCTCTCTACTGTATATAGCCTCTCTACTGTATATAGCCTCTCTACTGTATATAGCCTCTCTACTGTATATAGCCTCTCTACTGTATATAGCCTCTCTACTGTATATAGCCTCTCTACTGTATATAGCCTCTACTGTTTTTCACTGTCTTTTTATTGCTGTTTTTATTTCTTTACTTACCTATTGTTCACCTAATACCTTTCTTTGCACTATTGGTTAGAGCCTGTAAGTAAGCATTTCACTGTAAGGTCTACTACCTGTTGTATTCAGCATTTCACTGTAAGGTATACCTACACCTGTTGTATTCAGCATTTCACTGTAAGGTATACCTACACCTGTTGTATTCAGCATTTCACTGTGAGGTCTACACCTGTTGTATTCAGCATTTCACTGTAAGGTCTACTACCTACACCTGTTGTATTCAGCATTTCACTGTAAGGTCTACTACACCTGTTGTATTCAGCATTTCACTGTAAGGTCTACTCCACCTGTTGTATTCAGCATTTCACTGTAAGGTCTACTACAACTGTTGTATTCAGCATTTCACTGTAAGGTCTACTACACCTGTTGTATTCAGCATTTCACTGTAAGGTCTACTCCACCTGTTGTATTCAGCATTTCACTGTAAGGTCTACCTACACCTGTTGTATTCAGCATTTCACTGTGAGGTCTACCTACACCTGTTGTATTCAGCATTTCACTGTAAGGTCTACTACACCTGTTGTATTCAGCATTTCACTGTAAGGTCTACTACACCTGTTGTATTCAGCATTTCACTGTGAGGTCTACCTACACCTGTTGTATTCAGCATTTCACTGTAAGGTCTACTACCTGTTGTATTCAGCATTTCACTGTGAGGTCTACCTACACCTGTTTTATTCTGCATTTCACTGTAAGGTCTACTACCTGTTGTATTCAGCATTTCACTGTAAGGTATACCTACACCTGTTGTATTCAGCATTTCACTGTGAGGTCTACTACACCTGTTGTATTCAGCATTTCACTGTAAGGTCTACCTACACCTGTTGTATTCAGCATTTCACTGTAAGGTCTACTCCACCTGTTGTATTCGGCATTTCACTGTAAGGTCTACTACACCTGTTGTATTCAGCATTTCACTGTGAGGTCTACCTACACCTGTTTTATTCAGCATTTTACTGTAAGGTCTACTACACCTGTTGTATTCAGCATTTCACTGTAAGGTCTACTCCACCTGTTGTATTCGGCATTTCACTGTAAGGTCTACTACACCTGTTGTATTCAGCATTTCACTGTGAGGTCTACCTACACCTGTTTTATTCAGCATTTTACTGTAAGGTCTACTACACCTGTTGTATTCAGCATTTCACTGTAAGGTCTACTCCACCTGTTGTATTCAGCATTTCACTGTAAGGTCTACCTACACCTGTTGTATTCAGCATTTCACTGTGAGGTCTACCTACACCTGTTGTATTCAGCATTTCACTGTAAGGTCTACTACACCTGTTGTATTCAGCATTTCACTGTAAGGTCTACTACACCTGTTGTATTCAGCATTTCACTGTGAGGTCTACCTACACCTGTTGTATTCAGCATTTCACTGTAAGGTCTACCTACACCTGTTTTATTCTGCATTTCACTGTAAGGTCTACTACCTGTTGTATTCAGCATTTCACTGTAAGGTATACCTACACCTGTTGTATTCAGCATTTCACTGTGAGGTCTACTACACCTGTTGTATTCAGCATTTCACTGTAAGGTCTACCTACACCTGTTGTATTCAGCATTTCACTGTAAGGTCTACTCCACCTGTTGTATTCGGCATTTCACTGTAAGGTCTACTACACCTGTTGTATTCAGCATTTCACTGTGAGGTCTACCTACACCTGTTTTATTCAGCATTTTACTGTAAGGTCTACTACACCTGTTGTATTCAGCATTTCACTGTAAGGTCTACTCCACCTGTTGTATTCAGAATTTCACTGTAAGGTCTGCCTACACCTGTTGTATTCAGCATTTCACTGTAAGGTCTACCTACACCTGTTTTATTCGGCGCACGTAACAAATCAACTTTGATTTGAAAAGGCCTCACTTGACTGTCACACCTGAATCATTCCCACGGGGAATGACTAAGCCCTCTACGCTATGAAACCACACACTATTGCAGAGACTTTGATATTACCTGCCGCAATTAACATGGTGAAAACAATGTGTGAGGAGGCAGAGGCACAGAAACTCACATCAATAGTCTACCTTTGTCAGATAACACTCTGAAATTAAGAATTGATGCTCTAGTTAGCAATGAAGAGGAAACTGACTAAACGACTCAAGCTCCCCCCCTTATGCTCTCCAAATGGACGTTCGCTGTGAGGGCCGGGATGCATTTGACTTTTGTTCGCTACATGTCAGGGGATTCTATTCACGAGGACATAATGTTCCGTTTCACGATTCCTGAGTATGAAACGGCACAGGGGATGTTCAGTGTGCTGCGTGGCTCTACTGAAGAAAATCTGATTCCTTGGGATCGAATGGACAGATGGGGCTCCATCTATAAAGGCACGGCAGACAGGCCTCTGAACTCTAGTTATGAATGAGTCTGTCTCTGCCATATGGACGCATTGTATGATACACCCACTGAATTATTTATTTAACCTTCATTTAACTAGGCAAGTCAGTTAAGAACAAATTCTTATTTACAATGACTGCCTACCCCGGCCAAGCCCTAATCCGGGTGACACTGGGCCAATTGTGCACCACCCTATGGGACTCTCAATCACACCCAGTTGTGATACAGCCTGGAATCGAACCAGGGTCTGTAGTGATGCCTCTAGCACTGAGATGCAGTGCCTTAGACCACTGCACCACCCGGGAGCCCAAAAGGAATGGAAACACAGAGAGCAACTTGCGGTAAAAGAGCTGAGCGCAGAATCTGAGATTTGCAGCAGTTAACTTTGATTGTAAAATCATCGCACACGACTGTTCGCAAAACTAGAGTGCATTCAGAAAGTATTCAGACCCCTTTACTTTTTCCACATTTTGTTACGTTACAGCCTTATTCTAAAATGTATTTATAAAAAAAAAATTATCATCAATCTACACCCGATAATAATGACAAAGCAAAAACAGGTTTTTAGAAGTGATGGAGGCCACTGTGTTCTTGGGGACCTTCAATGCTGCAGAAATGTTTTGGTACCTTTCCCCAGATCTGTGCCTTGACACAATCCTGCCTCGGAGCTCTACGGACAATTCCTTCGACATCATGGCTTGGTTTTTGCTCTGATATGCACTGTCAACTGTGGGACATTATATAGATGGGTGTGTGCCTTTCCAAATCATGTCCAGTCAATTGAATTTACCACAGGTGGACTCCAATCAAGTTGTAGAAACATCTCAAGGATGATCAATGGAAACAGAATTTCTATGAAAAGAAAATGTGTATCTCTGCCTATGTAATAGACATATTTGGGAAAATTAACAAACTGAACCCAAGTATGCAGGGGAAATACAAAGAAAAAAATCTACAGATGAGTGACCGAATCAGCTAAGTCCATTTCACTGTGATTCTGGCTCAGTTGACATGCAGGTAAGTTAAATTGAACAGCTGATCGAGTTGTCATGTGACCGAATGCGGCAGACAATGCATTCACGGGTCACTATGGGGGAGTTTTAGTTCCTGGCTCAAAGGAAAAACTGTGCCGTCTCCCTCCGAGCATTAAAACTCATGGGACGCTGATTCAGTGTTCTTGATTGCATTTAAAACAAATAGATACAGGTTGGATGTGGCAGGAGAGCTTATGTGCGCCCTGTGGACCACGCCCCCTGACTTTGAGATGTTCAGACGTGCCATGCATCAACCATCTCATTAGATCAGATAAATGATGTCAGACTCATTTGCAATTGACTGTCATAGCCCCACTTTAAAAGTATGTAATGCTGAGTTGAGAATACAATCATAAATACTGTTTGAGTGGTATGCTATTGACTGCTATGGCCCCAATTTAAAAACGAACATGGTTGGGGTCGTGGGAATTTTCAGATATCAAAATGGGGGTCGTTGACCTAAAAGTTTGGGAACCCCTGATTTAATCCAACTGCTGAAAACCCTCCCACTTGCTGGCCAACACATTTTCTCCTGGAGTTTTCATTCAATAGGGTTTTCAGTACATTAGTGACGTGCTCTATCATAATGGTGGGGCTATACCCTTAGTTCCAGTGAAGGGAAATCTTAACGCTACAGCATACAATGACATTCTAGACAATTCTGTGCTTCCAACTTTGTGGCAAGAGTTTGGGGAAGGCCGTTTCCGCATGACAATGCCACCGTGCACAAAGCGAAGTCCATATAGAAATGAATTGCCGAGGTCAGTATGGAAGAACTTGCCTCAACACCATCAAACACATTTGCGATGAATTGGAACGCCGACTGTGAGCCAGGCCTAATTGCCCAACCTGACTAATATTCTAGGGGCTGAATGGTAGCAAGTCCCGCAGCAATGTTCCAACATCGAGTGGAATGCCTTCCCAGAAGAGTGGAGGCCATTACTGCAACCAACTCCATATTATTGCCCATTATTTTGGAATGAGATACTGTCTTATACTGTATTTTGAATTCCCGGGAAAGAGAAATCGCTAGATTGTTACAGTTTTTTACAATCGCTAGGACCCATTTCTCAATACTTAGGTCACCTTTCCAACATTCTTCACACAGTGAGCACAACAGCAACCAATGTGGGCTAAATTGTGAATCATTTTTTAATTGCTTTGGCACAAAATGCATTCAATGACTACATTTTTCAAATTTCATGAATTCTTTTCTCACTCAGACAAAACCACCACCAAAACTCTACAGGCCAATTTGCACGTTTGCATACTCTTTTCAAAACTGTTAAACTTAAGTTCAAAACCTAAAATAACACAAAATTGAATTAGACAGCAATTTGCTACATTTCTACAGTGATACTGTATTGAAATATATTCCAAATCTAAAAAATGAAATACTATCACAACAATTAGACCAACCACAGCTGATTCCCATTGCAGCTGAACACCTACCCAGGTGTTAGTCTTTCAATTCCATTACCATCTCTAGAAAAGGGGACATCTTAGGAATAACGCTGTAGTGTAATGTAAACATGGACCCAGCCAGAGATAGAGAAGTGGCTGACAGAGGAAGAAGAGAGCCTGGGAGAGGAAGAGGAGTACGTATGCGTGGTGGAAGAAGACTGAGAGGAAGATCAAGAGCCGTCGTCTCAGATGAGATTAAGGGCTGCTATAATTGATCATGTAATAAATTGTGGTCTGTCAATGAGAGAGGTCTAAGAGTGCAATCCAAATCTGCAACGCTCAACAGTGGCATCTATTGTGAGACATTTCCAGCACACAACAAACAACAGGTCAGATGTGCATTCAGCAAGGACATCTGCAACGCTCAACAGTGGCATCTATTGTGAGACATTTCCAGCACACAACAAACAACAGGTCAGATGTGCATTCAGCAAGGACATCTGCAACGCTCAACAGTGGCATCTATTGTGAGACATTTCCAGCACACAACAAACAACAGGTCAGATGTGCATTCAGCAAGGACATCTGCAACGCTCAACAGTGGCATCTATTGTGAGACATTTCCAGCACACAAAAAACAACAGGTCAGATGTGCATTCAGCAAGGACATCTGCAACACTCAACAGTGGCATCTATTGTGAGACATTTCCAGCACACAACAAACAACAGGTCAGATGTACATTCAGCAAGGACATCTGCAACGCTCAACAGTGGCATCTATTGTGAGACATTTCCAGCACACAACAAACAACAGGTCAGATGTGCATTCAGCAAGGACATCTGCAACGCTCAACAGTGGCATCTATTGTGAGACATTTCCAGCACACAACAAACAACAGGTCAGATGTGCATTCAGCAAGGACATCTGCAACGCTCAACAGTGGCATCTATTGTGAGACATTTCCAGCACACAACAAACAACAGGTCAGATGTGCATTCAGCAAGGACATCTGCAACGCTCAACAGTGGCATCTATTGTGAGACATTTCCAGCACACAACAAACAACAGGTCAGATGTGCATTCAGCAAGGACATCTGCAACGCTCAACAGTGGCATCTATTGTGAGACATTTCCAGCACACAACAAACAACAGGTAAGATGTGCATTCAGCAAGGACATCTGACTGAACTACACATTACAGAAGTAAATTGAGCAAAGCCTCCAAACCTTCTTGTGTGTAATTGTTTTTTGTATTCCTGCCACAGGCGGGAGAGGTAGGATTTTCACTGCTCTGCAGGAAACTGCAATCGTTGATACAGCCATCAGAAACAATGGCATAAAACTCAGAGATTCGAGACAGTGTTGGCAGGCAATATTATATTTGGAAAAATTCACACTGAAAGCATAACTACTATTTCCACAGTCCTGAAACAACATCAAGTCAGAATGAAGCAGTTGTACACTGTCCCCTTTGAGAGGAACTCTGGACGAGTCAAGCACCTCAGGAACCAATATGTCCAGGTAAGATGGCTATAAAATACAGAACTGGTTTTGAACAAAACCAATCAGGGCAAATCAATCAAACCATCAAATCAAATTTATTTATATAGCCCTTCATACATAAGCGGATATCTCAAAGTGCTGTACAGAGACCCAGCCTAAAACCCCAAACAGCAAGCAATGCAGGTGTAGAAGCACGGTGGCTAGGAAAAACTCCCTAGAAAGGCCAAAACCTAGGAAGAAACCTAGAGAGGAACCAGGCTATGTGGGGTGGCCAGTCCTCTTCTGGCTGTGCCGGGTGGAGATTATAACAGAACATGGCCAAGATGTTCAAATGTTGAAAGGCTGAAACAGGAGGGGTCAGGAGACACTGTGGCCCCATCCGAGGACACCCCCGGACAGGGCCAAACAGGAAGGATATAGCCCCATCCACTTTGCCAAAGCACAGCCCCCACACCACTAGAGTGATATCTTCAGGGCAGAGACACACAATGGCATGTTTTTAGGTATAATGTAAACTACCATAATAGCCTAACTCTTATACCGTCTTGTGGATGTATTTTAGAGAGTTATGGAGATTGAAGCCACGCAAACACCCCACATATTCATCTTTGTGGATGAGGCTGGTTTCAACTTGGCCAAAACACGGTGGCGAGGAAGGAATGTGATTGGGAAAAAAGCCACAGTGGAAGTCCCGGGCCAGAGGGGTCCCAACATCACAATGTGTGCAGCAATATCCTCTGATGGATTGCTGTTACCCAAACCTCTAATTTGGGACATACAACACCGAGCGTCTCATTTCATTCCTGGGTGACCTCTATGGAAGGGTTGTGCCAGGTGAGGAAAGGGTTGCAGTGAGACAAAAATCGGCCAACGTTTGTAATTGTATGGGACAATGTGGCATTTCACCAGTCCCGTGCAGTCACAGATCGATATGCAGCCCATCCCAGGATGGTGTCACATTTCCATGGAGGTGGAAGGTTTTTGACCACCATCCACATGATCAAATGTCCCTCCTGGAAGCAATTAATGCTGGATGCCTGGACATATCTGCAGAAGATTGCCAGAGATGGACCTGGCATGCCAAAAGATTCTTTCCTAGGTGTATTGTCCAAGATGACATAAGATGTGATGTGGATGAGACCCTGTCGCCAAATGCAGAAGACAGGGTTGACTAGAATTGCTACTGTATTGTATTGTGTCGAGGCACACATTTGATAAAAGAAAACATTGTGTAATGCTACCTGTTGTCAGTTTTTTTAGGTCATTGTTTTATGAGTGACCAAGTGTGCTTGTTGAGTGACAACCTTTGCTAGTGTTATGAAAGAATGAGTTGATTTGAGACATGTATGAAGTGTTTTGGTCATTTTAGTGCATTTTGGATGTGAAATTAACTGCTGTGCCAAGCTGAAAGTTGGTTAGGAGAACTGTGTGAAGAGTTTTGAAAAGTGACCTAAGTATTGGGAAATGGGTCCTAGCAATTGTAAAAAGCTGGTTCAGATGATCAGTGGTTTCAACACCTGAGCCGGAGAGCTTCTCCATCAGAGACTCCACAGACAGCACAGAAACCGACTCAGGCCGAGTGCCTTGAGAAGGCAACCGAGGAAGACCACCCGTTAATGAAGCCACTCTGCTTCTGCATTGCTTGCCGTTTGGGGTTTTGGACTGGGTTTCTGTATAAGCAATTTGTTACATCTGCTGATGTAAAAGGAGATGTATAAATATACAGTGTTTGATTTATTGATAGATCCGTCACTAATGGTGCTTTTGTAGGTCGAGGGGAATATGTCAGTAAGGCTGAGAAAGAAATTGAAAACGCTCGTGAGTTCAGGTGCACTTACAAGTCCAACGCTCGTGAGTTCAGGTGCACTTACAAGTCCAAGGCTCGTGAGTTCAGGTGCACTTACAAGTCCAAGGCTCGTGAGTTCAGGTGCACTTACAAGTCCAAGGCTCGTGAGTTCAGGTGCACTTACAAGTCCAACGCTCGTGAGTTCAGGTGCACTTACAAGTCCAACGCTCGTGAGTTCAGGTGCACTTACAAGTCCAAGGCTCGTGAGTTCAGGTGCACTTACAAGTCCAAGGCTCGTGAGTTCAGGTGCACTTACAAGTCCAAGGCTCGTGAGTTCAGGTCCAAGGCTCGTGAGTTCAGGTGCACTTACAAGTCCAAGGCTCGTGAGTTCAGGTGCACTTACAAGTCCAAGGCTCGTGAGTTCAGGTGCACTTACAAGTCCAAGGCTCAGGTGAGTTCAGGTGCACTTACAAGTCCAAGGCTCGTGAGTTCAGGTGCACTTACAAGTCCAAGGCTCGTGAGTTCAGGTGCACTTACAAGTCCAAGGAAGGGAAGCTCTGCTGTATGATTTTACCCCGAGGACATGGTCAAGAGATGTGATCAGATGAATGAACTCACCAATGATAAGGGTTTGCCATTCAACTATTAATCAAGTTTTAGTCAAACTATTCATCAAATGTAGTTGGCTTTGAGTGACTAATGAGTGTGTGTGTGTGTGTCGTTCTGTGTCAGTGTGCGTGAAGACTGAAGACTGAAGACTGACTAGCTGACTAGCTAGCTAGCGTAACATTATTAAAGCCAAGTGTGTGTGTGTGTGTGTGTGTGTGTGCGTGTGCGTGTGCGTGTGCGTGTGCGTGTGCGTGTGCGCGTGCGCGTGTGCGTGTGCGTGTGCGTGTGCGTGTGCGTGTGCGTGTGCGTGTGCGTGTGCGTGTGTGTGTGTGTGTGTAGATTTTGTATGTTATTGAATGTGTGTTGATATTACTTGAAAATGTATTGGAAAGAATAGATTATGATGATGCCAAATGTAAACAATATAAATTGTTATTTGTCTTTATTTCTTTATTTGTCTTATTTTTTAGATGAAAAACAGCGCTTATTGTCAACATTGCTGGTACCATAAACCTCTCCAAGGAAATGGTCAGCTCCAAAAGGAGCAAACAAAAATAAAGGAAACATTGGAGATCATCATATTTTCTTTGATAGCCAGCAAATCTGCAGAGAAATGTTACTACACATGGGCGGATTGCCAGAACTGTCACGTTCTGACCTTAGTTCCTTTGTTTTGTCTTTGTTTCAGTATGGTCAGGGCGTGAGTTGGGGTGGGCAGTCTGTTTTTCTATGTTGGTTTCTGTGTTCGGCCTCAGAGATCAGTTGAGAATCATACTTAGCTGTTTCGTGGGTGTGTATTTTCTGTTCAGTGTGTTGTTGCACCGTTCAGGACTGTTCGTTTGTCGTGTATTGTTTTTGGTTCAGTATTCATTCTTTATTAAAGAATGAACCACGCTGCACCTTGGTCCTCTCTTTCTCCCGACGACAACCGTTACAAGGCTAAATATATATGAGTAGATATAAATATATGCACATAATCATTCCAGGGTTGATCTTTATTTTTACTATTTCCTACATTGTAGAATAATAGTGAATACATCAAAACTATGAAATAACACATATGGAATTGTGTGGTAAGAAAAAAAGTGTTTAACAAATCAAAATATATTTTATTTTTGAGATTCTTCAAAGTAGCCACCCTTTGCCTTGATGACAGCTTTGCACACTCTTGGCATTCTCTCAACCAGCTTCATGAGGTAGAGTTTATGTCTTCACTATTATTCTACAATGTAGAAAATAGTAAAGTAAAGAAAAACCCTTGAATGAGTAGGTGTGTCAACTTTTGACGGATACTGTATATATATAATTACTACAAAATGACTCGGTCGGCAGCCGATTGGCCGGTTTTTTGATGACTTTTGTGCAATTTCTCTTTTGTCATAATAATACATATTGAGCATTTGGCTGACAAGTTGGCAGCGGCTTGCCCCCGACCAAGATGGGCCGGATTTCTGATTAACTGAGCTGAAGTGGCGCAAATTCACAGTCAAAAACACATCATCAAAGAAGGTCAGACACCTCCTTGTTTCAAACTGTTTTCTTCTTTTCTGCCTACTGAACATTACCCTGGAAGCTGATAGGACTATGAGGGTTTCTAATCACAGTCAAAAGGAAGCTGCCTTCCTTTTGACTGTGATTACATTCACTCATGAATGAGGAGGGTGCTCTTACGTTATCTTTACACTTGTGTACATGGACAACTGCTGTTTGGGATTCATCATCCCTTTAACCACAGTCTTTTCTTTGTTTGTCCTCCCATTCTTGTGCAGTTTCCACCTTTTGATGTAATTAAGTATTGATTGATTTCAAAATGTAAAATGGTGAGCAAAACTTGACCTGGTCTCTATTGTTTAAAAAAAAAGTTAGTACCTATAGGATATGATCATATGACAAACGCACACATGTACAGTTGAAGTCAGAAGTTTACATACACTTAGATTGGAGTCATTAAAACTAGTTTACATACACTTAGGTTGGAGTCATTAAAACTAGTTTACATACACTTAGGTTGGAGTCATTAAAACTAATTCTTCAACCCCTTTCTGATCAGAGGGACCAAGTCACTATTATTCGAGCCACAAGCAAGTCTCAATTCATAAGGTTTGAGTGTCAAGTTGAGTCACACGTAGAACAGATAGTGTTGAGTCAAGTCCAAGTTGTGCATTCTAAGAACAAGTTTAGTAGAGTGACATGACGTTGGCCTGTGGGTAAGGTTTATGACTCCCAATAAAGACCTTTCTCCCTTTCCTCTCAGTTTAAATGTTTAAATATGAAACTATTTGTGAAAAGGTGAAATGGAATTTTAGCTTCCAAATGAGAAAACTGGGTTTTCATAAGGGTAAAGCTCTGCTCACTCAGGGGCCCGCCCATGTGAAGAGACTTTGTTTGTAAATTATGAAACATGCCCTCTCTCCTACCACTATATAAAGCCCTTGACGAAAATGTAACCTCCTGTTCCGAGGACGTGTTGACGACGGTCCCACGTTAAAAGGACTAACATGTCAACTACAGAACTAAGCCAACCTCAGTGTGAGCTTTGGTTGAGAATGGTATGAACTTTGAACTCTTCTTCACTACAGAAGTGATACCTCCTAGCCGTTGAGTTAGCAGCGGCCACTGTAAAAGTGGGCTATGAAGGGAAGGACGACTAATCCAGCCTAACACTCAACGATGATACTACAACGTATCCAGTTTACCACCAGAGACATTCTTCCGAGGACAGATCACTGTTGGGCAACACGTCCTTCCATCTACAACCAACCTATTGAGGCGCAGCTCAGAGTAAATATTTATTGCATTTTCCTTTTCCAAATGAGCGGTAATTTAGGAATGAGGAATATTTCTGTCTGTAATAAATCCATTTTGTGGGGAAAAACTCTTGCTGATTGCCTGGGCCTGGCTCCCCCTATGCACTCCAAGGCCCACCCATGGCTTCAGCCCTGTCCAGTCATGTGAAATCCATAGATTATGGCCTAATTGATTTATTTTAATTGTATGATTTCCTTATATGAACTGTAACTCCGTAAAATCTTTTAAATTGTTGCATGTTGCGTTTTTATTTTTGTTCGGTATATATTCATGAAACGACTTGTTCAACTACAAATTGCTAGTCTATTTATTTAGACTACCAGACCAATATGGACCTTGTAGGAGTCATAAGGGCATGAAGCCAGCAGAAGGCAAGGATGGTTGATGTGCTCAGAGTGTAGATTTATTTGTGATTCAATGGTGAAAATGCCATATCATGCAAAATGTACAAGCAGATTTACCAAATATACACTGGCAATAGCCCAAAATAAATAGCCTCTGTATCTGGTGTAGCCTGTCCTATCTGAACAGACACAGGTAGAGGGCAAGACTGCAAGCCTCCCTTTGAGAAACTAAATCGAATCTGTCTAACACAAGCTCAAACAGGTAGCCTGCATATAAGCACTTGGTACCTCCCAGGACCATACAATTATCCAGTTGGTAATTACAACCAATACACTGGTTCTATATTGAGCGGATTCAATTATGCTGAGCCACGGGGTATGACGTCACTAGGCGAAAGTGGGGAAGAGCTCCCTTCTTAAATAAAACAGTAAGCTATACTGCTCTGTCATTTTGTCAACAAGGCAGCATGGCGCATCGTTTTTGAAACATACATCTCTTTTCCTTAAAATAAATGTTACCAAGTGGTGCAGCAGTCTAAGGCACTACATCATAGTGCTTGAGGAGTCACAACAGTCCCGGGTTCAATCCCAGGCTGTGTCACAGCCAGTAATGACCAGGAGAGCCATGAGGTAGCAGACAATTGGCCCAACGTTGTCTCGGTTTGGGGAGGGTTTGGCCAGCCGGGATGTCCTTGTCCCATTGCACTCTAGCAACACTTGTGGTGGGCCAGGCACCTGCAAGCTGACTTCAGTCACCATTTGGGGAAAGGGGGATACCTAGTCAGTTGTACAACTGAATGTCTTCAACTGAAATGTGTCTTCCACATTTAACCCAACCCCTCTCAATCAGAGAGGTGCGGGGGGCTGCCATAATCAACATCCACGTCCTCGGCAGCAGGGAACAGTGGGTTCACTGCCTTGCTCAGTGGCAGAACGACAGATTTGTACCTTGTCAGCTCAGGGATTCAATCCAGCAACCTTTCAGTTACTGGCCCAACACTCTAACCACTAGGCTATCTGCTGGATGGTGTTTCATCTGACACATTGGTGAAGCTGGCTTCCGGGTTAAGCGAGCAGCGCGGCTTGGCACGGTCGTGTTTCGGAAGATTCACGGCTCTCAACTTTCGCCTCTCCTGAGTCCGTAGGGGAGTTGCAGCGATGGGACAAGACTGTAACTACCAATTGGATATGTTTTTTTCACATTTTCATTGGGAAGGCATATAAAGCTCAGAAGCAATCACTTTTGCTTGTGAAAAAAAACAGAGTCCTACTCATTACTCCACATGCTCCTACACCACTTTGTTTTGAGCAGACTTCACCATGGGCTCTGAACCGAATACCTGGCTCATGTCAGTGCAAAAGACGCCTACACAGGCAAGATTAATGGAACCCTGTCGCTGTAAAAGGCAATTTCCACATCCATTGTTACATTCGTGTTAATCATGCTTAATGATTATTAATGATATTTCATCGCCATTCTTATTCAACGTCGCAACTCCAAAGTGTGGCACACAGGCCACATAGTCTATTTCTATGTGCACTGAGGCACGCACACACCTATTATGCACAACCATAATGACAGAGACATAGCACACAGATACACGGAACTCTGACATAACAAAGGAAACCATACACTGAATTAAATACACAGAACTTCTAACGTTCATGCGCAAAATAAGCTTGCACCCACTCAGAGGGTAAGAAATGGTAGGCTAAATGAAAATGTCATATCAAACATGAAACAGAAATGTCTAAGTGTTTCAATAAGTGCAGTTAAAAGTGTAAAAGCATCACCAAACATTTCAACAAGAGAACAAAGGGCTCTCCACCGGCAGGAGTTTGGAGAGCGCAAGTGGAGAGACGCGCCTATGGTGTGTTTTCACCACAGTAATAATTCATTTTAACAACATATTCCAAATGCAAGCTTTATCAATTCAAAGTATCGATATAAAGCCATTTATACATACCAAAAGACCAGTAGGCCTATGCTGGTAATTGTTTCTTGATGCCCAATTGCTGGTGAGCTTGCAAAGTTCTAAGTTAATATTCTTGATCGCCAAACAATTTTTGGAGCTATTTATTATGGCAATCTCCTCTCCCTACAATTATATGTTTGCACTGCACCCAATCCAGTAATCTGTATGCTAGCGCACCTGACCTGTGTTGATTGACAGTTTGCTGGTCTAATCAGAGGGCTGAGTGTACATTTTACTAGCCAATCTGTTGCACGTTTTTTTTGCAATGACCGATGCTGCGACTACTGTGTGGAGAATAATCCCCTCCGCTGAGTGAACACAAAATGAGTGACAAAACGTGACAAAATCTGGCCAGATAATTTCAAGTCATCAGTCTCAAGTCAAAGTCGAATCACGAGTCTTGAGGTTCCAAGTCGAAGTCAAGTCTGAAGTTATTTTATATCAAGTCGAGTCTCAAGTTATCAAATTTGTGACTTGAGTACACAACCCTGGCTCTGACACCCTCCAGCAGGTGTAATTGTTTCATTGTTTTACCCACCAATCAACAAGTTTTAGAAGTTTCATAAAGATTGAGTTGTTACGAGTGTACTGATATAAGTAGGACACGTGACATCCTGGCAACTTTGAGAAAAAAACACTATATCAGAGTTGTCTCGAGATGGCTATGCATATTCATGGCATTCGGCTAGTAGCATAGCATTTCTCTCCATTGAATACAGGCAGTGGACATCAACAACCCCCATTGATTATTGAAAAAATTATTACAATATTGAGTTGTATCCACCAATCCAAAGAAAGGATAGGCGGGAGCTAGGCAGCCCACCGAGCCACTTTGTGGACAATTGTTAGGGTGGAGAGACATGCATCTTGTCAGTATATCCATAATCATTGCTCTCTGTCAGTCACTCGGTCAGAACAGAAGATCAAAGATCATGAAAAAACGGAGAGATGGTGCTGAAAAAGTTAGCAACTAAAAAAAGGTCTCTTGAGACCGACACTGCTAAATGTCTGAAATGAATCGACTTATTTGCTAAAAGATCTGGCTTTGCTGGTCCGAGTGCTGGGACTTCCTATGTGATTGCGCGTGTACAATTTTTTTATGGTTGTAAAAGTAAAGCCCATAGTTTCAAGTATTAGTTTCAAGTTTGCCAAAGCTCACAATTTATCCTACCATTCCTACCGACCGGTTAGGATTTTCATATGTGCATTTTCATGGAACAATTTCAATAATAACGTTTTAGTTTAAAATTATAAAAATCTAAAAATGCAAATTCAACTAATGTGAGAGCACCTGCCTCTGCCATATGGACACATTGATACACTGTAATCCATTGACAACTAAAGAAATTAGGACATGGAACTCAGAGATAGCCTATAGGCCAATGCAGCAGTAGGCAGTAAAATACATAGGCCTAAAGCAAATAAAAACGGGAGAAAATATCCTGATGAAAATTCAGGATCTCTCAATCGCATTAATCTCTCTACGCCACCTGTCTACCTCCCTTTCTATCTGTCTTGACTTGAGCTATCGCTAGTGAATTACAACACTGCATAAAATCAATCAACTGGGTCCATCCCGAAGATGTTGCAAACTTTTAAGGTTGTATCAGCTCTTCTATTAGGGCCACTCAGCGTTTCTCGTGCCAATGAGCTTAGGAGAGACAGCTATTTTTGCACAAGGGAAATAGGTTCAGCTATTTTTTGTTTACCGCTAGATATAAACTCAGCAAAAAAAGAAATGTCCCTTTTTCAGGACACTGTCTTTCAAAGATAATTTGTAAAAATCCAAATAATTTCACAGATCATCATTGTAAAGGGTTTTAACACTGTTTCTCATTCATTCTTCATTGACGAATACGCTGATTCGGTGAGCGAGTTTGTTAGCAAGTGCATCAGCGATGTTGTACCCACAGCAACTATTAAAACATTCCCAAACCAGACACCGTGGATTGATGGCAGCATTTGCGCAAAACTGAAAGCCGAACCACTGCTTTTAACCAGGGCAAGGTGACGGGAAACACGACTGAATACAAACAGTGTAGCTATTCCCTCGGCAAGGCAATCAAACAAGCTAAGCGTCAGTATAGAGGCAAAGTAGAGTCGCAATTCATTGTCTCAGACACAAGAGGTATGTGGCAGGGTCTACAGTCAATCACGGATGACAAAAAGAAAACCAGCCCCGTTGCAGACCAGGATGTCTTGCTCCCAGACAGACTAAATAACTTCTTTGCTCGCTTAGAGGACAATACAGTACCACTGACACGGCCCGCTACCAAAACCTGCAGACTCTCCTGCAGCTGACGTGAGTAAAAATATTTAAACGGGGTAACCCTCGCAAAGCGGCAGGCCCAGATGGCATCCCCAGCCGCGTCCTCAGCGCATGCGCAGACCAGCTGGCTGGTGTGTTTATGGACATATTCAATCAATTCTTATCCCAGTCTGCTGTTCCCACATGCTTCAAGAGGGCCACCATTGTTCCTGTTCCCAAGAAAGCTAAGGTAACTGAGCTAAATGTCTACCGCCCCGTAGCACTCACTTCCGTCATCTTGAAGAGCTTTGAGAAACTAGTCAAGGACCATATCACCTCCATCCTACCTGACACCCATTCCAATTTGCTTACCGCCCCAAATAGGTCCACAGGCGACGCAATCGCAACCGCACTGCACACTGCCCTAACCCATCTGGACAAGAGGAATACCTATGTGAGAATGCTGTTCATCGACTACAGCTCAGCTCAACACCATAGTACCTTCCAGACCCTGGGTCTCGACCCCGCCCTGAGCAACTGGGTACTTCACTTCCTGACGGGCTGCCCCCAAGGTGGTGAGGGTAGGTAACAACATCTCCACCCCGCTGATCCTCAACACTGGGGCCCCACAAGGGTGCGTTCTGAGCCCTCTCCTGTACTCCCTGTTCACCCACGACTGCATGGCCATGCGCGCCTCCAACTCAATCATCAAGTTTGCGGATGACACTACAGTGGTAGGCTTGATTACCAACAACGACGAGATGGCCTACAGGGAGGAGGTGAGTGCCCTCGGAGTGTGGTGTCAGGAAAATAACCTCACACTTAACGTAAACAAAACAAAGGAGATGATCTTGTACTTCAGGAAACAGCAGAGGGAGCACCCCCCTATTCACATCGATGGGACAGTAGTGGAGAAAGTAGTAAGTTAAGTTCTTTGGCATACACATCACGGACAAACTGAATTGGGCCACCCACACAGACAGCGTGGTGAGGAAGGCGCAGCAGCACCTCTTCAACCTCAGGAGGCTGAAGAAATTTGGCTTGTCACCAAAATCACTCACAAACTTTTACAGCTGTACAATCGAGAGCATCCTGTCGGGCTGTATCACCGCCTGATACGGCAACTGCTCCGCCCACAACCGGAAGGCTCTCCAGAGGGTAGTGAGGTCTGCACAACGCATCACAGGGTTCAAACTGCCTGCCCTCATGGACACCCACACCACCCGATGTCACAGGAAGGCCATAAAGATCATCAAGGACAACAACCACCCGAGCCACTGCCTGTTCACCCCGCTATCATCCAGAAGGCGAGGTCAGTACAGGGACCGAGAGACTGAAAAACAGCTTCTATCTCAAGGCCACCAGACTGTTAAACAGCCACCACTAACATTCAGTGGCTGCTGCCAACGTACTGACTCAACTCCATCCACTTTTTCTTCTTGAGAGTAAGGGGCAGGATTTTCGTTTTTGGCAAAAAAACGTACCCATTTGAAACTGCCTATTTCTCAGGCCCAGACACTAGAATATGCATATCATTGCCAGATCAGGATAGAAAACACTCTAAAGTTTCCAAAACTGCCCAAATATTGTCTGTGAGTATTATAGTACTGATATTGCAGGCGAACACCTGAGGAAAATAAAGTGTTGTTTTTCCTGAAAGCTCTCTGTTCCATTGGATGCCTTGCCTTCATTTAAAGGGATATCAACCAGATTCAGATTTCCTATTGGTTCCTCAAGGTGTCAACAGTCTTTAGACATAGTTTCAGGCTGTTATTTCAAAAAATGAGCGAGAAAGATAACATCGCGTCAGTGGATAGCTGGGTGTTCGCAGAGTTTTGCTTGGGCAACAGAGTGGGGCAACCATTGTCTCTCCCTCTCCTATTGAAAAAGTGACAGTCCCGGTTGATATATTATCGATTATATATTTTACAAACAACCTGCGGATTTATTATAAAAAATGTTTGACATGTTTCTGTGGACATTACGGATACTATTTGGAATTTTCGTCTGCGATATCATGACCGCTCGAGCCTGTGGATTTCTGAACATAATGCGCCAAACAAATGGAGGTATTTTGGATATAAAAATAATGTTTATGGAACAAAAGGAACATTTATTGTGTAACTGGGAGTATCGTGAGTGCAAACATGTGAAGATCATCAAAGGTAAGCGGTTTAATCTATTGCTTTTCTGACTTTCGTGACCAATCTACTTGACTGCTACTGTTTGTAATATTTTGTCTACTGAGAGAGATGTTCTTACATAAACGCTTGTTATGCTTTCGCCGAAAAGCTGTATTGAAATCTGACATGCCAGGTGGATTAACAATATTGTACTTGTGATTTCATGAAAATTAAATATTTTTAGTAATTTAATTTGAATTTGGCGAGCTGCTATTCAACGGGTGTTGATGAAAATGATCCTGCTAAAGGGATGGGTGCGTCAAGAAGTTAATCATGGAAAAATTGATGTAAAAATGTATCACTTGCCACTGGGCTGCAATCCCGTTAACGGGATGATATGACAACAGCCAGTGAAAGTGCCAAATTCAAAACAACAGAAATCCCATAATTAAAATTCCTCTAACATACATTTTTACATTTTAAAGGTAGTCTTGTTGTTAATCCCACCACAGTGTCCGATTTCAAATAGGCTTTACAGCGAAAGCACCACAAACGATTATGTAGGTCACCACCAAGCCACAGAAAAACACTGCCATTTTCCCAGCCAAAGAGAGGAGTCACAAAAAGCACAAAAAGCACAAATACATTGGCTAATAGGACCGATGGTAAATTACCCTCTTGGCGACCGATCCTGACAAGGCACCCGGGTCTTCATCCAGATACCTCTGTGTCTTTCTCCTGCAAATGACATGGATGAGGACCTTGTCGGGCATCTGAAGTGAATCATTCCCATCCGACTCATTTAACTTGTTATGGCGGCAATCCCAATACCGGGATCGATATGACAACTACCAGTGAAAATAGAGGGCGCCAAATTCAAACTACAGAAATCTCATAATTACAATTCCTAAGACATACATGTGTTTTCTATAATTTTAAAGCTAATCTTGTTGTTAATCCCACTGAAGTGTCCGATTTCAAATAGGCTTTTCAGCGAAAGCACTACAAACGATTATGTTAGGTCTCCACCAAACCACAATAAGCACAGCCATTTTCAAGCGAAATATAGCATTCACAACCTTGACTTATCTTCATCAGATGACACTCATAGGACTTCATGTTACACAGTACATGCATGTTTTGTTTGATAAAGTTCATATTTATATAAATAAAATCTGAGTTTACATTGGCTTGTTATATTCACTTGTTTCAACAGAAATACTCATCATAAATATAGATGATAATACAACCACTATGTCAGATTTCAAAAAAAGTTTACGGAAAAAGCAACACATGCAATAATCTGAGACGGCACTCAGAACAGAAGCCAAATTAGCCGCCATGTTGGAGTCAACAGAAACGAGAAAATACATGATAAATGTTTCCTTACCTTTGATGAACTTCATCAGAATGCAGTCCTAGGAATCCCAGGTCCACAACAAATGTTTGATTTGTTTGAAAATGTCCGTTATTTATGTCCAATTAGCGACTTCGGTTAGCGCGTTTGGTAAACAATTCCAAAGTCACAATTCCAAAGTCACAAAAGTTCCGTAACAGTCAGTAGAAACATGTCAAACGATGTACTGAATCAAACGATGTACTGAAACAATCTTTATAATGTTGTTTACATATATCTTGAATAACATTCCAACCGGAGAATTAGAATGACTTCAGATGAGCGATGGAACGCAGGTCCTTCATCTGTGAACGCGCCTAGTGAATGCATGGTCAACTCGTGGCAGTGGTGACTATTTCCTTTGTCATTTGACCCCCCTTCATGAGAGTCATCAGACAAAGTTCTATTGACTGTTGACATCTAGTGGCAGGCGTAGGAAGTGAAAACTCATCCATATCTCGCTGTAATTTCAAATTCCACAGGAAGTGGAATTTCTCAGGTTTTTGCCTGCTATATGAGTTCTGTTATACTCACAGACATAATTCAAACCGTTTTAGAAAATTCAGAGTGTTGTCTATCCAATACTAATAATAATATGCATATATTAGCAACAGAGACTGAGGAGCTGGCCGTTTACAATGGGCACCATTTCATCCAAGCTACTCAATACTGCCCATGCAGCCATAACAAGATAAGAAAAGTATTCCTCCAGTATGGGTAGAGTAATCGTTGTTCTGATATCTAGAATCTCCTTTCAGTCATAAAACACGGTGGCAGAAACATTGTACAAAATAACGCGAATAAACCTACACAATAGGAAAATTGGTTACGGGATCTTCGGCGCCATTCTGTATTAAAATTAGGAATAACAGCACCGCCATTTACAGCCGACTTCACTGTGGAAAAGGGGCCGCAATAAATGTCATGTTGATATGCTATTCAGTTTGCTTCAATATGACTGGTTTCACATTCTTATCCAGGGATCATAAGGAAAAATGATCTAGAACAATTGCTATGTGTATTTACGATCCCCTTCACTCATGGAGAATGCTGTTACAGTGCCTTGCAAAAGTATTCATCCCCCATGGCATTTTTTCTATTTTGTTGCATTACAACATGTAATTTAAATGGATTTCTATTTTGATTTCATTTAATGGACAAACACAAAATAGTCCAAATTGGTTTAGTGAAATATAAAAAACTGAAAAGTGGTGCATATGTATTCACCCCCTTTGCTATGAAGCCCCTAAATAAGATCTGGTGCAACCAATTAACTTCAGAAGTCACACAATTTTTAAATAGTCCACCTGTGTACAATCTAAGTGTCACATGATCTTTCAAATGATCTCAGTATATATACACCTGTTCTGAAAGGCCCTAGAGTCTGCAACACCACTAACCAAGGCACACCACCAAGCAATTGGCACAATGAATACCAAAGAGCTCTCCAAACAGGTCAGGGACAAAGTGGTGGAGAAGTACAGATCAAGGTTGGGTTATAAAACATATCTGAAACTGTGAACATCCCTCGGAGCACCATTAAATCCATTATTTAAAAAAATTGAAAGAATATGGCACCACAACAAAACTGCCAAGAGAGGGCTGCCCATCAAAACTCATGGACCAGGTAAGGAGGGCATTAATCAGAGAGGCAACAAAAATACCTAAGATAACCCTGAAAGAGCTGCAAAGCTCTGTCCATAGGACCACTTTAAGACGTACACTCCACAGGACTGGTCTTTATGGAAGAGTGGCCAGAAAAAAGCCATTGCTAAAAGAGTAAAATAAGCAAACACGTTTTGTTTTCACCAAAGGGTATATGGGAAACTCCCCAACCATATGGAAGAAGGTACTTGGGTCAGATGAGACTAAAATTGAGCTTTTTGGCCATCAAGGAAAACGCTATGTCTGGCACAAACGCAACACCTCTCATCACCCCGAGAATACCATCCCCACCACGAAGCATGGTGGAGGCCGCATCATGCGTGGGGGGATGTTGTTCATTGGCAGGGACTGGGAAACTCATACAGGGAAATTCTTGAGGGAAACCTGTATCAGTCTTCCAGAGATTTGAGACTGGGATGGAGGTTCACCTTCCAGCAGGACAATTACCCTAAGCAACACTCGAGTTGTTTAAGGGCAAACATATAAATGTCTTGGAATGGCCTAGGCAAAGCTCAGACCTCAATCCAATTGAGAATCTGTGGTATAACTTAAAGATTGCTGTGCACCAGCGGAACCCATCCAACTTGAAGGAGCTGGAGCAGTTTTGCTTTGAAGAATGTGCAAAAATCCCAGTGGATAGATGTGCCAAGCTTATAGAGACATACTCCAAGAGACTTGTAGCTGCAAAAGGCAGCCCTACAAAGTATTGATTTGGGGGGGTTAATAGTGTCTGTTTTTTGTCTTATTTCTTGTTTGTTTCACAATAAAAATATATTTTATATCTTGTGGAGGCATGTTGTGTAAATCAAATGATAAAAAATAAAAAAAGATCTATTTTAATTCCAGGTTGTAAGGTAACAATGTAGGAAAATGCCAAGGGGGTGAATACTTTCGCAAAAAAAAAATTAAGTAGATGCTTTTTCCACTCTGAACCAGCAGGTTTGCTCAACCCTATTCATGGATTCCTCACACGTAAATGTGGTGGACTTATGAGGGAATTAAGTCAAGGTCAGAATACGTCGTATCTGTAGACACACTTCTGCCACACCTTCATTTCTTAGAACTCCACCACAAACTAATATTTGGAGAATAGCATGTACTCTCATGCTTATGTTAAAGGTCAGAATCCATGCATTCCATTTATGCATGCATAACTTGGGTCTGAATTGGCCCCAAAGTCTTGAAAGATGTACAGTGCAGCACTCACTGAAACATGTGGCATACGTACACGATACACACACACACACACATACACACACTGGCACAGAAACCTAGATGATCCAACTCACCAGTGGGCAAAGTCACACACACTAACTACACAAATGCAACAAACACATACTCAACAAGGCACGCACACGCATAAAACCTAGACAATGCCACAGACAGACACCCCTCCCCCCCTAAAAAAGAATAATGAAAGCATTTAATTACATTTAGGAAATCAGTTTGGCTTTGAATTTACTCTTGAATGTTGTAATAGTAGAATGCACATGGTGCAATTTCGAAATTGGGTAGTGCATCATCAGTTGTCTTCTTGTCATTAGAGATTATAACCCGTCAGAAATGTCCAGATCAACCAGTCCATGTCAGCGAAAAATATCTTAGCTGAGTTTTTTAGCCCAAATGTTCTTGTAATTGTTTGGGTAACTTACATCACTCTATAAACATTAGACATGGCAAAATGTATAGAATTGCTTTAAAACCACAACATTGTCTCTGCACCCCATGACAAAATGTGTAGAATTATAGGAAATAAGCTTTAAACTTGCGAAATGTTCACTTTGTGTCATGAACTGTACTTGTGCCCATATAAATAGACTATGGGCTGGTTTCCTTGACACAGATTAAACCTAGTCCTGAACAAAGAAGCACTTTCAATGGTGACTCATCCATCCATTCTTCATTAATACTACAGCGTACATTGAAGTGTTCCTACATACACAGAATATACATATATACTCATAAGGCTGCACACTATGGCTTTGTCTGATCTGTTTCACCTGTCCTTGTGCTTGTCTCCCTCCAGATGTCCCCTCCAGGTGTCTCCCTCCAGGTGTCCCCTCCAGGTGTCTCCCTCCAGGTGTCCCCTCCAGGTGTCTCCCTCCAGGTGTCTCCCTCCAGGTGTCCCCTCCAGGTGTCCCCTCCAGGTGTCTCCCTCCAGGTGTCTCCCTCCAGGTGTCTCCCTCCAGGTGTCCCCTCCAGGTGTCTCCCTCCAGGTGTCCCCTCCAGGTGTCTCCCTCCAGGTGTCTCCCTCCAGGTGTCTCCCTCCAGGTATCTCCCTCCAGGTGTCCCCTCCAGGTGTCTCCCTCCAGGTGTCCCCTCCAGGTGTCTCCCTCCAGATGTCCCCTCCAGGTGTCTCCCTCCAGGTGTCCCCTCCAGGTGTCTCCCTCCAGGTGTCCCCTCCAGGTGTCTCCCTCCAGGTGTCACCCTCCAGGTGTCTCCCTCCAGGTATCTCCCTCCAGGTGTCCCCTCCAGGTGTCTCCCTCCAGGTGTCCCCTCCAGGTGTCTCCCTCCAGATGTCCCCTCCAGGTGTCTCCCTCCAGGTGTCCCCTCCAGGTGTCTCCCTCCAGGTGTCTCCCTCCAGGTGTCCCCTCCAGGTGTCCCCTCCAGGTGTCTCCCTCCAGGTGTCCCCTCCAGGTGTCTCCCTCCAGGTGTCCCCTCCAGGTGTCTCCCTCCAGGTGTCTCCCTCCAGGTGTCCCCTCCAGGTGTCTCCCTCCAGGTGTCTCCCTCCAGGTGTCCCCTCCAGGTGTCTCCCTCCAGGTGTCTCCCTCCAGGTGTCCCCTCCAGGTGTCTCCCTCCAGGTGTCTCCCTCCAGGTGTCCCCTCCAGGTGTCTCCCTCCAGGTGTCTCCCTCCAGGTGTCCCCTCCAGGTGTCCCCTCCAGGTGTCCCCTCCAGGTGTCTCCCTCCAGGTGTCCCCTCCAGGTGTCTCCCTCCAGGTGTCTCCCTCCAGGTGTCCCCTCCAGGTGTCTCCCTCCAGGTGTCTCCCTCCAGGTGTCCCCTCCAGGTGTCTCCCTCCAGGTGTCCCCTCCAGGTGTCTCCCTCCAGGTGTCTCCCTCCAGGTGTCTCCCTCCAGGTGTCTCCCTCCAGGTGTCCCCTCCAGGTGTCACCCTCCAGGTGTCTCCCTCCAGGTATCTCCCTCCAGGTGTCCCCTCCAGGTGTCTCCCTCCAGGTGTCCCCTCCAGGTGTCTCCCTCCAGATGTCCCCTCCAGGTGTCTCCCTCCAGGTGTCCCCTCCAGGTGTCCCCTCCAGGTGTCTCCCTCCAGGTGTCCCCTCCAGGTGTCCCCTCCAGGTGTCCCCTCCAGGTGTCTCCCTCCAGGTGTCCCCTCCAGGTGTCTCCCTCCAGGTGTCTCCCTCCAGGTGTCCCCTCCAGGTGTCTCCCTCCAGGTGTCTCCCTCCAGGTGTCTCCCTCCAGGTGTCCCCTCCAGGTGTCTCCCTCCAGGTGTCCCCTCCAGGTGTCTCCCTCCAGGTGTCTCCCTCCAGGTGTCTCCCTCCAGGTGTCCCCTCCAGGTGTCCCCTCCAGGTGTCTCCCTCCAGGTGTCCCCTCCAGGTGTCTCCCTCCAGGTGTCTCCTCCAGGTGTCCCCTCCAGGTGTCTCCCTCCAGGTGTCTACCTCCAGGTGTCTCCTCCAGGTGTCTCCCTCCAGGTGTCCCCTCCAGGTGTCTCCCTCCAGGTGTCCCCTCCAGGTGTCTCCCTCCAGGTGTCTCCCTCCAGGTGTCCCCTCCAGGTGTCTCCCTCCAGGTGTCTCCCTCCAGGTGTCCCCTCCAGGTGTCTCCCTCCAGGTGTCTCCCTCCAGGTGTCTCCCTCCGGATGTCTCCCTCCAGGTGTCCCCTCCAGGTGTCTCCCTCCAGGTGTCTCCCTCCAGGTGTCCCCTCCAGGTGTCTCCCTCCAGGTGTCTCCCTCCAGGTGTCCCCTCCAGGTGTCTCCCTCCAGGTGTCTCCCTCCAGGTGTCTCCCTCCAGGTGTCTCCCTCCAGGTGTCCCCTCCAGGTGTCTCCCTCCAGGTGTCCCCTCCAGGTGTCGCCCATCTTCCCCACTTATCCTCTGGGTATTTATAACTGTGTTTTCTATCTGTCTGTGCCAGTTCATCTTGTTAGTCAAGTTTACCAGTGTTTGTCCGGTCATTTCCTACCTTTTCCCAGCCCCTCTTTTCTCGTCCTCCTGGTTTTTGACCCTTGCCTGCCCTGACCTTGTACCCGCCCACATGACCACTCTGCCTGTCCCTGACCCTGAGTCTGCCTGTCGTCCTGTACCTTTGCTCCACCTCTGGATTACTAAACTCTGCCTGTCCCTGAACCTGAGCCTGCCTGTCGTCCTGTACCTTTGCTCCACCTCTGGATTACTGAACTCTGCCTGTCCCTGAACCTGAGCCTGCCTGCCGTCCTTTACCTTTGCTCCAACTCTGGATTACTGAATTCTGCCTGACCCTGAACCTGAGCCTGCCTGTCGTCCTGTACCTTTGCTCCACCTCTGGATTACTGAACTCTGCCTGTCCCTGACTCTGAGCCTGCCTGCCGTCCTGTACCTTTGCTCCACCTCTGGATTACTGAACTCTGCCTGTCCCTGATCCTGAGCCTGCCTGTCGTCCTGTACCTTTGCTCCACCTCTGGATTACTGAACTCTGCCTGTCCCTGATCCTGAGCCTGCCTGTCGTCCTGTACCTTTGCTCCACCTCTGGATTAATGAACTCTGCCTGTCCCTGATCCTGAGCCTGCCTGTCGTCCTGTACCTTTGCTCCACCTCTGGATTAATGAACTCTGCCTGTCCCTGAACCTAAGCCTGCCTCACATCCTGTACCTTTGCTCCACCTCTGGATTACTGAACTCTGCCTGTCCCTGACCCTGAGCCTGCCTGTCGTCCTGTAGCTTTGCTCTTACTCTGGATTCCTGAACTCTGCCTGCCTTGACCTGTCGTTTGCCTGCCCCTGTTGTTAAAATAAACATTGTTACTTCACCCAGTCTGCACTTGGGTCTTACCTTGATACCCGATAGGCTTAGCCCTTGACCCGAAACAACATGCAACTCTATAATATTCCCTGACTCAGAAAAAACCCTCCCCCCCTCTCCAACACACACCACCACCCCCTCTTTCTCACAGTGCCTGGGTTTTGTGAGAACAGTGGAGGGGCTACACGTGTTCGATTAAGGCTCGAAGCATTTGTTTATGGAGGACTATTTAGCTCGCACTCTGTCTCAGGAATTCAGGGTGTTCCAGATTTCCAGAAACATGCTCTGCTAATTCTGTGACCTTGTTCTAAAAATGTACACGTTAGAAAAGCTCTCTTTCATGTTAGTCGGGATAACTGTATTACTTTAGATTTGTGAGGAGGGATGAGAAAAAAATAAGAAGTGGAATAGACTTTTCCAGAATGTATTTTAATATAATTTATTATGCATATTTTTTTCAACTTGCCTGCATCAAATGGATCCATGAGGCCAATGAAATCATGTGCTTGATGCATTAAAAATCTTAAGAGAAAGAAATTTGCCAAAACTATCAAACTATAGATGTGATGCTATATTATGTAATGAAAAATATCCCTGACTAGTGCTGAACAAAAGCCATAGAGAGGACCCAAGCTTGGTGAGAGAGCAGAAAGACACACAGGGTCAGGGCCCCCAGTTACAAATCGAACGCAGGATTGAGTTGTCCTCTTTGGGTGAGGTCGCTAGATGGGGCTGGGGTCTACTAGGTCTCCACAACCCTTTCAAGCTATGGGAACCATTGATCTGTTTCACTCCTCAAGCTACATCCAGCTGCTCTGGAACAAATTTGTGAGTCACACCCATGTGCATAGACTGGTTCTACAGGATATAGGCAACACTCTCTCTCTCTCCCTCCCTCTTCCCCCCACTCTCCCAACTCTTGTCCTTACAGTTCCTGTTTAATATAAAGGAGATATGGGGAAGTATTTGTTATTTTATTAGGATCCCCATTAGCTATTGCAAAAGCAGCGGCTACTCTTCCTGTGGTCCATACAGAACATTAAACGGGACATAATACAGAACATAGACAAGAATAGAACTACATACATTTAAAATAAGAGTATAAAAGTAAAAAAGGTCTATATTATAGGCCTACATTCAGTCACATCTATCAATTTAATTGTAACTACAAGGACCTACAGTACACAGCAAGGTCTTTTGGGGTTCTCAAGCAGAAGGGTGATTTCCTAGGGAGGGTACAAGGAGAGGTGCTTGCCGGGAAACTGTTCTCAATCTCCTGGGTCTCTCCTTCCCGCTTCTCTGTGTAGACTTCAGGGGCCACATAACTGCAAGCAGACTCTTCCAATGCAGACTTGGTGAATATGAAGGGGTAGAGATTTGACACGCTGATTGTATCTAGAGAACTGTGCAGTGTAGATCATTATACAGAAATGTGGCATAGCTAGTCAAACAGACTTGTCAACATTAAAAGCGCCCACATACTAGGTTCAGTTTGCTCCTAGCAGAACTTGGCTAAGAGAAGCGAATGTCTATGCTTCGCATAGTCCCTTAAAATACCTTTGCTTAAAAAAAACGCGAAATATCTGCAATATTAATGTTTGTCATTCTTGAGACGTTATAGCAACAACAGTCAGTATATACCTCCTCAAAATAGTCAAGATAAATCAAGAAATCGTCATTAATTTAGACATTTTTGCTGAGGTGGTCTAAATCTGAATTATTATCTAATTAAGATGTTTGCACGCCTCCAACTCAATCATCAAGTTTGCGGACGACACAACAGTGGTAGGCTTGATTACCAACAACGACGAGACGGCCTACAGGGAGGAGGTGAGGGCCCTCGGAGTGTGGTGTCAGGAAAATAACCTCACACTCAACGTCAACAAAACTAAGGAGATGACTGTGGACTTCAGGAAACAGCAGAGGGAACACCCCCCTATCCACATCGATGGAACAGTAGTGGAGAGGGTAGCTAGTTTTAAGTTCCTCGGCATACACATCACAGACAAACTGAATTGGTCCACTCACACTGACAGCGTCGTGAAGAAGGCGCAGCAGCGCCTATTCAACCTCAGGAGGCTGAAGAAATTCGGCTTGTCACCAAAAGCACTCACAAACTTCTACAGGTGCACAATCGAGAGCATCCTGGCGGGCTGTATCACCGCCTGGTACGGCAACTGCTCCGCCCTCAACCGTAAGGCTCTCCAGAGGGTAGTGAGGACTGCACAACGCATCACCGGGGGCAAACTACCTGCCCTCCAGGACACCTACACCACCCGTTGTTACAGGAAGGCCATAAAGATCATCAAGGACATCAACCACCCGAACCACTGCTTGTTCACCCCGCTATCATCCAGAAGGCGAGGTCAGTACAGGTGCATCAAAGCTGGGACGAGAGACTGAAAAACAGCTTCTATCTCAAGGCCATCAGACTGTTAAACAGCCACCACTAACATTGAGTGGCTGCTGCCAACACACTGTCATTGACACTGACCCAACTCCAGCCATTTTAATAATGGGAATTGATGGGAAATGATGTAAATATATCACTAGCCACTTTAAACAATGCTACCTTATATAATGTTATTTACCCTACATTATTCATCTCATATGCATATGTATATACTGTACTCTACATCATCGACTGCATCCTTATGTAACACATGTATCACTAGCCACTTTAACTATGCCACTTTGTTTACTTTGTCTACACACTCATCTCATATGTATATACTGTACTCGATACCATCTACTGTATGCTGCTCTGTACCATCACTCATTCATATATCCTTATGTACATGTTCCTTATCCCCTTACACTGTGTATAAGACAGTAGTTTTGGAATTGTTAGTTAGATTACTTGTTGGTTATCACTGCATTGTCGGAACTAGAAGCACAAGCATTTCGCTACACTCGCATTAACATCTGCTAACCATGTGTATGTGACAAATAAAATTTGATTTGATTTGATTTGATTTGATGCAGTATTTCTCAAGTGAAATAATTTGCATTAAAACTATTCATCTCTCATTGAATGACAACAAACACTTAATTGTAGAATCACTTCCAAAAGTCCCACTCCTACTAGGAGTAGTACTGTTGACCAATCACAGGGCTTAGACTTCGGCTACCAACTTCGACTTGCCTCAAGAAAAACAAAATGTGCGTGAACAGCCCCAAAAAAACCTGTTGAAAACCAAAACAAACAATAAGGTAAAAAATGTAGTCATATTTTGTCCCACCTCAAGAGGCCAATATAGTGTAGCACCTTCTCACACCATGTGTGAATTAATTATCACGTGTGCATTCCATGAACATCTAATATAATTATCCAATTAGTCCAAAATAAAATCCCAACCATGTGGATTGACTTCAAATTCAATGTTTGCCAACAATGATTCTTATCAGCAGTCTAATGACCCAAATTATTAGCCTAGAGGTTAAGGACATTATCAACATAAATATTTAACTTTAATTGTCTGTTATCAACATTATATTTGAATAAAAGCAATTTTATCTAGAAAATGTAGCCTATTTCCGAACAAAGTAGCCATTTATTTGCTATAGAAATACACGTGAATGATGAGCACATGGCTTTTGCAAGCATCACCATCCCTCTCGAAAAAGTGAATAATCCCAAAATGCACACATTCATTAACACACATGTAAAGAACAGAGGCACAGTATGGCCAAAAAGCATCTCCAGAATAACGGACGAATCCACTCACCCACAAGACCAATATGTTCTTCATATTTTGTTGGAGATCTGGGTGAAGACATTAAAGCTGTTCTGGCTGATACAGTGTATTTACAGATAGTGAACTATTCAACAGTCAGAATATCAGGCAACACTTCTTTTTAAGGAGTCCTTCATACAGTGTAATTACAATGTAACAAGTATTGTCTTTAACTGTAACAACTCATAGTTATAGAGTAATAGTAACATGTAACTGGTAGTAATTGCAGTCTGTAATTACATTTACATTACATTTAAGTCATTTAGCAGACGCTCTTATCCAGAGCGACTTACAAATTGGTGCATTCACCTTATGACATCCAGTGGAACAGCCACTTTACAATAGTGCATCTACATATTTTAAGGGGGGTGAGAAGGATTACTTTATCCTATCCTAGGTATTCCTTAAAGAGGTGGGGTTTCAGGTGTCTCCGGAAGGTGGTGATTGACTCCGCTGTCCTGGCGTCGTGAGGGAGTTTGTTCCACCATTGGGGAGCCAGAGCAGCGAACAGTTTTGACTGGGCTGAGCGGGAACTGTACTTCCTCAGTGGTAGGGAGGCGAGCAGGCCAGAGGTGGATGAACGCAGTGCCCTTATTTGGGTGTAGGGCCTGATCAGAGCCTGGAGGTACTGAGGTGCCGTTCCCCTCACAGCTCCGTAGGCAAGCACCATGGTCTTGTAGCGGATGCGAGCTTCAACTGGAAGCCAGTGGAGAGAGCGGAGGAGCGGGGTGACGTGATTAATAAATGTGAAACAACAAATTATTGTTACCATGGCTTGTTACAAATGGGCAGGTTTCCACTAAGTTCACCAACTTAGCAACTGCGACGAACATTGGGATCCCTTGTGGATGCGCTGGGTGTCTGATCATAGCCTATGCTCAACAGGTTCTTACCCATGAATGTGCACTGTTCACCACATATCTCCAGACAACGTTGTTGCTAGCACTTGCCACCCAAATAAAGCATACCATATGGGTGAAGTTGGTTGAGCTTATGAAAACAGATCTAATACGAGTGGAATAAGGCACTATTTCAAAGCATAGTACATGTATTGTTTGCCTAAGCACAATGTAATTACTAGTTGTTACACAGGATTCAGCTAGGTAAAATGAAGTGTATCTTGCGGGGTTCTTACTTGTAACGAATGTGTACTTATACAGTACATCCTGACAACATGGCCCTCAAGTTAATGCTTCTGGAAACGAGATCCAAGTGGGAGAATAAAGACATAATTGCGCCACAGAATACATGTAACAGCTGCATAAGTACAATATAATTGTAGCCCTTTCTATATAATTACTTAAGCCTACTACTCATTACCAAGTGAAAATAAATACAAACAATAGATAGTCAAGTTCCATCTCATACTATCAGCCACTGAGCTTCCTCTCACCACCATATTTGGTGCATAGAGGAAGATCCCATTGGATGATTCACATTTACACTTCCGGTGAAACATCTCTTTTTTATTTACATTTTTTTATTTTACCTTTATTAAGTTAAGAAAAAATTCTTATTTTCAATGACGGCCTAGGAACAGTGGGTTAACTGCCTGTTTAGGGGCAGAATGACAGATTTGTACCCTGTCAGCTCAGGGGTTTGAACTTGCAACCTTCCGGTTACTAGTCCAACGCTCTAACCACTAGGCTACCCTGCCACCTCTGCCATCATGCACCTGTACTAAGAGTGAACTTGTTATAAACGGAGCAGTTTAATGAATATACAAAAACTAAGAAAACCAAAATATATAAAATAAAATAAGAGGGTGCAAAACCCGTCGCACATCAGAACAAAATTAGCACAAATACATAAAACAACCAATCACCGACAAGGACATGAGGGGAAACAGAGGGTTAAATACACAACATGTAATTGATGGGATTGGAACCAGGTGTGATGGAAGAGAAGACAAAACCAATGGAAAATGAAAAATGGATCAGCGATGGCTAGAAGGTCGGTGACGTCGCCAGCTGAACACCACCCGAACAAGGAGAGGGACCGACTTCGGCGGAAGTCGTGACAGCTAGCTACTGTAGTTAGCTAGCAATTAGCGACCATGGCATAGCTATTTGCCAGCTCTAGATTAGGTAATTTAGCTACACTTTGGTTATTTTGTACACTGACCTTGTTCTTGACCCGATTCTTTGCACATTGTCACATGATGTCAGTGTCGACACAAGGGGACACGTTCCAGGTTGTCGTTATTTCAAGCGTGTCGCACAGATGGGAAGACATGATGCCTTCATTCCTTGACATGATGTCTTCATTCCTTGACATGATGCCTTCATTCCTTGACATTATGCCTTCATTCCTTGACATTATGCCTTCATTCCTTGACATGATGCCTTCATTCCTTGACATTATGCCTTCATTCCTTGACATGATGCCTTCATTTCTTGACATTATGCCTTCATTCCTTGACATTATGCCTTCATTCCTTAACATGATGCCTTCATTCCTGGGATAAATAAATAATTGCAACAATGCATTACATCCAAAGTGAGAATGTTCTTCAACAGTGAAAACCTTGCAAGTTTACATTATGAATAAGGGTTTGTCCTTTGACCCTTTAAGATTACATGATGAATAGGGGTTTGTCCTTTGACTATTTAAGATTACTGTCAGGATTTGGCCAGTGTTGTTCCGGTTTTTGGTCGCTAGATGCCCCCATTGTTCCTTTTGACCTTTTGTTTTCCCTTGATCCCCATTATTATTTGCACCTGTGCCTCGTTTCCCCTGATTGTATTTAAACCCTTTGTTTTCCTCTGTTCTTTGCTCTGTGTTTGTATATTAGCACCCAGCCCTAGTACTCTGAGAACTCTTGTTGATCCCGGTGGACTCTCTTGTGGAATTCTGTTTTTTTGTTCTTGTTTGTTTGTTTGTTTTTGAGTATCTTTTGAGGCTTTTTGTGCTTTACCTTCCACCTTGTGGATTTACCTTTTTTGTCTTGGAGGATTACCTTTGTTTTTGTAGGATTCCTTTTGAGGTTGTGGAGTTACATGTTTTCCTGAAGAACTTCACTTTTTACTTCATTAAATACACCGTCTCAAGTACTGCTGTGTCTGCCTCATCTTCTGGGTTCTGCCGACTATTCGTGGCTCAGTTGGTTAAGTGACTGTTTCTCACTCCGGAGACCCGGGTTTGTAACCGGGTCCTGACAGAAACACAGAGCCATAAATGAACCCAGAGGCAGCCAGTTCCCAGGACCTTGTTGCCATGCTGTCCCACCACCAGGAGACTGTCCAACGCCACGAAGCCGCCCTGGTTCAGCAAGAGGCCTTAATGGCTAGACATCCTCATCTTCTGTCGGAGATGCTGACTTCCATAAAGCAGATATCTGATCGACTTACCCCGGCAACAGTTCCCGTCCCAGTACCTTAGATTCACGTACCCATGGCAGTTAACCCTCTGGCTGAACCTCGTCTTCCACCTCCCCAACAGTTCTCAGGTGATCCAAGTGCTTGTAAAGGGTTTCTCACCCAATGTTCTCTCTCCTTCGAGCTGCAACCCTCGTCGTTCCCCACCGACCGGTCTAAGATCGCATATATCATCACCCTGCTGTCGGAAAAAGCCCTGGCCTGGGCTACTGCTGTGTGGGATGCCCATAGTTCCTGCTGTGCCAGCTACTCTGCCTTTGCTGAGGAATTCAAACGAGTGTTTCAAGGCCCAAGCAGTGGTCCTGACTCAGCCAAACAGCTCCTGACTCTCCACCAAGGTCGGCGCAGCGTGACGGACTATGCCATCCAGTTCCGCACGGTGGCAGCAGCGAGTGGCTGGAACAACGAGGCGCTCACGGTGTGCTTTCTGAAAGGCCTTTTCGACACTATCCAAGATGAACTGGCCACTCGGGAAACACCGGACAATCTCGAGTCCCTGATCAAGTTGGCCTCACGCATTGACCAGCGTCTGAGAGAGAGAGAACTCAACCGTAGACCTCTAGCCCCTATCAGTCCCAGCTCCGAGTCCCCACCTTTATTCTCGCTGGCTCCACCGGAACCCATGCAGATTGGACGCATTTCCCAGGCTGAGAGAGACCTCCGGATGAGGGAGCGACGCTGTCTATATTGCGGCAAACCGGGCCATTTCCGTTCCACGTGTCCCGTGCTCCAGTGAAACGCTCTGTCCCGTACTGACCGGGGGGAACTGTAATGGGAAACATAACCTCCTCCCATCCGTCCAACTCCCGTCTGCTCATTCCAGTCACCCTTTCTGGGACAACCACAAGCTTCACCTTCAAGCCTTGGTAGACTCTGGAGCCGCAGGTAACTTCATGGATGGTGTCTGGGCGAAGGAGAATGGCGTTCCCTCTGAACCTCTAAGTGATCCCATGAGGGTTACTACATTGGATGGAAGCCCTTTGGGATCTGGACTTGGGATCTGGACTCAGTTTCACAACACCAGGAATTGATGAACTTTCATTTGATCTCCTGTTCCGAGTTTACATTTACATTACATTTAAGTCATTTAGCAGACGCTCTTATCCAGAGCGACTTACAAATTGGTGCATTCACCTTTTGACATCCAGTGGAACAGTCACTTTACAATAGTGCATCTAAATCTTAAGGGGGGGGGGGGGGTGAGAGGGATTACTTATCCTATCCTAGGTATTCCTTAAAGAGGTGGGGTTTCAGGTGTCTCCGGAATGTGGTGATTGACTCCGCTGTCCTGGCGTCGTGAGGGAGTTTGTTCCACCATTGGGGGGGCCAGGGCAGCGAACAGTTTTGACTGGGCTGAGCGGGAGCTGTACTTCCTCAGTGGTAGGGAGGCGAGCAGGCCAGAGGTGGATGAACGCAGTGCCCTTGTTTGGGTGTAGGGCCTGATCAGAGCCTGGAGGTACTGAGGTGCCGTTCCCCTCACAGCTCCGTAGGCAAGCACCATGGTCTTGTAGCGGATGCGAGCTTCAACTGGAAGCCAGTGGAGAGAACGGAGGAGCGGGGTGACGTGAGAGAACTTGGGAAGGTTGAACACCAGACGGGCTGCGGCGTTCTGGATGAGTTGAAGGGGTTTAATGGCACAGGCAGGGAGCCCAGCCAACAGCGAGTTGCAGTAATCCAGACGGGAGATGACAAGTGCCTGGATTAGGACCTGCACCGCTTCCTGTGTGAGGCAGGGTCGTACTCTGCGGATGTTGTAGAGCATGAACCTACAGGAACGGGCCACCGCCTTGATGTTGGTTGAGAACGACAGGGTGTTGTCCAGGATCACGCCAAGGTTCTTGGCGCTCTGGGAGGAGGACACAATGGAGTTGTCAACCGTGATGGCGAGATCATGGAACGGACAGTCCTTCCCCGGGAGGAAGAGCAGCTCCGTCTTGCCGAGGTTCAGCTTGAGGTGGTGATCCGTCATCCACACTGATATGTCTGCCAGACATGCAGAGATGCGATTCGCCACCTGGTCATCAGAAGGGGGAAAGGAGAAGATTAATTGTGTGTCGTCTGCATAGCAATGATAAGAGAGACCATGTGAGGTTATGACAGAGCCAAGTGACTTGGTGTATAGCGAGAATAGGAGAGGGCCAAGAACAGAGCCCTGGGGGACACCAGTGGTGAGAGCGCGTGGTGAGGAGACAGATTCTCGCCACGCCACCTGGTAGGAGCGACCTGTCAGGTAGGACGCAATCCAAGCGTGGGCCGCGCCGGAGATGCCCAACTCGGAAAGGGTGGAGAGGAGGATCTGATGGTTCACAGTATCGAAGGCAGCCGATAGATCTAGAAGGATGAGAGCAGAGGAGAGAGAGTTAGCTTTAGCAGTGCGGAGCGCCTCTGTGATACAGAGGAGAGCAGTCTCAGTTGAATGACTAGTCTTGAAACCTGACTGATTTGGATCAAGAAGGTCATTCAGAGAGAGATAGCGGGAGAGCTGGCCAAGGACGGCACGTTCAAGAGTTTTGGAGAGAAAAGAAAGAAGGGATACTGGTCTGTAATTGTTGACATCGGAGGGATCGAGTGTAGGTTTTTTCAGAAGGGGTGCAACTCTCGCTCTCTTGAAGACGGAAGGGACGTAGCCAGCGGTCAGGGATGAGTTGATGAGCGAGGTGAGGTAAGGGAGAAGGTCTCCGGAAATCGTCTGGAGAAGAGAGGAGGGGATAGGGTCAAGCGGGCAGGTTGTTGGGCGGCCGGCCGTCACAAGACGCGAGATTTGATCTGGAGAGAGAGGGGAGAAAGAGGTCAGAGCACAGGGTAGGGCAGTGTGAGCAGAACCAGCGGTGTCGTTTGACTTAGCAAACGAGGATCGGATGTCGTCGACCTTCTTTTCAAAATGGTTGACGAAGTCATCTGCAGAGAGGGAGGAGGGGGGAGGGGGAGGAGGATTCAGGAGGGAGGAGAAGGTGGCAAAGAGCTTCCTAGGGTTAGAGGCAGATGCTTGGAATTTAGCATGGTAGAAAGTGGCTTTAGCAGCAGAGACAGAGGAGGAAAATGTAGAGAGGAGGGAGTGAAAGGATGCCAGGTCCGCAGGGAGGCGAGTTTTCCTCCATTTCCGCTCGGCTGCCCGGAGCCCTGTTCTGTGAGCTCGCAATGAGTCATCGAGCCACGGAGCGGGAGGGGAGGACCGAGCCGGCCTGGGGGATAGGGGACATAGAGAGTCAAGGGATGCAGAGAGGGAGGAGAGGAGGGTTGAGGAGGCAGAATCAGGAGATAGGTGGGAGAAGGTTTGAGCGGAGGGAAGAGATGATAGGATGGAAGAGGAGAGAGTAGCGGGGGAGAGAGAGCGAAGGTTGGGACGGCGCGATACCATCCGAGTAGGGGCAGTGTGGGAGGTGTTGGATGAGAGCGAGAGGAAAAAGGATACAAGGTAGTGGTCGGAGACTTGGAGGGGAGTTGCAATGAGGTTAGTGGAAGAACAGCATCTAGTAAAGATGAGGTCGAGCGTATTGCCTGCCTTGTAAGTAGGGGGGGAAGGTGAGAGGGTGAGGTCAAAAGAGGAGAGGAGTGGAAAGAAGGAGGCAGAGAGGAAAGAGTCAAAGGTAGACGTGGGGAGGTTAAAGTCGCCCAGAACTGTGAGAGGTGAGCCGTCCTCAGGAAAGGAGCTTATCAAGGCATCAAGCTCATTGATGAACTCTCCGAGGGAACCTGGAGGGCGATAAATGATAAGGATGTTAAGCTTGAAAGGGCTAGTAACTGTGACAGCATGGAATTCAAAGGAGGCGATAGACAGATGGGTAAGGGGAGAAAGAGAGAATGACCACTTGGGAGAGATGAGGATCCCGGTGCCACCACCCCGCTGACCAGACGCTCTCGGGGTGTGCGAGAACACGTGGGCGGACGAAGAGAGAGCAGTAGGAGTAGCAGTGTTGTCTGTGGTGATCCATGTTTCCGTCAGTGCCAAGAAGTCGAGGGACTGGAGGGAGGCATAGGCTGAGATGAACTCTGCCTTGTTGACCGCAGATCGGCAGTTCCAGAGGCTACCGGAGACCTGGAACTCCACGTGGGTCGTGCGCGCTGGGACCACCAGAGTAGGGTGGCCGCGGCCACGCGGTGTGGAGCGTTTGTATGGTCTGTGCAGAGAGGAGAGAACAGGGATAAACAGACACATAGTTGACAGGCTACAGAAGAGGCTACGCTAATGCAAAGGAGATTGGAATGACAAGTGGACTACACGTCTCGAATGTTCAGAAAGTTAAGCTACGTAGCAAGAATCTTATTGACTAAAATGATTAAAATGATACAGTACTGCTGAAGTAGGCCAGCTGGCAGTGGGTGCGTTGTTGACACTACACTAATCAAGTCGTTCCGTTGAGTGTAATAGTTCCGTTGAGTGTAATAGAGTTCCCTCTCGTCCTTGGATACCCCTGGCTTCACAGCCATAACCCTCACATCGACTGGTCTGTGGGCACTATAAAGCAGTGGGGTCCTACGTGCCAAGCTACTTGTATTTTCCCGAATTCCCCGAGTTCTACTCCCGAGTCTTTAGAATCCATCGACCTGACCCGAGTTCCCGAGTGTTACCATGACCTCAAACTGGTATTTAGCAAACAGAGGGCCACCATGCTACCACCCCATAGACCTTATGATTGCCACATCGAACTGTTTCCGGGCACTTGCCCTCCCAGGGGTCGGATCTTTTCCCTATCTCCACCCGAACGAGCTGCTATGGATACCTACATCAAGGACGCTCTGGAAGCAGGCCTCATGCGTCCATCCACCTCCCCGGCGGGAGCAGGGTTTTTCTTTGTGGCCAAGAAAGACGGTGGATTACGTCCTTGCATCGACTACCGGGGACTCAATGCCATAACCGTCCGTAACCGTTACCCGCTACCCCTTATGGCCACAGCCTTCGAGCTGCTCCAGGAAGCAGTTGTTTTCACTAAGCTTGACCTGCGGAACGCATACCATCTTGTGCGGATCAGACCTGGTGACGAGTGGAAGACCGCTTTCAACACGCCTACTGGTCACTATGAATACTTGGTGATGCCCTTCGGCCTGACCAATGCCCCAGCGGTGTTCCAAGCGCTCATAAACGATGTGCTAAGGGATATGCTTAACATATTTGTGTTCGTTTACTTGGATGACATCCTCATCTTTTCGAGCTCTCTTCAAGAACACACAAAGCATGTCAGACAAGTACTCAAACGCCTCCTAGACAGCCATCTGTACGTTAAGCCGGAAAAATGTGAATTCCATTCATCCCGAGTACAATTCCTGGGATTTGTAGTGGAACCCGTTCGAGTCCAAATGGACCCCAGGAAGGTAGGGGCGGTAGCGGATTGGCCCACCCCCAAATCCGTTAAGGAAGTTCAGCGTTTCCTGGGCTTCACTAACTTTTACCGCAAGTTCATCAAGAACTTCAGCTTGGTGGCAGCCCCTCTCTCAGCTTTAACCAAGGGTGGCAATGCAAGGTTTTTGTGGGGAAGAGAAGCTGAGACGGCCTTCCAAGGACTCAAGCAGCGCGTCCTCTCTGCTCCCATCCTGATACTACCGACTACGGATGAACCGTTTGTGGTGGAGGTAGACGCCTCAGAGGTTGGTGTTGGAGCTGTCCTGTCTCAGAGGGGTGAAGACAATAAGCTTCATCCGTGCGCTTTCTTCTCACACCGGCTTACCCCGGCTGAGAGGAACTACGATGTGGGGGATCGTGAACTCCTAGCGGTTAAGATGGCATTGAAGGAATGGAGACACTGGCTCGAGGGGGCTTCTCACCCGTTTCAAGTGCTTACGGACCACAAAAATCTGGAGTATATCCAGCAGGCGAAGCGGTTGAACTCCTGACAAGCTAGATGGTCTCTTTTCTTCAATCGATTCCAGTTTATCCTCACCTACCGGCCCGGGTCGAAGAATCTCAAACCGGATGCCCTGTCCCGAGTCTACGCTCCTGCCATTCGAGATGACACGGACATGCCTGTCCTTCCTGCTGCTAAGATCGTGGCTCCGATCTCGTGGCAAGTTGAGGATACCTGCCCCGTGTGCTGCCAGGGCAAATCTTCTCACCTCCGCCCGCAAGGACTCCTTAACCCTTTACCTGTTCCCCACAGACCCTGGTCCCATATCCTGTTGGACTTCATTACTGGCCTTCCACCATCCCATGGCAATACTACTATCCTAGTCATTATCGACAGGTTTTCAAAGGTGGCCAGGTTCGTCCCTCTGACTAAGTTACCTTCTGCCAAGGAAACGGCTGAGTTGGTAATTAATCATGTGTTCCGAGTCTTCGGCATTCCTGAAGATATGGTTTCTGACAGAGGTCCCCAGTTCGCCTCTAGGTTTTGGAAGGCCTTCTGCCAACTCATGGGGGCTTCTGCCAGTCTATCTTCAGGGTACCATCCGGAGTCCAACGGCCAAACTGAGAGGATGAATCAAGAGCTGGAAACCACCCTCCGATGTATGACTCGTAACAACCCATCCACATGGTCGTCCTTCATTGTTTGGGCCGAATACGCGCACAACACCTTGCGCTCCTCCTCCACTGGTATGTCCCTGCACGAGTGTCAGTTTGGCTATGCCCCTCCATTGTTCCCGGACCAGGAGGCAGAAGTCAGAGTGCCTTCAGCCTTGAAGTTCGTCAGACGCTGTCGGCTTATGTGGAGGAAGACCCGTCTTAATCTTATGCGTTCCTCACAGAGGTACCAACAACAAGCCAACAGACGTCACCGTCCCGGGCCTACCCTGCGCCCCGGCCAGAGAGTCTGGCTCTCCACAAGAGACTTACCACTACGGGTGGAGTCTCACAAGCTGTCCCAAAAATACATCGGTCCCTTTAAGGTTGCCAGGAGAGTTAACCCAGTTTCTTATCGCCTACACTTACCCAGATCCCTTAAGATTAATCCCACATTTCACATTTCCTTATTAAAACCTGTTTTTTCTCCCCTTGTCCCGGCAGACAGACCTCCCCCTCCGCCTCGTGTCATTGGAGGCCAGCCGGCTTATACCGTCCATCGGATACTGGATTCCCGCCGGGTGCAGCGGTCCTGGCAGTATCTGGTGGACTGGGAAGGCTACGGTCCCGAGGAGCGCTCCTGGGTTCCTGCCAAAGACATACTGGACCCTGACCTCATTCGTCAGTTCAGGGCCCTCCACCCTGAGAGAGCTGGTAGGAACGTCAGGAGCCGTTCCTAGGGGGGGATTCTGTCAGGATTTGGCCAGTGTTGTTCCGGTTTTTGGTCACTAGATGCCCCCATTGTGCCTTTTGACCTTTTGTTTTCCCTTGATCCCCATTATTATTTGCACCTGTGCCTCGTTTCCCCTGATTGTATTTAAACCCTTTGTTTTCCTCTGTTCTTTGCTCTGTGTTTGTATGTTAGCACCCAGCCCTAGTACTCTGAGAACTCTTGTTGATCCCGGTGGACTCTCTTGTGGAATTCTGTTTTTTTGTTCTTGTTTGTTTTTGTTTTTTTAGTATCTTTTGAGGCTTTTTGTGCTTTACCTTCCACCTTGTGGATTTACCTTTTTTGTCTTGGAGGATTACCTTTGTTCTTGTAGGATTCCTTTTGAGGTTGTGGAGTTACATGTTTTCCTGAAGAACTTCACTTTTTACTTCATTAAATACACCGTCTCAAGTACTGCTGTGTCTGCCTCATCTTCTGGGTTCTGCCGACTATTCGTGGCTCAGTTGGTTAAGTGACTGTTTCTCACTCCGGAGACCCGGGTTCGTAACCGGGTCCTGACAATTACATGCTGAATAAGGGTTTGTCCTTTGACTATTTAAGATTACATGATGAATAAGAGTTTGTCCTTTGACTATTTAAGTGCATTTATTAACCATTATTCAACCAAGCTTACAATTTGGCAAGCACAAATTGCTATTTCACAATTTTAACCATAACTGTATGTTAATGTGTCTAAAACATTTTAATTGATGGTTAAAGCAATTGACCCATTGTCAAATACGTACACTGTTAAATGATTTAACAAATTCAACTATTTTATTTGTGAACCGTTAGTGAACCAGTTTTTGCAATTGCGCACATAAGGTTCCATTCATTTGAAACCTGGGCTTGGGTATCAGACTCCAAAGCTGTGTCAATGGGGTGATCGGTTCTCAGTTGGCAAACACATATAATGTGGTTTGTGCAGGCTGAAAATGGTGTGTTGGGATGCTATTAGCAGTGGTGTAAACTAAAGAACCAGTACTTAAAGATCTTAAGCACAACAAATTCGTAACATGTAGTATGAATTGGAATCCTAATAAATCATACAAATTGCACAACAACAACCAAAATATACTGGGTTTTTTGCAGGACGTAACATATCATACGAAATGAACAACGTAGTGCACAAAAAATGGGGAACACGTTTGGCTCATGATCACCACTTTCAAAGCTACTGGCTGAAATTATAAAAAAGGTTTGAGAGTGATCTTCAAGTGCATCTTCAAGTAACATTTTTGCGGTGTATCTGTACTTAACTATTTACATGTTTGACAAAGTTTACTTTAACTTCACTACAGTTGTATAGAAAATAATTGACTTTTTACATTTTCCCTGTCAGCCAAAAGTATTCATTAAGTTTCGAATGCTTAGCAGGACAGGAAAATGGTCCAATTCACACGGTTATCAGGAGAACATCCCTGTTCGTCCCTACTGCCTCTGATCTGGCGGACTCACTAAACTCAAATGCTTCGTTTGTACATTTTGTCTGAGGGTTGGAGTGTGCCCCTTGCTATCAATACATTTCGAAAACTTTTGGTTTGGTTAATACAGTATAAGTAATGATAAATGATTTATACTTTTACTTTTGATACTTAATGCAGTTTGTGATTATGTTACGCCTGTGCTGGTTAAATTGTTGTTTTTCTATGGGGCTCTATGCTCAGATAATCGCATCGTATTCTTTTGCAGTGAATCCTTTTTTAAATCTGACAACGCAGTTGGAGTAGCAAGACTCTAGGCTTTCAAAACATGTGAGACACTTGTATTTTCATGAATGTTTAATATGACTATTTATGTAGCGATCACCGTATGTTGTGGAATTTCAGCCCGCTAGCGGGTTCCGTGCGCAGAGAGGCTGGGGCACGATGTCAACGCTGCATAGCATTACATGAACTTTCTCTTACCTCCGATTTCGTCCCTACATACTGTACCTACGCATACCTTACAGGCCTCCTTATTTTTCCTAGAATTTCTAAGGAAACCTATAAAGCTTAGTTTTTATTGAATAGTCTGCCAATCAGACTCGGTCTCAACCTTTAATAAGTTGTGATGCAAAATGTTATGTTTGTGCTTTTCTAAAAACCTATTTCAGGACTCATGAAACGAATCCTCACTATCAGTATCTGGAATTTTGCAGTGCGCCCAGAACCTAGTTTTGAGAATGAAAGGATATCTCCGTTTCAAGGTCTCAGATTGGAGAAAAGAGTCCTCATGAGGTGTTGGTCTGTCACGTGAACCATTATTGATCGGTCACATGCATGAACCAAACTTTAATGATGAATTAATTATGAATGATGAATAAGCTAAATCATGCCTATGTAACGTGTCCATAAGCAGTATATAAGAGATCTAACGGGAGATCCACTACAATTTGGCATCAACGAACAGGAAGATTAATTCTGCCTGCAGAACTTTCCAGTGACGGTCTGCGAGGAAAACCGGTGGCACATTTAATGAAGCATTAGGGAAATTCCCATCTGACCAAAAGAGGACGAGGACCCGCCCAGATCAGACCAGGAGATACAGCACTTTCAATCAGTGGCAAGTGGAAATTTCCAGACATCAGTTATACGCCTGATCAGGAACGCGCCTTTTTCATTTTCTATTAACGAAGCTTTTGTCCGGTTGAAATATTTATTATTTATGACAAAACAACCCGGAGGATTGATTTTAAACATCGTTTGGCATGTTTCTACTAACTTTTATTGTACTTTTTAAAAACTTTTCATCTGGACTCGTCTCCTGTATGATGCGCACCAGATTGTATGCATTCCAATTAGGATTACTGGACAAAAGGCGCAAATAAAAAGGAGGTTTTTGGTCATAAAGAGGGACATTATCGAACAAAACATGGATACCTGGGAGTGCCACCAGATGAAGATCATCAAATGTTAGTGATTCATTTAATCGCTATTTCTTACTTTTGTGAGCCCTCTCCTTGGCTGGAAAATGGCTGTATGGGTTTCTGTGGAAAGGTGCTGACCTAATATAATCGCAAAGTGTGCTTTCGCCGTTGAAATCTGACACAGGGATGGAATTAAGGAGAAGATGATCTTTATTCATATGTTTAACACTTTCGTTTATCAATGTTTATGATGAGTATTTCTGTAATTTGATGTGGCTCTCTGCACTTTCACTGGATGTTTGTTTGAGACAATGCATTTTTTAACATAACGCGCCAATGTAAACTGCGATTTTTGGATATAAATATGAGCTTAATCGAACAAAACATACATGTATTGTGTAATATGAAGTCCTATGAGTGCCATCTGATGAAGATCATCAAAGGTTAGTGAATAATTTATTCGCTATTTCTTACTTTTGTGAGGCCTCTCTTTGGCTGGAAAATGGCTGTATGGTTTTCTGTGACTAGGTACTGACCTAGCATAGTCACATGGTGTGCTTTCGCAGTAAAGGCTTTTTGAAATCGGACACTGTGGTTGGATTTACAAGACGTTTATCTTTAAAATGGTGTCTAATAATTGTATGTTTGAGGAATTTTAATTATGGGATTTCTGTTGTTTTGAATTTGGCACCCTGCAATTTCACTGGCTGTGTTCGAGGTGGAACGCTAGCGTACACTTGTACCAGAGAGGTTAATAAGTCCAAACGGCATGACCAGGTACTCATAATATCTATTAGGGGTGTTGAACGTTGTCTTCCACTCGTCTCCCTGTATGATGCGCACCAGATTGTACGCATTCAGTAAATCCAATTTTGAGAAAAGCGTAGCTCCCTGGAGTCTCTCAAAAGCTCAAGACATAATAGGAAGAGGGTAACGGTTCATGATGGTAATGTTATTTAAACCCCGGTAAGCGATACAGGGACGCAATCCCCCATCCTTCTTCCCAACAAAGAAAAAACCCACTCCTGCAGGTGAAGTGGACGGCCGAATAAAATCATCCGCCAGCACCTCAAGATAACTATTCATGGCTGCAGTCTCTGGCCGGGCAGGAGGTGGATTGCACAATCGTAGGGCCTGTGAGGAGGTAGTTCGCTGGCCCTTCGTTTGCTGAAGACCTGACCCAGATCTCAGTAATCTCAAGGTACGCAAGAAAGATCAGGCTTGTCATCCCCAGTAGGGAGAACAGGAGAGTTGTAAGCCTCCAGACGAGCAGGGTTGAAAAGGGGTGGAGACAGTTGCTGGCAGGTGAACTGGCATGAAGGATTCCATCCTAGAACTCTTCCCGAGGGCCAGTCAATTTGAGGATTATTGGTGGAAAGTCACGGATGTCCAAGAACCAGGGGAAGCTCAGGGGATTCCACCAGATGTAACTGGATAAGTTCAACATGGTAATCCAAAACTCATAGCTGAATAGGCATGGTGAGGTGCTTCACCTCCCCAGACCCTAGGGGTTGACCATTCAGCGCACTGACCAACAATGGAAGGTCCAGCTTAGTGAGAGGCAGCCCCTGTTGGTGAGCTAATGTGCGATCTAGAAAACAGCCGGTAGCCCCAGAGTCTATGAAAGCAGGAATGTCCAACTGACGATTGTCCCACCACAGGTTGGCCGGAAGCAAGGTGCGTACCGTATCGGCAGCTGGAGACTGTATCTGACTTGCCAGTATTCTCCCATATACTGATGAGTCATCCCATTTCCGTCAGCTCAGGACAGGAGGCATAGAAATGTCCAGACTGTCCACAGAAAAGACAACGTTGATAGTTAATCCTGCGCCTTATTTCCAGAGCGGACAGTCTGGTGCGTCCTAATTGCATCGACTCCTCTGAAGGATATGAACGAGGCCCAGAGACAAATTGAGAACCCCAGCGGCATACAGAACAAGCATATGCAGCATAAGTCAGTGGAGCCAACAAAGCTTCGGCTCCCTCAGCAGAACCCGAAACACTGGAACCAATACGGAACTCCTCTGTCCTCTCCCGACGACGTTCCCGAAGCCGGTTGTCAATCCAAATGGCCAGACCGATAACTTCATCCAGAATGTAAGGGTTGTCCCGGGAAGCCAATTCATCCTTGAGAACCTTGCTGAGTCCGTTCAGAAAGGCTGAGTGAAGTGCCTCTGTATTCCAAACGCTCTCAGAGGCGAGCATCCGAAAGTCAATGGCGTAATCATCAATGCTCCAGCTGCCGAAGCGCAATGAGTCTTTGGGCAGCATTCCAACTGATGGGGGGGATCAAAAACCCTGTTCATCTTCTGCCTGAAGCTTTGCCAATTGAAACATATTTCTGATTGTCGCTCCCATGTGGCCGTGGCCCAGGCCAGAGCCCGTCCTGAGAGCAAGGAGATGACGTATGCCACACTGGAACGCTCAGTTGGAAACGTCGATGCCTGCAGCTTGAAGACCAGCGAACATTGGAGCAGGAACCCACGACACCTCTCAGGATGCCCCTCATAGCGCTCCGGTGCCGGGAGATGAGGCTCAGAAAATGAGAAGACAATGAGCAGGTAGGAGTGGAGGGATAGGAACCGCCACAGGTGTAGCAGCCATTGCTCCCGTCTGTCCTGTCTGCAGAGCGGACACAAGAGTTCTTAATTCCTCCGACAATGTCTTCATCCGCGCCTCAATCACAGTTCCATGGTGGGTGAGAGCCGACTGTAAATGGTGGAGCTCGGAGTGTCCCTTGGATGATGGAGAATTCTCTGCTTGGTCCATTGTGGCTTAGGTCTACTGTGACAATCATGCTAGTATGAACTCGGACCTAGGCACATAGAAACACAGCAGGCAGAGGTAAGGGTAAATCCAGAACATTTACTAAGGTTTTCACAGAAAAAACAAAGCAATAGCACACAAGCACACTATTCAAAACATGAGACCTAAGATCCCTGCCCACAGAAGAACCTAAATAGCGAGGCAACAGGTGAACCAAGAGGGACAACAACCATAGGTGAAACCAATAATAACAATCAGGGTAACCTGGACACAAGAAACAAAGTAAGGGTGCCCTCCAGTGGTAACCTAAGGGAGCACACTCAAAAATCAAACAGAAACTGTGACATGCATGGGTGTCTGAGCTCTGTGCTAGTCGTTTAAACAGACAGCTCGGTGCTTTCAACATGTCAATACCTCTCACAAATACGAGTAGTGATGAAGTCAATCTCTCCTCCACTTTGAGCCAGGAGAGATTGACATGCACATTAGTGTTTGCTCATCCAAGAGACAGCTGTGCTGCTCTGTTCTGAGACAATTGCAATTTTTTAATTCCCTCTTTTTGGCACCTGACCACACGACTGAACAGTAGTCCAGGTGCAACAAAACTAGAGCCTGTAGGACCTGCCTTGTTGATAAGAAGGTTGTTAAGAAGGTGCTGTTAAGAAGGTAGAGCAGAGCTTTATTATGGACAGACTTCTCCCCATCTTAGCTACTGTTGTACCAATATGTTTTGACCATGACAGTTTACAATTCAGGGTTACTCCAAGCAGTTTAGTCACCTCAACTTGCTCATGATTTATTACAAGATTTAGTTGAGGTTTAGGGTTTAGTGAATCATGTCCCAAATACAAAGCTTTTAGTTTTTTAAATATTTAGGACCAACTTATTCCTTGCCACCCATGCTGAAACTAACTGCAGCTCTTTGCTAAAGGTTAACTGTTGCAGTCATTTCAGTCGCTGTAGTAGCTGGAGTGTATAGTGTTGAGTCATCCGCATACACAGACACACTGGCTTTACTCAGCCAGCGGAATGTCGTTAGTAAATAAGTGGCCTAGACAGCTGCCCTGGGGAATTCCTGATTCTACCTGGATTATGTTGGAGAGGCTTCCATTAAAGAACACCCTCTGTGTTCTGTTAGACAGGTATCTCTTCATCCACATTATAGCAGAGGGTGTAAAACCATAACACATACATTTTCCCAGCAGCAGACTATGAACAATAATGTCAAAAGCCACACTGAAGTCTAACAAAACAGCCCCCACAATCTTTTTATCATCAATTTCTCTCAGCCAATCATCAGTCATTTGTGTAAGTGCTGTGCTTGTTGAATGTCCTTCCCTATAAGCATGCTGAAAGTCTGTTGTCAATTTGTTCACTGTAAAATAGCATTATATCTAAACTTTATTAAGGGTTGGTAACAGGCTGATTGGTCAGCTATTTGAGCCAGTAAAGGGGGCTTTACTTAGGTAGCGGAATTACTTTTGCTTCCCTCCAGGGCTGAGGGCACACACTTTCCAGTAGGCAAATAGGAGTGGCAATGTTGTCCTCTATTATCCTCCGTCATATTCCATCCAAGTTGTCAGACCCCGGTGGCTTGTCGTTGTTGATAGACAACTTATTTTTTCACCTCTTCCACACTCACTTTACGGAATTCAAAATTACAATTCTTGTCTTTGGTAATTTGGTCAGATAAACTTGGATGTGTAGTGTCATCGTTTGTTGCTGGCATGTCATGCCTAAATTGGTTAATCTTGCCGAAGAAAAAATCATTAAAGTAGTTGGCAATATCAGTTGTTTTATGATGAATGAGCCATCTGATTTAATGAATGAAGGTGCAACAAAGCTTTCTACAATCATTCTTTATGTAATTTACCGTTGTTTAATGGTGGAGTTTCGTCTTTTTTTCATTTTAGTCACATAATTTCTTAATTTGCAGTACATTTGCCAATCGATTATACAACCAGACTTATTTGCCATTCCTTTTGCCTCATCCCTCTCAACCAAACCATTTTTCAATTCCTCTTCAATCCAGTTTTTACAGTAATTTTCTTCATGGGTTTATGCTTATTAGTAACTGGGATAAGCAATTTCATAAATGTGTCAAGTGCAACGTCTGTTTGCTCCTCACCACGGACCATCAAATATTCTTCACACCAACAACATAGGAATTACTACAAGACATATTGTATTAACCTCTTATATATTATATTAGGCCCAGCCTAACCTAATAATTTAAGGCTACTATATTGTGATTACTGCAGCACATGGCTCTAGATACTGCTTTCAAGCACATTTCTGCAGCATTAGTAAAGATGTGATAAGTACATGTTGATGAGTTCATTCCTATGCTATTTGTAACTACCCTGGTAGGTTGACTGATAACCTCAACCAGGCTAAAGAGACTGGTTCCAGTTTGAAGTGTTTCCTTGAGTGGGCAGCTTGATGAAAGCCAGTCAATATTTAAATCACCCAGAAAATATACCTATCTGTTGAATTCACACAGTTGAAGTCGGACGTATGCATACACTTAGGTTGGAGTCATTAAAACTTGTTTTTCAACCACTCCATACATTTCTTGTTAACAAACTACAGTTTTGGCAAGTCGGTTAGGACATCTACATCTATTCCAGTGGGTCAGAAGATTACATACACTAAGTTGACTGTGCCTTTAAACAGCTTGGAAATTCCAGACAATTATGTCATGTCTTTAGAAGTTTCTGATAGTCGAATTGACATCATTTGAGTCAATTGGAGGTGTACCTGTGGATGTATTTCAAGGACTACCTTCAAACATAGTTCCTCTTTGCTTGACATCATGGGAAAATCTAAAGAAATCAGCCAAGACCTCAGAAAAAAATTGTAGACTTCCACAAGTCTGGTTCGTCCTTGGGAGCAATTTCCAAACGCCTGACGGTACCACGTTCATCTGTACAAACAATAGTACGCAAGTATTAACACCATGGGACCATGCAGCCATCATACCGCTCAGGAAGGAGACGCATTCTGTCTCCTAGAGATGGACGTACTTTGTTGAGAAATGTGCAAATCAATCCCAGAACAACAGAAAAGGACCTTGGGAAGATGCTGGAGGAAACAGGTACTAAAGTATATACATCCACAGTAAAACAAATCCTATATCGGCATAACCTGAAAGGCCGCTCAGCAAGGAAGAAGCCACCTCTCCAACACCGCCATAAAAAAACTGACTACGGTTTGCAACTGCACATAGGGACAAATATCGTACTTTTTGGAGAAATGTCCTCTGGTCTGATGAAACAAAAATAGAACTGTTTGGCCATAATGACCATTGTTATGTTTGGAGGGAAAAGGGGGAGGCTTGCAAGCCAAAAAACACCATCCCAACCTTGAAGCACGGTGGTGGCAGCATCATGTTGTTGGGGTACTTTGCTGCAGGAGGGACTGGTGCACTTCACAAAATAGATGGCATCATGAGGTAGGAAAATGATGTGGATATATTGAAGCAACATCTCAAGACATCAGTCCGGAAGTTAAAACCTTGTAGCAAATTGGTCTTCCAAATGGACAATGACCCCAAGCATACTTCCAAAGTTGTGGCAAAATGGCTTAAAGGCAACAAAGTCAAGGTATGGGAGTGGCCATCACAAAGTCCTGACCTCAATCCTATAGAAGATTTGTGGCAGAACTGAAAAAGTGTGTGCGATCAAGGAGGCCTATAAACCTGACTCAGTTACACCAGCTCTTTCAGGAGGAATGGGCCACAATGTACCCAACTTATTGTGGGAAGCTTGTGGAAGAATATATGAAATGTTTGACCCAAGTTAAACAATTTAATGGAAATGCTACCAAATACTATTTGAGTGTATGTAAACTTCTGACCCACTGGGAATGTGATGAAAGAAATAAAAGCTTAAATAAATCATTCTCTCTGCCATTATTCTGACATTTCACAATCTTAAAATAAAGTGGTGATCCTAAATTACCTTAGACAGGGACTTTTTACTAGGATTAAATGTCAGGATTTGTGGAAAAACTGAGTTTAAATGTATTTGGCTAAGGTTTATGTAAACTTCCGACTTCAACTGTACATTATCAAGCATTTCACACATGCCATCCAGATTCTGACTGTTAGCACATGGTGGTCTATAGCAGCTTCCCACAAGGCTGTATGACCGAGGTATGAATAGTTGAATAAGACACGTTTTTGCCTATTTCCAATTATTATTACTCAATTAATAATCCTTCCAGATTTTTTAAACAACACAATTTCATATTTTGACTAGTTTATGCCCCAGGGACAGTTAGTACAGAACTGTATGTCAGTACAACAGGTCAAAAAGTTTAAGATTACAAGAGAGGGGCTCTGGGATTGTTTACTTTAGAAGGTGCCTATCCAGCTTTACGGGACACTATCATCAGATGTGTCTAAAGTATAATTCTCTATACGTATGGTTTTATCAAGACTTCCTGCCCAAGATGCAGTAAACTCAATTAAGATTAAGAATGTTTAGGACTGATTAAGATGTGAAAACTAAGTACATGTTTATTTATTTTTTTCCTGCATTGATGGAATGTCCGCTACCAAGTATTTTTGACATGTTTATCAATGATTCTGTATCTCTCTCTCTCTTTGAAATGCTTTCTGAGGCAGGTGCCTTGGGAGTTAGCATAAGGGTACCCGGATCCAGTTGTTAAGGGAGTTCCCAAATTAAGTTAGGCCATTTTGTTTGTTTTTACCTGTTATGAATATTTGTTAGTGGTGTTAATATTCATTTATTTGTGTGGGGTCTTTTTATTTTGGTTTTAGTACGTTTTTCACGGGTTACAAAGCATGCACCTGTTCTGTATTTATTTTCTTACTCAACTTTGTGCTCTGTTTCTTTGTGTTCTTGAAGTAGCCCTGTCTTTAATTTTTGTTCATTGATTTCACCTGTTTAAGTTACTCACCTGGTCTCATCAGCACCTTATTAAGTTCAGTTCATGCTGTTTGTGCCTTTGTGACTCTACTAAGCCTTTTCCTAGCTCATTTGTGAGAACCAGTTACAGCCTTTATTCCTAGTTTTGATTCACCTGCCTATTTGCCTACCTGTGTATGACCATTTCCTGTCTTCTGTGAAGGCGAAATAAACATCTGCCATATTCTGCATGTGAATCTACACCTTTTTCTCCGTGAGTATTCATTACAGCACCTTCTTGATAAGGAATGTACTGAAAAATTTAAACCTGATACACAAAATTGAATATCATTAAAAAATGTCTGAGGTACAGAGAAAGAAACAATCACTAAATGTCGTTGAATGACCTCTGACCTCTGTTCTGACTTTCTGGTGCGGCCTGATCACCCTCACTAGAAAGACTATAGACATTGGGTGAAATTTAAATGGGCTTTGTAAGCACTAGATAATTAGGAAGACGTTTGTAATTTATCAACAGTCCTATGTGTGATTCGGAACAAGAGTGAGTGCTGCACCTGAATGAGGTACACCCGTCTCTAGTCTATTGTACCTTATGGGATACAATGATTTCCCTATGGAGTTATCAAGAGTTGTAATTGTAATTTTATTTGTTATTTTGATTTAACAGGCAGTTTTTTTGGGATGCATAAATCACGATGTGAGTCATGTGTCCAAATGGGGAATTACCAGTCCCCTGGGGCCCTTTGGTAAATATGCTAATACATTTTTTCACATGCCTGCCTGTATGTTGGTAATGGTTGACAGTTACTCCAAATGGATTAAAGTTTTCCCCACCTTGAGTGAATATATGAAGAAGTGTATTACTGTTTTGTTTTTGTCTTGCTTCAATACAAATCTCACCCGATTGTGTCTGCTGGATGGTGTGAGATCTCCCTGATCTGTAACTATAATATGAGATTGCCAAGATGATAGGAGTATAAACCCATTTTGGGTTGAAAAAATGGTTTCAACTGTGTATTATTCTCTTTGATATTTGTCTTAGAAATCGGTTTTAAGAATTCTGGTAGTAGTAATTTGTAATACATAATTTGTCTGGATTTCCGAAATCAGAAATCCACCCAACTGTTCCTGTCTGTCCTTTCTCGAGGGTAAGGAAAAGGTGATGATCACAGATGCTGGCTAGATGCATGGAAGTGATAATTCGGCTGAGGCCAGTGTGAGCCTCTTCCCCTCTAACCGGCTGAAGTAATGGTGCCAATAACATTCAATATGGCCCTGTCCTTCACCACTTCTACCGTGAGACCTGAGTCAGCCAGTACACAGCATCCAGTTCTCTCTCATGCCTTTCCTCTCAGAAGTGACAAAGCAAAAACGTTTTTTTTAATATTTTAAACGGAGTTATCACATTTTCAAAAGTATTCAGACCCTTTACTCAGTACCTCGTTGAAGCACCTTTGGCAGCGATTACAGCCTCCAGTCTTCTTGGGTATGATGCTACAAGCTTGGCAAACCGTATTTGGGGAGTTTCTCCCATTCTTCTCTGCAGATACTCTCAATCTCTGTCAGGTTGGATGTGGAGCATCGCTGCACAGCTATTTTCAGGTTTCTCCAGAGATGTTTGATCGGGTTCAAGTTCTGGCTGGGCCCCTCAAGGACTTTCAGAGAATTGTCCTGAAGCCACTCCTGTATTGTCCTGGCTGTGCGCTTAGTTGTCCTGTTGGAAGAACGGAAAGTACGTTCATCCCAGTCTGAGGTCCTAAGCCCTCTGGAGCGGGTTTTCTTCAAGGATCTCTCTGTACATTGCTCCGTCCATCTTTTTCATTGATTCTCCCAGTCTCTGCCGCTGAAAAACATCCCCACAGCATGATGCCTCCACCATCATGCTTCACCGTAGGGATGGTGACAGATTTCCTCCAGATGTGATGGGTGGCATTCAGGTCAAAGTGTTTAATCTTTGTTTAATCAGACCAGAGAATCTTGTTTCTCATGATCTGAGAGTCTTTAGTTGCCTTTTGGCAGTGGGCTGTCATGTGCCTACTGAGGAGTGGTTTACATCTGGCCTCTCTACCATAAAAGCCTGATTGATGGAGTGCTGCATAGATGGTTGTCCTTCTGGATGGTTCTCCCATCGCCACAGAGAAACTCTGGATCTCTGTCACCATCGGGTTCTTGGTTACCTCCCTGACCAAGGCCCTTCTCCCCCGATTGCTAAGTTTGGCTAGGCATTCAGTTCTAGGAAGAGTTTTGGTGGTTCCAAACCTCTTCCATTTAAGAATGATGGAGGCCAATGTGTTCTTGGGGACCTTCAATGTTGTATAATTATTTTTGTACCTTTCCCCAGATCTGTGCCTCGACACAATCCTGTCTCGGAGCTCTACAGACAATTCCTTCGACCTCGTGGCTTGGTTTTTGCTCTGACATGCACTGTCAACCGTGGGACCTTTATATAGTTGGGTGTGTGCTTTCCAAATCATGCCCAATCAATTGAATTTACCACAGGTGGACTGCAATTTTGATCAATGGAAACAGGATGGGCCTGAGCTCAATTTTGAGTCTCATAGCTAAAGTTCTGAATTCTTATTTAATAAGGTATTTATGTTTTTGTTTTTTTTCATTAAAGGTTGTTATGTGTAGATTGATGAAATGTTTTATTTCAATACATTTCACAATAAGATTGTAACAAAATGTGCAAAAAGTTAAGGGGTCTGAATACTTTCTGAAGACCCAGAAGTAAATGGTCATTGTGGAAGGAGAACCCTGCTGGGCCCTGGGGTTGGGTCTGATTAAGTTGTGAACTTTACTGCATTGATAAGGAAAAATTGCCTTTTAAGACTTTAACCAACAATGTGCCTAGACCAAATTTGTGAGATCTCTAGAGACGTAAAATAATTGCATAAATTGGCTCTGCAAAACAGAGGCTCTTGCTTATCTTTTAGCAGGTCCATGTGCCACTTGTTCAATCATTGGCGATGAATGTTGTACTTTTGATCATTCTTTGCCGAATACATTACCACTATTGCTAAGAATAGTTCCCCACAATCAGAGTGGTACCTGCAAATTGGTTGGATTCCCTGTTTGGAAGATGGGGATCCCAAATTGCCAAATGGGCTGCAGTTTTTTTTTCTCTCAGTTTGCCTATTTGTGTTATTTAACCTGCTGTGTAAGTGTGTGTGTATGTTTGATAAATTCACACGCATTAATAGAAGTGCCACCTTTTATTATGATAAAGTGTCTGGTTTTAAGTGTTGATTGTCCTTTAATAGAAGCATAGAACCTTTTCATAGAAGCTATAATCTAATGTGTACCTTCAAATGTAATGATAAGTATCACAGATGATGTGATACGAGGAGGGAATGTGATCGAACATTTTATGTTTGTGCTTTTCTAATAACCAACTTTTGCGTTCATGCAAGTGACTGAAGGAACGAATCCTCAGTATCAGTATCTGCAATTTGTCAGTATGCCCAGAACCTTCTTTTTGAGAACGCAAGGATATCTCAGTTTCAAGGTCTCAGCTCGGAGAGAAGAAGCTTCTTGAGGTATTGGTCTGTCACATGCATGAACCAGTATTGGTCGGTCATGCATTCCCAAAACGTAAATGATGAATTAATTATGAATCATGAATAAGCTAAATCATGTCATGTGTCTGTAAGCAGTGTATAAAAGAGATCTTATGGGACTGCCCCGAGAGAGCTCCTGACAGATGTGTACTATGGTGCATCAAGTTTGTTGGATCCGCTCCAGCATGCTGTTAATTAACGATTCATTTAAGATTGATTTTGAATGTCCATGTGTAGAATTTCCACAACAAAGTCTTTACTGAAGACTCATCTCTTCAATGGTCCTATGATTGAGTGTAGTCTGGCCCAGGGGTACAAAGTTGAACGGAAAGACAATGGAGTGACAAACCACACTTGCTGTCTCTGCCTGGCCGGCTCCCTTCTCACCACTGGGATTCTCTGTCACTGACCCTATTACTGGAGCTGAGTCACTGGCTTGCTTGTGCTCTCCCATGCCCTAGAAGAGGTGCATTACATCATGCCAGGCCTTTTTCGCTATACTCTACTTGAGTGGGATGAGTCACTGATGTAATCTCCCTTGCCAGTTTTGCGCCCCCTTGGGATAGTGCAGTAGGGGCGATCTTCGTGAGCTATACTCAGCCTTGTGTCAGGGTAGTAAGTTAGTGGTCTGTTAGTATCCCTTTGGTGGTGTGGAGTCTGTGCTTTGGCAAAGTGGGTGGGGTTATATTCTGCCTGATTGGCCCTGTCTGGGGGCAACTTTGGACAGTGCCACAGTGTCCCCTGACCCCCCCCCGTCTCAGTCTCCTCTATCTACTGTGCTGCAGTAGTCTGTGCCGGGTGGATATGGTTAGCCTCTGCTATCTGGTGTCCTCTGTGGTCTTAGGTATGCACCCTCTAATTCTCCCATCTCTCGCTATCTTCTCCCGAAGGATGTGAGCCGTAGGACCATGCCTCAGGACTACCTAGCCTGATGACTCATTGCTGTCCCTATCCTCAGTCCACCTGGCTATGCTGCTGATTCGGTTTCTGCTGTTCTGCCTGCGGTTATGGAACCCTGACCTGTTCACCGGATGTTCTACCTTGCCGTGCTGCTGATCCAGTTTCTGCTGTTCTGTCTGCAGCTATCGAACATTGACCTGTTCCACGGTCATGCTACCTGCTATTTCGTCTCTGTCTCTCGCTCTCTCTCACCTGCACTCTAGATCTGAGTGCTCGGCTATGAAAAGCCAGCTCACATTTACTCCTGAGGTGCTGACCTGTTGCACCCTCTACTTATTATTTGACCCTACTGGTCATCTACGAATGTTTGAACACCTTGAACAACGATTTGGCCTTAATGGCCATGTACTCTTATAATCTCCACCCGGCACAGCCAGAAGAGAACTGGTCACCCCTCAGAGCCTGGTTCCTCTCTTGGTTTCTTCCCAGGTTCCTGCCTTTTTAGGGAGTTTTTTCATTTTTTTTATACACTGCTCAAAAAGATAAAGGGAACACTTAAACAACACAATGTAACTCCAAGTCAATCACACTTCTGTGAAATCAAACTGTCCACTTAGGTAGCAACACTGATTGACAATATATTTCACATGCTGTTGTGCAAATGGAATAGACAACAGGTGGAAAATATAGGCAATTAGCAAGACACCCCCAATAAAGGAGTGGTTCTGCAGGTGGGGACCACAGACCACTTCTCAGTTCCTATGCTTCCTGGCTGATGTTTTGATCACTTTTGAATGTTGGCGGTGCTTTCACTCTAGTGGTAGCATGGGACTGAGTCTACAACCCACACAAGTGGCTCAGGTAGTGCAGCTCATCCAGGATGACACATCAATGCGAGCTGTGGCAAGAAGGTCTGCTATGTCTGTCAGCGTAGTGTCCAGAGCATGGAGGCGCTACCAGGAGACAGGCCAGTACATCAGGAGACGTGGTGGAGGCCATAGGAGGGCAACAACCCAGCAGCAGGACCGCTACCTCTGCCTTTGTGCAAGGAGGAGCAGGAGGAGCACGGCCAGAGCCCGTCAAATTGACCTCCAGCAGGCCACAAATGTGCATGTGTCTGCTCAAACGGTCAGAAACAGACTCCATGAGGGCGGGGGTTGTGCTTACAGCCCAACACCGTGCAGGACGTTTTTCATTTGCCAGAGAAAACCAAGATTGACAAATTTGCCACTGGCGCCCGCCCTGTGCTCTTCACAGATGAAATCAGGTTCACACTGAGCACATATGACAGACGTGACAGAGTCTGGAGACGCCGTGGAGAATGTTCTGCTGCCTGCAACATCCTCCAGCATGACCGGTTTGGCGGTGGGTCAGTCATGGTGTGGGGTGGCATTTCTTTGGGGGGCCGCACAACCCTCCATGTGCTCGCCAGAGGTAGCCTGACTGCCATTAGGTACCAAGATGAGATCCTCAGACCCCTTGTGAGACCATATGCTGGCCCTGGGTTCCTCCTAATACAAGACAATGCTAAACCTCATGTGGCTGGAGTGTGTCAGTAGTTCCAGCAAGAGGAAGGCATTGATGCTTTGGACTGGCCCGCCCGTTCCCCAGACCTGAATCCAATTGAGCACATCTGAGACATCATGTCTCGCTCCATCCACCAACGCCACGTTGCACCACAGACTGTCCAGGAGTTGGCGGATGCTTTAGTCCAGGTCTGGGAGGAGATCCCTCAGGAGACCATCTGCCACCTCATCAGGAGCATGCCCAGGTGTTGTAGGGAGGTCTTACAGGCACGTGGAGGCCACACACACTACTGAGCCTCATTTTGACTTGTTTTAAGGACATTACATCAAAGTTGGATCAGCCTGTAGTGTGGTTTTCCACTTTAATTTTGAGTGTGACTCCAAATCCAGACCTCCATGGGTTGATACATTTGATTTCCATTGATAATGTTTGTGTGATTTTGTTGTCAGAACATTCAACTATGTAAAGAAAAAAGTATTTAATAAGAATTTTAATAATAATTTTTCATTCATTCAGATCTAGGATGTGTTATTTTAGTGTTCCCTTTACTTTTTTGAGCAGTGTACATCTGCACTTTGGGTTTTTAGTTAGGGGTTTTAGGCTGGGTTTCTGTATAAGCACTTTGACAACTGCTGATGTAAAAAGGGCTTCATAAATACGTTTGATTGATTTGCTTGATTAATTTCCCAGATGAAGTTCCCCAATGACCACATACTCTTAGAACATTTGCAACAATCTTGTACAGAAACATGGATCACACTACATTACTGTGTTATTACTCATGCACGTACAGTGTATTGTAATAACGCAATGTTAATATACTTACAGGCCTACTTTAGGTTAGTGCTAGACTCGGGATAGTGTTACTGCTGTTGGTACATTAAAACAATGAGTTCTGACAATAGTTATTACAATGTACCTACAGGAATAATAACACAGTATAAGAACACTGGTGTAAAGTGTAACCAATGTGTAACTGATCTGATGATCGACAGTGTTCCCCCTCATTCGCTACAGTGATGTGGATATAGCAGTGTATATGGACTATGTCTGTACTCCACTCTAAGAAAAGTGTTTTCTTCCTGGTATGAGAAGATGTTTCACAATGAGTACTGACTTTAGACCCAGTAGCAGAAGGATGACATCATGTTGGTTGGTAAGTCCCTGAATGTTGTTGAACTGGTTTTACCCTTGTTCATCCTGCTGTTGGCTGTGTGGGTGTTATAATGTGTGACAGACAATGCCTTACATTCAGAATGTATATTATTGGAAGTGTGATCCCTGCAGTTCTAATCAGGATATATTAATATTCTCAATGTGTGTTTTACAACTGTACGTTGTTGCACTTATACCAGTGTCATAATGCAGTAGTAGTAACACCAGTAATATACTATACACAGTAAGTAATTTGAAATTGCAAATCATTACTATTCAATCATTGTTCTATGCATAGGTGCAACTTTCACTGGGGACGGGGGGGATATATCCCCCCACATTCTGAAATTGCACTTTTGTCCCCCCCCCCAGTTTTATCATTGGAATGTGATATGAGGCAACGGTGTGCTTTAGGACCATGCAGACGATAATATTATGTCCCCCCCCACCACTTCTTAAAACCTAAGTTGCACCCCTGGTTCTATGTTTCGTATCTGCAGTTACCATAGACAGTTGATTTTTAATTCTAGGTACCTCAGTAGTTATAGAGTAATACTGAGGTACATCAAGGTGTGAAATCATTTTGGCTTAACTTCTTCGATATAGGGGGGCGCTCTTTTAATTTTTGGATAAAAAACGTTCCCGTTTTAAACCAGATATTTTGTCATGAATAGATGCTCGACTATGCATATAATTGACAGCTTTGGAAAGAAAACACTCTGACGTTTCCAAAACTGCAAAGATATTATCTGTGAGTGCCACAGAACTGATGCTACAGGCGAAACCAAGATGAAATTTCAAACAGGTAATGCCCCAGATTTTGGAGGCGCTGTGTTCCAATGTCTCCTTATATGGCTGTGAATGCGCAAGGAATGAGCCTACACTTTCTGTCGTTTCCCCAAGGTGTCTGCAGCATTGTGATATATTTGTAGGCATATCATTGGAAGATTGACCATAAGAGACTACATTTACCAGGTCCTCGCTTGGTGTCTTCCGTTGCAATTATTGCGTAATCTCCAGCTGCGTGCATTTTTCCATTTGCTTCAGAGGAGAAACACAACTGCCATGAATTACTTATCATTGAATAGATATGTGAAAAACACCTTGAGGATTGATTCTAAACAACGTTTGCCATGTTTCTGTTGATATTATGGAGTTAATTTGGAAAAAAGTTCGGCGTTGTAATGACTGAATTTTCGTTTTTTTTTTCTTAGCCAAACGTGATGAACAAAACGGAGCGATTTCTCCTACACAAATAAACTTTTTGGAGAAACTGAACATTTGCTATCTAACTGAGTCTCCTCATTGAAAACATCCGAAGGTAAATTATTTTATTTGAATGCTTTTCTTGTTTTTGTGAAAATGTTGCCTGCTGAATGCTAGGCTAGCTATCAATACTCTTAAACAAATGCTTGTGTAGCTATGGTTGAAAAGCATATTTTGAACATCTGAGATGACAGTGTTGTTAACAAAAGGCTAAGCTTGTGAGCCAATATATTTATTTCATTTCATTTGCGATTTTCATGAATAGTTAACGTTGCGTTATGCTAATGAGCTTGAGGCTATGATTACGCTCCCGGATACGGAATTGCTCGACGCAAGAAGTTAATATGACCGTTAAATAAAGAGCGTCTCTGAACTGATTTGAAATAATGAATCTTTAGTAGTATCAAAAGAAATGTGAGCTTCCATAAGAACTGCTACGAACAATTGTTCCGGGTTTAAGAAGATTATTGACCATGTTTGTGGGGAAATAGTTTTTCTCCGCTGCTTTAATTAGGCGTACCTATGACACAATTTTGGAGTGATGAAAACACACCAAACCCACTAATCAAGCTGCGTCCTACCTGACAGGTCGCTCCTACCAGGTGGCGTGGCGAGAATCTGTCTCCTCACCACGCGCTCTCACCACTGGTGTCCCCCAGGGCTCTGTTCTAGGCCCTCTCCTATTCTCGCTATACACCAAGTCACTTGGCTCTGTCATAACCTCACATGGTCTCTCCTATAATTGCTATGCAGACGACACACAATTAATCTTCTCCTTTCCCCCTTCTGATGACCAGGTGGCGAATCGCATCTCTGCATGTCTGGCAGACATATCAGTGTGGATGACGGATCACCACCTCAAGCTGAACCTCGGCAAGACAGAGCTGCTCTTCCTCCCGGGGAAGGACTGCCCGTTCCATGATCTCGCCATCACGGTTGACAACTCCATTGTGTCCTCCTCCCAGAGCGCTAAGAACCTTGGCGTGATCCTGGACAACTAACATCAAGGCGGTGGCCCGTTCCTGTAGGTTCATGCTCTACAACATCCGCAGAGTACGACCCTGCCTCACACAGGAAGCGGCGCAGGTCCTAATCCAGGCACTTGTCATCTCCCGTCTGGATTACTGCAACTCGCTGTTGGCTGGGCTCCCTGCCTGTGCCATTAAACCCCTACAACTCATCCAGAACGCCGCAGCCCGTCTGGTGTTCAACCTTCCCAAGTTCTCTCACGTCACCCCGCTCCTCCGCTCTCTCCACTGGCTTCCAGTTGAAGCTCGCATCCGCTACAAGACCATGGTGCTTGCCTACGGAGCTGTGAGGGGAACGGCACCTCAGTACCTCCAGGCTCTGATCAGGCCCTACACCCAAACAAGGGCACTGCGTTCATCCATCTCTGGCCTGCTCGCCTCCCTACCACTGAGGAAGTACAGTTCCCGCTCAGCCCAGTCAAAACTGTTCGCTGCTCTGGCCCCCCCAATGGTGGAACAAACTCCCTCATGACGCCAGGACAGCGGAGTCAATCACCGCCTTCCGGAGACACCTGAAACCCCACCTCTTTAAGGAATACCTAGGATAGGATAAGTAATCCTTCTCACCCCCCCCCCTTTAAGATTTAGATGCACTATTGTAAAGTGACTGTTCCACTGGATGCCATAAGGTGAATGCACCAATTTGTAAGTCGCTCTGGATAAGAGCGTCTGCTAAATGACTTCAATGTAAAATGTAATGAAAGGCTTAGGCTGTCTCTCACGTGTCATCAGCTGGCACTGACAGTCTGGAAACCCCAGGCCTAAGCATGATGTCAGACCATGAGACACTGACTCAATCTCAATTAGGTTTTTCTGCGATTCCTTGCATCTAATCTCCTTGCCTCCTTCTGAACTGTATTGGAGGAGACGGTCCAAGGTCCCTCCTCTTGGACCTTCTTTTTCAATTATGTTTGAATAGGAGACCAGAAAGAGAGGATGCAAGGAATCAAGGAAAGAAAGATGAATTGAGGAAGAGACACTACCTACCAAAATGTAGCGAATGAGGGGGCTTTCGTCACTTTAGGCAAAGATCAGAGCCTTCTGTGGCTCGGTGCCATCAGTCTTGCACTGGAGAGTGGTCTTACATATGTTCTTAATTAGACAACGTGATAGGTCTATGGACCTTATATCTGGGGATTTCGACACAGGTGTAACATGTAGAATTTGTCAAAAAATCTGATCCAAACCAAGATCACTGCAGAAATGTGGCTATATAAAACCAAATGACCCATTCATTTTAGGGGATAGATGAGACATGCAGTTTGATTTAAGTTTTAGAAATTCACACTTGCAGTATATTTGAAAATATACATTTATTCACAAAACCTTCAGTCAACTACAGGTTTTTCACACATACCTCATAAGAGTGGAAGAAATATTAGTTATTTAATAGTAAAAATATTATTACATATTAAATATGGGCAACAAGGCATTGTGTGTTTGGAAAAGCATGTCAACATCAGCACAGCACATGTCTACTAAGACTAAAGACAAAAGAGACGTTGGGCTTTTAATAAGGATATCTCAAAGCTTACAGCTCTTGTCTATCCTTCTCTTCTTGTGTGGCAGAAGCTGAGGAGGTTAGGCCAAAGTGTCTACCCTGGCCGTGTCTAGACTTGACAGTTCATGCAGCTTTTCTATTCTGATCATGGAATTCCAAACATGTCATACATCTACACCTACATTTAAATGTGTCTACCATGTCCACAGTGTGTCAGGATTCCCTTTTCCCACGCTATATTTAAATGCCAGTATTCATTCTACAAACAGTGGAATAGGCTAAATATGATAACACAACAACAACTGATGGCAGTAGCTAACTACTGTAGCTAACTAGCCAGCTAACCTCTATAGTTAGCTAGCAAGCAACGCTAAAGGGATTGCAAACAGGTTAGCATAACTCTAGCCAAACAAATAAAAAATCTAAATATTAGCTGGCTGGCTAGCTAATAGCCAGCAAACACATCACACGCTAGGAATTATTTCCACCAATGTTATGATGAAAGGAGTGCTGATGATGTCGCCCACTGTATTCACTTTCGGTAGCAGGATTGTATCCAGACCGAGGAGAAACCTGCATACAATGTATCCCTGAACACCTCCTGGAGTGGTCAGCCAGATTTTCAATGCGATCTTCGTATTCTGATGGCAGAAGTCACATGTACAGCGCATTCGGAAAGTATTCAGACCCCTTGACTTTTTCCACATTTTGTTACGTTACAGCCTTGTTCTAAAATGGATTCACTTTTTCACTCATCTTTCAAGTAAACTTCTGGAAGTGAATGAAGGTTTGTGAATAAGTAGACGACACACCCCCTTCAACATGCAAACTGTAAACAGACCAAATTCATCTGGTCTCCTCTTTATTATCTTTGGCTGACACAACAACAAAAAACATAGCGGCGCGCCCAACCTACCCATCGACGGATTACTTCCGTTTTATAGAAAGTATTTTACTCCATTATTTCGATCAATGGTGACCTCACCCATGGTGTGATGAATTATAAATAGTAATTGCTATCAGATAACTAATTGTAGTTTCTGTCAGCCGAGAGTTATTTATTTAAACATTAAATTAAGGAAAACAAAGTCAAGGTATTGGAGTGGCCATCACAAAGCCCTGACCTCAAACCTATAGAACATTTGTGGGCAGAACTGAAAAGGCATGTGTGATCAAGGAGGCCTACAAACCTGACTCAGATTTACCAGCTCTGTCAGGAGGAATGGGCCAAAATTCACCCAACTTATTGTGGGAAGGTTGTGGAAGGCTACCTGAAACGTTTGACCCAAGTTAAACAATTTAAAGGCAATGTTACCAAATACTAATTGAGTGTATGTAAACTTCAGACCCACTGGGAATGTGATGAAAAAAATAAAAGCTGAAATTAATCATTCTCTCTATGATTATTCTGACATTTCACATTTTGTAAATAAAGTGGTGATCCTAACTGACCTAAGACAGGGAATTTTTATTAGGATTAAATGTCAGGAATTGTGAAACTGAGTTTAAATGCATTTGGCTAAGGTGTATGTAAACTTTAAACTTCAACTGTATAGTTTCACTTTAATTAGCTTTAAAAATGCTATATTTCCTCTCAGCCTCAAGGCAAAATGTGTAGAATAGCATGAGGTTGGGGTCCACGCACATTTCTGCAGGAACATCCAACGAATTTCAGGCTACACTACTGGTTCACAATAAGATTGTTAAAACAATGATATTACACTGGTATAGGGCTGAATAGTGTGGTCTGCCTGTGCTATCATTTGCACTCTACTTCATTCCCTTAAATGACAAAACATTACAGGTTAATGTTTTTCTTTTAATTCACATGCTCAACATTGTGTGTGTGTGTGTGTGTGTGTGTGTGTGTGTGTGAGAAAGTAAAATAGAGCAAAGAAGAAGAATGCAAACAAATCAATTCACATTTCTCCTCTAACGCCCCTCTTCCTCGCTTTTTCACCTTCCTCCCTCAACCTACTGTACCTCTCCTCCTGCTTTCTCTCTCCATTCACCCTTTCTCTGGCTGTCTTTCACCTTCCTCCCTTAACCTACTGTACCTCTCCTCCTGCTTTCTCTCTCCATTCACCCTTTCTCTGGCTGTCTTTCACCTTCCTCCCTCAACCTACTGTACCTCTCCTCCTGCTTTCTCTCTCCATTCACCCTTTCTCTGGCTGTCTTTCACCTTCCTCCCTCAACCTACTGTACCTCTCCTCCTGCTTTCTCTCTCCATTCACCCTTTCTCTGGCTGTCTTTTTCACCTTCCTCCCTCAACCTACTGTACCTCTCCTCCTGCTTTCTCTCTCCATTCACCCTTTCTCTGGCTGTCTTTTTCACCTTCCTCCCTTAACCTACTGTACCTCTCCTCCTGCTTTCTCTCTCCATTCACCCTTTCTCTGGCTGTCTTTTTCACCTTCCTGCCTTAACCTACTGTACCTCTCCTCCTGCTTTCTCCATTCACCCTCTCTGGCTGTCTTTCATTCAACCTACTTTCTCTGGCTGTCTTTTCACCTTCCTGCTGTCTTTCAAACCTACTGTACCTCTCCTCCTGCTTTCTCTCTCCATTCACCCTTTCTCTGGCTGTCTTTTTCACCTTCCTCCCTTAACCTACTGTACCTCTCCTCCTGCTTTCTCTCTCCATTCACCCTTTCTCTGGCTGTCTTTTTCACCTTCCTGCCTTAACCTACTGTACCTCTCCTCCTGCTTTCTCTCTCCATTCACCCTTTCTCTGGCTGTCTTTTTCACCTTCCTCCCTTAACCTACTGTACCTCTCCTCCTGCTTTCTCTCTCCATTCACCCTTTCTCTGGCTGTCTTTTTCACCTTCCTCCCTCAACCTACTGTACCTCTCCTCCTGCTTTCTCTCTCCATTCACCCTTTCTCTGGCTGTCTTTTTCACCTTCCTCCTCAACCTACTGTACCTCTCCTCCTGCTTTCTCTCCATCCACTCTTTCTCTGGCTGTCTTGGAGATGTGGGCAGGTCCCTGGTCCCACAACGCACCCACAGTGACAGGCAGGCATGTAGAGGAGTCTGAACAGGTCACAGGAAAAAAATTCTACATACCATCCTGGCCACTGCCTGCCTGCCTAGGAAAGTAGTAAACACAGGAGATCACTGTGGAGCACTCACAAAATACACTCACACTCAATACATGAGCAAAGATACAAACAAACAAAACACATTGCATACTGATACACGTACACATGTACACACACAAGAAAAATACTCGTACAAACTAACAAGTATGTGCAAACACAGACACACACCCACAAATGGTTGAAAAATCGGTGTTCATTTCTGTTGTTCACTACTACACAAGTAAAACCTAGATTATATGAGCTGAGCTAGTTTAGGCGTAATAATAATATAATATAATATATGATTTAGACATCTATCATTGCATAATTCAGTATTATGCCCACATCCAAATGCTCTACCAACTGAGCTATTGTAACAGTATTATGCACATCCAAATGGGTTACACCAGCATTATGCAGGTTTGTGTCACCATGTCAAATTAATAGAAAATGTAGCCTATGCTAAATCATTGCAGTGGTGTTAATTCAATACAAATTCTTATGATGGGCCTCCCGGGTGGCGCCACAGTCAAAGGCACTCAGTATCTCAGCACTTGAGGAGTCACTACAGACCCAGGTTTGATCCCGGGCTGTGTCGCTGCGGGTTGCGACGGGGAGACCCATGAGGCGGCACACAATTGTCCCAGCGTTGTCCGTGTTAGTGGAGGGTTTGGACAGCCGGGAGGTCCTTGTCCCATCGCGCTCTAGTGACTCCTGTGGTGGGCCGGGCACATGCACACTGACATGTTCGCCAGCTGTACGGAATTTCCTCCGACACACTGGTGTGGCTGGCTTCCGGGTTGAGCAGTGTCAAGACGCAGTGCGGCATCGCAGGGTTGTGTCTCGAAGGATGCATAGCTCTCGATTTTCTCCTCTCCCGAGTCCATACGGGAGTTGCAGCGGTGGGACAAGACTAACTACCAATTGGGGAGAAAAAGAGATAAAAAGTTAAATCCTTATGGTGTGTGTGTGTGCAAGAGATTTACAAGAACTTTACAGTGTCAAATCAATGGGAATGTTTAATTTTCCTTTATTGTAAGAAAATTAGTGTAAAGATAAAAAATGTTATATTTAGTGAAGGTTATTTCCCTCTATGTATTTCTCAAAGGTTGGCCTAGGTACACATGTTTTCCACATGTAATCATTCCAGAGTGCTTTAACCAAACAAAATTGGCTAGATTCTAATGTCTCGTTTTCTATTTCCTTCCCATATGGACAGTGTTCGGTGAAAACTCAACGTATTTACAACCATTGCCTAGGCACACTTTACGGGAATGCTTCCAGCTATGGAAATCTATGAGTGACTTAATTCAATCTTAAATTTCTTATGGGCAGATTATAAATCAATATCATGTTTGCAATTGCTTTTGCTAAACGGGTATGCAATTTTTGTGACAAAATTCAAGGTATAATTTTTACAATTGACTATGCATAATGCCTGCCAATTTAAAAAAATAGCAGTGAGTTTAATATTGCATTTCCATGGTACAATCCAGTAAAACACTGACACATTTAAAAATTAAATGTCAGTAATGAGTCAGTAATGCCCAGAGCACGCATGACCTTCTAACGGCGAACAATGAACGGAAAACTCGAAAGAGTCATGATTCTACAAGCCTCTCGTTAACTTCTTATGGCTGGGGGCAGTATTGAGTAGCTTGGATGAATAAGGTGCCCAGAGTAAACTAAGGTGCTCTGTACCAGATGCTAATATATGCATATTATTAGTAGTATTGGATAGAAAACACTCTGACGTTTCTAAAACTGTTTGAATGATGTCTGAGTATAACAGAACTCATATGGCAGGTGAAAACCTGAGAAAAAGTCCAACAAGGAAGTGGGAAATCTGAGGTTTAAACTCATTGCCTATCGAAGATGAAGTGACCAATACCCCACTGTCTCAGGCTTCCACTAGATGTCAACAGTCTTTAGAACCTTGTTTGAGGCTTCTACTGTGAAGTGGGGGCAAATGAGAGGGGAATGAGTCAGAGGTCTGCCAGAGAGCCACGAGCTGGCCACACTTGTTCACGTGAGAGTTAGCTTGAGTTCCATTGCAATTCTGAAGACAAAGGAATTCTCCAGTTGGAACATTATTGAAGATTTATGTTAAGAACATCCAAAAGATATATTCTATACATCGTTTTACATGTTTCTACGGACTGTAACGGAACTTTTTACTTTCGTCTGCTCCTAGTGATCACGCGTCATGAATCTGGATTACTGTACTAAATGCGGGAACAAAAAAAGGAGATATTTGGACATAAATGATGGACATTATCGAACAACTCAAACATTTGTGGAACTGGGATTCCTGGGAGTGCATTATAATGATCAAAGGTAAGTGAATATTTATAATGCCATTTCTGACTTCTGTTGACTCAACAACATGGCGGATATCTGTCTGGGTTGTTTTGGTCTCTGAGCGCCGTACTCAGATTATAGCATGGTGTGCCTTTTCCGTAAAGTTTTTTTGAAATCTGACACAGCAGTTGCATTAAGGAGAAGTGTATCTATAATTCCATGCATAATAGTTGTATCTTTTATCAATGTTTATTATGAGTATTTCTGTAAATTGATGTGGCTCTCTGCAAAATCACCAGAAGTTTTTGAACTACTGAACGTAACGCGCCAATGTAAACTGAGATTTTTTCAGATAAATATACATCTCAAACTAAACATACATGTATTGTGTAACATGAAGTCCTATGAGTGTCATCTGATTAAGATCAAAGGTTAGTGATTAATTTCTCTTTTTGATTTTTGTGACTGATGATGAAAACTGGCTGTGTTACAGGTGTGTGAGACCCAGAAATCTTGCTTGCTTGTAGGTGACCAAATACTTATTTTTCCACCATAATTTGCAAATAAATTCATTACAAATCCTACAATGTGATTTTCTGGATTTTTTTTTCTAATTTTGTCTGTCATAGTCGAAGTGTACCTATGATAAAAATTACAGGCCTCTCATCTTTAAGTGGGAGAACAAACACAATTGGTGGCTGACTAAATACTTTTTTGCCCCACTGTACTCAGATCTTTTGACACTTAAATAAAGTCCACCTGTGTGCAATCTAACTAATTATGTGACTCCTGAAGGTAATTGTTTGCACCAGATCTTATTTAGGGGCTTCATAGCAAAGGGGGTGAATACATATGCAGAGGGGGTGAATACATTATGCAGAGGGGTGAATACATATACAGAATGAATACATTATGCAGAGGGGAATACATATGAGAGGGGTGAATACATGAATATGCAGAGGGGTGAATACATTATGCAGAGGGGGTGAATAAGAGGGGTAATACATTATGCAGAGGGGCAGAGGGGGTGAATACATTATGCAGAGGGGTGAATACATTATGCAGAGGGAATACATATGGAGGGTGAATACATGCAGAGGCAGAGGGGGTGAATACATTATGCAGAGGGGGTGAATACATTATGAATACAGAGGGGTGAATGAATACATTATGCAGAGGGAATACATATGCAGAGGGGGTGAATACATTATGCAGAGGGGGTGAATACATTATGCAGAGGGGGTGAATACATATGCAGAGGGGAATGAATACATATGCAGAGGGGTGAATACAGCAGGGGGTGAATACATTATGCAGAATACATTATGGGGGGTGAATACATTATATGCAGAGGGGGTGAATACATTATGCAGAGGGGGTGAATACATTATGCAGAGGGGTGAATACATTATGCAGAGGGGGTGAATACATTATGCAGAGGGGGTGAATACATTATGCAGAGGGGGTGAATACATTAGAGGGGGTGAATACATTATGCAGAGGGGTGAATACATATGCAGAGGGGGTGAATACATATGCAGAGGGGTGAGGGGGGGTGAATACATATACAGAGGGGGGTGAATACATTATGCAGAGGGGAATACATTATGCAGAGGGGGTGAATACATATGCAGAGGGGGTGAATACATATACAGAGGGGTGAATACATTATGCAGAGGGGTGAATACATTATGCAGAGGGGTGAATACATATGCAGAGGGGTGAATACATTAGAGGGGGTGAATACAGAGGGGGTGAATACATATACAGAGGGGGTGAATACATATACAGAGGGGTGAATACATTATGCAGAGGGGAATACATATGCAGAGGGGGTGAATACATATAGAGGGGGTGAATACATATGAGAGGGGTGAATACATATACAGAGGGGGTGAATACATATGCAGAGGGGTGAATACATATGCAGAGGGGGTGAATACATATGCAGAGGGGTGAATACATTATGCAGAGGGGTGAATACATATGCAGAGGGGTGAATACATTATGCAGAGGGGTGAATACATATGCAGAGGGGGTGAATACATTATGCAGAATACATATGCAGAGGGGTGAATACATATGCAGAGGGGGTGAATACATTATGCAGAGGGGGTGAATACATATAGAGGGGGTGAATACATTATGCAGAGGGGTGAATACATTATGCAGAGGGGTGAATACATTATGCAGATGCAGAGGGGTGAATACATATACAGAGGGGGTGAATACATATACAGAGGGGGTGAATACATATACAGAGGGGGTGAATACATATACAGAGGGGGTGAATACATTATGCAGAGGGGGTGAATACATATACAGAGGGGGTGAATACATATACAGAGGGGGTGAATACATATACAGAGGGGGTGAATACATTATGCAGAGGGGTGAATGAATAATACATATACAGAGGGGGTGAATACATATACAGAGGGGGTGAATACATATGCAGAGGGGTGAATACATATGAGGGGGTGAATACATATAGAGGGGGTGCATATGCAGAGGGGTGAATACATATACAGAGGGGGTGAATACATTAGAGGGGGTGAATACAGAGGGGGAATACATATGCAGAGGGGGTAATACATTATGCAGAGGGGGTGAATACATTATGCAGAGGGGGTGAATACATTATGCAGAGGGGGTGAATACATTATGCACACAGCACTTCTGTTTTTAATTTGTATTAATTTTATTATTATTAAGTCATTCATTTCACTTCACCAATTTGGACTATTTTGTTTATGTCCATTAAATGAAATCCAAATAAAAATCCATTTAAATTTCAGGTTGTAACGCAACAAAATAGGAAAAATGCCAAGGGAGATGAATACTTTTGCAAGGCACTGTAGATATATATACACATATATATTTGTTGATACAGTGACTGTGTGTGAGAGTGTGAAAAGGACCCGTTTGGCCATTAGCCTTTGAGTCCGTCCTTGGTGGAAGAGTATTTACAAAAACTGCTGGTTGTTACATATGTCATGGCACCATAGGTTATCCCAACGAGATAAGAAGCCTGCTTGCTCTGCCTCTTCAGTACTGTGACAACAGATGTTAATGAGCAGTAAAGCTATTCCTTGACTCAATACTGTTTAAGCTGTAAGCCGAAGTAAGAGGGGAGCTTTGCATGAGCCTTAGCTTGTGTGAGCCACAACGGCTCATAGGAGCAGGAGCATATCTCCTGTTTCTGTAATGTGAGGCAGCTTGATGTACAAGTACACCCCCTGGATAGGACGCTAGTCTATCGCAGGGCCTTACCCCCAATCTATCTAGAGTGCCAAGCAGAGACGCATCGGGTCCCATTTTTACAGTCTTTGGTATGACTCGGTCAGGGATCGAACTGTCCAACCTTCAACTCTTAGGTAGGACACTAACAACAAGGGCACGGAGTTGGTTATGCAAGCCATAGGTATAACTATATTGCATATTAAGTGGAAAATGAGAGCCATGCACAATTATCCATAAATATATTTTATTAAGGATATGCCTTATTGTACCCTTGGTGACGTGGAATAGAGACATTGTCCTACAGGTAAGTTATTTTTGTTCTTAGAATCACTGGTGTTCAACCAACAGGTTACTACCTACAAAGTGTTCAACTACTGTAGGTTTTCTTTATGATGGATACATACATTGTCAGAACCTCATTGAAGAGCAAGAACATATCTGTATTGCTATTATCTTCTCAAACATGTGAGTAGCGGTAACAAAGTGGCACTGTACACTTCAAGCAGTTCAGGGACAATGGATAAGCCTGCCCTCCTGTTCATCATCAGTACAGTTACTAATATTAGCAGTATCATTGGGGATGATATTCCTTCTGGGTTTCTATCAGTTATGGCGACAGGTCATCAGCCTGAACCGCCTGTGAAAAAGGGGCACATATTATGCTAAATGGACAGCATGGATGGAAACCTAATACACAGAAGATCAATGTACAACTCATGATAAGTAAACTAGTCACAATTCAATTCACCTCTTTTATTGTTCACATTAACCTGTCAGATGGTGGACAACTTGGTCAGCAGCATCTGGAAGACAGGAGGAAGCAGCTTCTGCTGGAGGAGCTGTTGGGGTTGCATGTACACAGAAATGACATCAGTTTCCTGAGGGTTGGAACACAAAATAGATTAGTTGAAAGGCACACTGTCAGGTCTGGGGAAAATTAGCTAATATAGAAAAGGCTTTTCTTCCAAAAATACCTTTTGTAGCTTTCAAATCAGACAACAGGAACTCATAATCAATCTCGATCAGATTATCTGCCCCCTTACGAAGTCTCTTACTGTCCTCTGCGGGATAAAATAATTAAATACTGTAACATTGACATTTACTAGCATGCAAATGAAAGCTTGACTTACAATAAACAAAATGTAACATACAATAAGTCAGTGGGGGAGGATCATGGGACTACAAGATTAATATAATTAGATTTGTATTATACTGTGTACACTACCATGTCAGAGAGTAGAGTTATATTGAGGGAGTTTAATTCAACTGGACCGGGGTGCACCGGGCTATGGCTCGTGACATGGCCCGAAAGCGGAGAGCGAGGAGGAGCGCCCTGCTCAACACGAACAGTAATCTGCGCCGCCAAGTCATATCGTCAACAAGACATCATGGTTCATTGTTCAGAAACGTGCAACATGTATTTTCCATAAAGTATATGATAGAATTTTACTAGTTTTACTTGGGAAGGCAAATAAGGTAAATATATATTGTTTTTACCAAGAGCAAACAACACTGAATCCTAAATCATTACTCCACATTCTTGACAAATGTCACTTTGTTTTGAGCCGATTTCGCCAGGGCACCCGGCTCACACCTGGGGGGCAGCCCGATTTTCAAAACGATCACTTTCACCTGGTGCAATCTCTGCTCACCCAGGCCAGCTTAATCGAATCCCCTCATTGCAATATCGTTGTAACCCTCAGCTACAGGAATAGGCATATAGGTGGTTGAGAGAGTGCATGAGGGCTACATCCCAATTCTCCACCCTTGTATTATGGTGTGCACTAGCAAACACCTCATCATGGAAGTTTGAAAGTGCACACTTTGGTAAAAGGGAAGACAATCAGGACAAAAGTCCAACTCATTGAGTACTGGTCTGTTCACAGTGTAGCACAATGTGTCTTTGGGTTGCACAATCACTGCCAAGTAATGACTTGCAAACGGTATAAAAATAAATAATAATGTACCCTTATTTTACCAGGTAAGCTGACTGAGAACACATTCTCATTTACAGCAACAACCTGGGGAATAGTTACAGGGGAGAGGAGAGGAGATAAATGAGCCAATTGTAAGCTGGGGATGATTAGGTGACCGTGATGGTATGAGGGCCAGATTGAGAATTTAGCCAGGACACCGGGGTTAACACCCCTACTGTTACGATAAGTGCCATGGGATCGTTAGTGACCACAGAGTCAGGACACCCGTTTAACGTCCCACCCGAAAGAAGGCACCCTACACAGGGCAACGTCACCAATCACTGCCAGAGGAAATGGTGCCTGTTACTGGCCCTCCAACACCACTTCTAGGAGCATCTGGTCTCAAATCTAGGGACCGACCAATCAGACCCTGTTTAGCTTCAGAAGCAAGCCTGCAGTGGGATGCAGGGTGGTATCTACCTCTGTTTGCAACCTCTGATCTATCTAAGTAACAGTACCTAATATGGGATACTTACTTCCACAATGTCTTGTTGTGAAGGTAACTAAGCTAGCTAGGCTAGCCAGTGGGCTAGCTAGCTACTGTAATGTTAGCCAGTAACGCCTCTTCATAGCTAATTAGGTACTAGCAAGTTAGCCTTTGATCATGACTCTCAGTTACATTACACATTGGACATAGGTGCTTCTGTAGGGGGATCAAGGAAACTTGGTCTGAACATTACATGCATCGCTTGTGGTATAGTTTTGGAAGCATGAGGACCTAATCTTTCATATCAGGCCTAAAATAAAAAGGTTAAATTGACACACAATTTGATGGGGTTAAGGTTCCCACACGGCCCTACCTCCATGTTACAGCTCAAGAGGCGACCACCTGTGCTAACTAGCTATATTGAATGCTTCGAACACCTGTGTGTAAGCGTAACTCAGGAAGTGTAGCATAAGTATAGTTTCGTTGGATGGAGACACCCATACCTGTATTGATTTGGGCAAAACTGCCACAGTAAGTGTGTCTTTTTTATTTGAAAGATTCCTTCTCGCTGGTGAAAGATAAGGGCCATATGTTTTGAAAGCTGTATCACAAGATATGATTATTGACGTTTCTAAACATTAAAACACAGCGTTGGGTTTGTAGTTCACATGAGGCAGCCGTTGGTGAATCTAATGGTTGAGAACTGTAGGTAGAAGGTAGAATGCTGCCAAAAGCTCTAAAGCTACTAGCTAGCTATGCTACCTACATATAATAGCCATATTAGCTAGCTACTAGTAGCTTCCAGTGTCCCCTACACTGAGTTTTGTAGTTCCCACTCAAACTCCTCGCACACACTGGATGTTCTTCTTCTGTGTGGTTTCTCACTGGCTATTGCCGGGATAGCCTAAAACATGCCATATCAGTACAGCTACAACCGAAAGCGACTGTTGACAGCAAGCACAGGCAACGTCTTCTGCCTCAGGTGACCGGAACCGTGTTTGATTGACACGAAATGAAGGAAACTAAATAGAAACTAAATAGAAAAATGAAGCATTGATTTATGGAATTTGATTGACCATAACAATTTTGACAGTATTAAACCACACAGAGTATGTAAAAAAAATGGTGAATTGCAAATTGAGAATTATTTTTATTTTTGTCACAATTCATGCTATCGCAACAAGCAAATGAAATGGCAAACATGATAAATGATTTGTCATTTGAACATTTGTGTCAGTGTTGTACTGGATAGCACCATGGAAATGAAATATCAAACACAATTTGCTATTTCTTTTTCAAATTGTCAGATATTATGAATACTCAATCATGAAAATGATAATGCAATATATTTTTTCAATTTCAATTAGAATTGTCACAAAAAATGCATTCTCATTTAGGAAAAGGAATTGCAAACATGTTTTACAGTGTCCTAACCAATTGTGCTATTGTGTGTGTTTTTCTGGGTTATTTGTAACTTATTTTGCTGTTATTTTAATGTTTCTGCCATCACAGGTGGTGAGTGGGTAATTTGCATTTCCCCATCAGTACTATTAGCCAACGTACAATCATTCGAAAATAAAATAGACTAACTACAAGCATGTATATCCTACCAATGGGGTGGTAATATCTTATGTTTCACCGAGTCTTGGATGAACGACGACATGAATAACATACACTGTATCAGCAGGATATAACTGTAGACTCTGGTAAGACAAGGGGTGGCGTCTATGTACAGTTGAAGTCGGAGGTTTACAAACACTTAGGTTGGAGTCATTAAAACTTGTTTTTCAACCACTCCACAAATTTATTGTTCTAGTTTTGGTAAGTTGTGTCATGCACATCTACTTTGTGCATGACACAAGTAATTTTTCCAACAATTGTTTACAGACAGATTATTTCACTTAGAATTCACCGTATCACAATTCCAGTGGGTCAGAAGTTTACATACACTAAGTTGACTGTGCCTTAAAACAGCTTGGAAAATTCCAGAAAATTATGTCATGGCTTTAGAAGCTTCTGGTGGGCTAATTAACATAATTTGAGTCAATTGGAGATGTACCTGTGGATGTATTTCAAGGCCTAACTTCAAGCTCAGTGCCTCTTTGCTTGACATCATGGGAAAATCAAAAGAAATCAGCCAAAAAAACAATTGTAGACCTCCACAAGTCTGGTTCATCCTTGGGAGCAATTTCCAAACGCCTGAAGGTACCATGTTCAACTGTACAAACAATAGTACGCAAGTATAAACACCATGGGACCACGCAGCCATCATACCGCTCAGGAAGGAGAAGAGTTCTGTCTCCTAGAAATGAACGTATTTGGTGCGAAATGTGCAACTCAATCCCAGAACAACAGCAAAAGACATTGTGAAGATGCTGGAGGAAACAGGTACAAAAGTATCTATATCCACAGTAAAATTAGTCCTATATGGACATAACCTGAAAGGCCGATCAGCAAGGAAGAAGCCACTGGTCCAAAACCTCCATAACAAAGCAAGACTACGGTTTGCAACTGCACATGAAAGATTGTACTTTTTGGAGAAATGTCTTCTGGTCTGATTAAACAAAATGGCCATAATGACCATTGTTGTGTTTGGAGGAAAAAGGGAGAGGCTTGCAAGCCAAAAAAACACCATCCCAACAGTGAAGCATTGGGGTGGCAGCATCATGTTGTGGGGTACTTTGTTGCAGGAAGGACTGGTGCACTTCACAAATGGCATCATGAGGTAGGAAAATTATGTGGATATATTGAAGCAACATCTCAAGGCATCAGTCAGGAAGTTAAAGCTTGGTCACAAATGGGTCTTCCAAATGGACAATGACTCAAAGCATACTTCCAAAGTTGTGGGAAAATGGCTTAAGGGCAACAAAGTCAAGGTATTGGAGTGGCCATCACACAGCCCTGACCTCAACCCTATAGAAAGGTTGAGGCTAGAATTGAAAAAGTGTGTGCGAGCTAGGAGGCCTACAAACCTAGCTCGGTTACACCAGCACTCTCAGGAGGAATGGGCCAAAATTCACCCAACTTATTGTGGGAAGGTTGTGGAAGGCTACCTGAAACGTTTGACCCAAGTTAAACAATTTAAAGGCAATGCTACCAAATACTATTTGAGTATGTAAACTTCTGACCTACTGGGAATGTGATGAAAGAAATAAAAACTGAAATAAATCATTCTCTCTGCTATTATTCTGACATTTCTCATTTCTAAAATAAAGTGGTGATCCTAACTGACCTAAGACAGGGAATTTTTACTAGGATTAAATGTCAGGAATTGTGAACAACTGAGTTTAAATGAATTTGCCTAAGGTGTATATGTAAACTTCCGACTTCAACTGCTCATTTGCAAACAACAGCTGGTGCACAATATCTAAGGACGTCTTGAGGTTTTGCTCACCTGAGGTAGAGTATCTCATGATAAGTTGTAGACCACACCATTTACCAAGAGAGTTTTCATCTATATTCTTCATAGATATCCATTTACCACCACAAACTGATGCTGGCACTAAGACCGCCCTCAATTAACTATATACGGCCATAAGCAAACAGGGAAACGCTGATCCAGAGGCGGAGCCCCTAGTTTCTGGGGACTTTAATGTTGGGAAACTTAAATCTGTTTTACCTCATTTCTACCAGCATGTTAAATGTGCAACCTCCATTTGGCAAATCTAACCATATCTAACCATATTCCTACTTACAAGCAAAAACGAAAGCAGGAAGCACCAGTGACTCGGTCAATAAGTGGTCAGATAAGGCTAAGCTACAGGACAGTTTTGCCAGCATAGACTGGAATATGTTCTGGGATTCTTCCGAGGGCATTGATGAGTACACCACATCAGTCAATGGCTTCATCAATAAGTGCATCGATGACGTCGTTCACACAGTGACCATACGTACATACCCCAAACAGAAGCCATGGATTACAGGCAACATCCGCACTGAGCTAAAGGGTAGAGCTGTCGCTTTCAAAGAAGGGGACTCTAACCCGGATGCTTTTAAGAAATCCAGCTGACGAACCATCAAACAGGCAAAGCGTCAATACAGGAATAAGATCAAATTGTACTACACCAGCTCCGACACTCGTCGGATGTGGCAGGGCTTGCAAACTATTAGACTACAAATGGAAGCAGAGCCGCGTGCAGCCCAGTGACATAAGCTTAACAGACGAGCTAAATTACTTCTATGCTCGCTTCGAGGCAAGTAACACTGAAACATGCATGAGAGCATCAGCTGTTCCGGACGACTGTGTTATCACGCTCTCCACAGCCGATGTGAGTAAGACCTTTAAACAGGTCAACATTCTGGCCGCAGGGTCAGACAGATTACCAGGACGTGTACTCCATGCATGAGCTAACCAACTGGCAAGTGACTTGACTGACATTTTCAACCTCTCCCCTGGCTGAATCTGTAATACCAACATGTTTCAAGCAGACCAACATATTCCCTTTGTTCAAGAACACTAAGGTAACCTGCCTAAATGACTACAGACCAGTAGCACTCACACCTGCAGCCAAAAAGTGCTTTGAAAGAATGTGTTGATATGGGCCATGACCAATTATCCCCAAAACCCTAAACCCACTCGAATTTGCATACCCCCCCCCAAAATACCCACAGACGATGCCATCTCTATTGCACTCCACACTTCCCTTTCCCACCTGGACAAAAGGAACACCTACGTGAGAATGCGATTCATTGATGACAGCTAAGCAAGCGTTCAACACCTTAGTGCCCTCAAAGCTCTTCACTAAGCTAAGGACCCTGGGATGAAACACCTCCCTCTGCAACTGGTTCCTGGACATCCTGAAGGGCCACCCTCAGGTGGTAAGGGTAGGTAACAACTCATCCTCTATGCTGATCCTCAACACGGGGGCCCCTCAGGGGTGGTGGCTCAGTCCCCTCCTGTACTGCCTGTTCACTCATTACTGCATGGCATGCATGACTCCAACACCATCATTAAGTTTGCTGATGACAACAGTTGTAGGCCTGATCACAGACAACGATGAGACAGGCTATAGGGTGGAAGTCAGAGACCTGGCCGTGTGGTGCCACAACCGCTCCCTCAATGTGATCAAGACAAAGGAGATGATTGTGGAATACAGAAAAAGGAGGACCGAGCACGCCCCCATTCTCATCGACGGGGCTGTAGTGGAGCAGGTTGAGAGCTTCAAGTTCGTTGGTGTCTACATCACCAACAAACTATCACAGTCCAAACACACCACGACAGTCGTGAAGAGAGCACGACAACTAATATTCCCCCTCAGGAGACTGAAAAGATTGGCATGGGTCCTCAGATCCTCAAAGTTCTACAGCATCGACAGCATCCTGTCCGGTTGCATCACCCCCTGGTATGGCAACTGCTCTGCCTCTGACCGCAAGTCACTACAGAGGGTTGTCCGTAACGACCCAGTAAGCTGGGGCCCCAGCTTCCTGCCATCCAAGACCTCGATACCAGGTGATCAGAGAAAGGCCCTAAAAACTGTGAAACTTCAGCCACCCTGGTCAGACTGTTGTCTCTACGGCAAGTGGTACAGGAGCGCCAAGTCTAGGTCCAAAAAGCTTCTCAACAGTTTCTACCCCAAGCCATAAGTCTCATGAACAGCTAATCAAATGGCTACCCAGACTATTTGCATTTCCTCCCCACCACCCTCTTTTACGCTGATGCTATTCGCTGGTTATTATATATGCAGTCACTTTAACTCTACCTTCCTGTACATATTACCTCCATTACCTCGACTAACCGGTGCCCCTGCACATTGATTCTGTACCGGTACCCCCTGTATATAGCCTCGCTATTGTTATTTTACTGCTGCTCTTAAATTATTTGTTACTTTTATTTCAAATCTTTTACTTATCTATTTTGTACTGAACAAGTATTTTTCTTAAAACTGCATTGTTGGTTAAGGACTTGTAAGTAAGCATTGTAAGGAAAAAACCTGTTGTTTTCAGCGCATGTGAAAAATACAATTGTATTTTATTTGATATTGATTTATCATTTGCCCATGTGCCTTTCCAATTGAGTTTCGGCAGCTAAATGTTTCCATACCCAGCTAGAGACATCTCCATGGAAACAAATCCATTGGCTGAGGGTGGATGGGATGTGGAGGGATATGAAGAGGTCAAGACATGCAGTTTCCTTGGAAACTGCGCACATTGCTCTGGCCTTGTGCTCGTACTTTCTCCGACTGGCGCTCACAAGGGGGGGGGGGGTCAGGTTTTTTTTAATTGGCTGAAATTCTGTCTCTAGGCTTGACACCTCCTCCGGGACAGAGTCTCAAGCTTTTAAAGGGGAAAGGAAAGGTAATACTATACAGTTCATTAAATTTGGCTCAAGTCAACCGATCAATAATATAAAAATAAATATATGGCAAATATCTTTTTTTTAAATGGATGGTGTGGGGTTGAGTGGTGCTGAAGGGTGGGACTAAAAACAACAAGATAGCTCAAGTCAAATATACTGTGTCCATAAAATGTATATAGGTTCAGACCTTTTGTGAAACAGCACAGTTAAAAAGATAAATAAAATACAAATAGAAATGTAACTGTATGTTCTTCAGACATTGATGGGATTGAGGGTAGCTGAATGACGAGTGTAGAAACAAACAGACGATAACTATTGTAAAATATACTGTGTCTATAAAATGTATATAGTTTGTATACCCTGGAAGTAGAAGCCTAAGTGTTGTTGTCCATTAGTTTACTCCAATTAAGGGAGGGATGGTCGGGTTAGGGCAAAATAATAAAGGAAAACACAAACTCAGCAAAAAAAACTGTTTATTTTTGGCAAACTTCACGTGTGTAAATATTTATATGGACATAGGATTCAACGACTGAGACATAAACTGAACAAGTTCCACAGACGTGAGTAACAGAAATTGAATAATGTGTCCCTGAACAAAGGGGTGGTCAAAATCAAATGTAATTGCTTGGGCCAAGAAGCAAACGCAATGGACATTAGACCAGTGGAAAGCTGTCCTTTGGTCTGACGCATTCCAACCACCGTGTCTTTGTGAGACGCAGAATAGGTGAGCGGATTATCTCTGCATGTGTGGTTCCCACCATAAAGCATGGAGGAGGAGGTGTGATGGTGTGGGGGTGCTTTGCTGGTTTCACTGCCAGTGATTTATTTAGAATTCAGGGCACAATTAACCAGCATGTCTACCACAGCATTCTGCAGTGATAAGCCATCCCATCTGGTTTGCGCTTAGTGGGACTATAATTGGTTTTCAACAGGACAATGAACCAAAACACACCTACAGGCTGGGTAAGGGCTATTTGACCAATAATGTGAGTGATGGAGTGCTGCATCAGATTACCTTGCCTCCACAATCACCTGACCTCACCTCAATTGAGATGGTTGGGATGAGTTGGATCACAGAGTGAAGTAAAAGCAGCCAACAAGTGCTCAGCATATGTGGGAACTCCTTTAAGACAGTTGGAAAAGGATTCCAGGTGAAGCTGGTCGAGAGGATGGCTACTTTGAAGAATCTAAAATCTAAAATATATTTAGATTTGTTTTGCACTTTTTTGGTTGCTACATGATTCCATATGTGTTATTTCATCGTATTATTATACAATGTAGAAAATAGTACAAATAAAGAAAAATCCTTGAAAGAGTAGGTGCGTCCAAACTTTTGACTGGTATTATTGGTATATTTAAGAAGCTGTATTTAAACTGTTTAAAATTGTACATTTACCAAATAAGACTGGGAAAAGTGTAAATTTACCAAATAAGACTGGGAAAAATCCACTTGAACGGCCCTCCAACTGGTAATTGCTAGTGGGAAACTAATTCCTCTATCATCCTGAGCAGGAACTCAAGTCATTTGTTCACCTGACCTAGAATTCCTTACAATCAAATGCCAACAGCTTTATCTTCCAAGATAATTCTCTTCGATTATAGTCACAGCCGTGTATCCCCCCCCCCCCACCCCAAGCAGATCCCTCATCGGCCCTGAAAGAACTTCACTGGACTCTATGTAAACTGGAAACCATACATTCTGGGGATGCATTTATTGTAGTTGGGGATTTTTAAGAAAGCTAACCTAAGAACAATACTTTCTAAATTCTATCAGCATATTGAATGCGCGACTCGAGCTGGTAGCAAACTGGTAGTATTCTGGACCATGGCTACTCTAACTTCCGCGATGCATACAAAGCCCTCCCCCGCCCTGCCTTCAGCAAATCTGACCATGACTCCATTTTGATGCTCCCAGCCTATAGACAGAAATGAAAACAGGAAACGCCCGTGCTCAGGTCTATCCAATGCTGGTCTGACCAATCTGATTCCACGCTTCAAGATTGCTTCGATCACGTGGACTAGGATATGTTCCGGATATCCTTAGACAATAACATTAGCAAGTGCATCGGCGATGTCGTACCCACTGTGACTATTAAAACCTTTCCTAACCAGAAACCGTGGATTGATGGCAGCATTCGTGCAAAACTGAAAGCGCGAACAACCTCTTAATCATTGCAGGGTGACTGGAAACATGATCGAATACAAACAGTGCAGCTATTCCCTCCGCAAGGCAATCAAACAAGTAAAGTGTCAGCGTAGAGACAAAGTATAGTTGCAATTCAATGGCTCAAAAACAAGACGTATGTGGCAGGGTCGACAGTCAATTACAAAAAGAAAACCAGCCCCATCACGGACATTGACGTCTTGCTCCCAGACAAATTAAACAACTTCTTTGCTCACTTTGAGGACAATACAGTGCCACTGACATGGCCTGCTACCACTGACACAGACCGCTCTCCTTCTCCGTGGCCAACATGAGTAAAACGTTTGCAGGCCCAGACGGCATCCCTAACCGGGTCCTCAGAGCATTGACAGACCAGCTGGCTGATGTGTTTACAGACATATTCAATCAATCCCTATCCCAGTCTGCTGTTCCCAAGAAAGCTACGGTAACTGAACTAAATGACTTATGCACTCACTTCTGTCATCATGAAGTGCTTTGAGAGACTAGTCAAGGATCACATCACCTCCACCCTACCTGATACCCTAGACCCACTCCAATTTGCTTACTGCCCCAATAGGTCCGCTGGCGATGCAATCGCCATCGAACTGCCCTATCCCATCTGGACAAGAGGAATACCTCTTGTGCAGCTATGTAAGAATGATGTTCATTGACTACAGCTCAGAATTTAACACCATAGTGCCCTCCAAACTTGTCATTACGGTCTCGACTCCACCCTGTGCAACTGGGTCCTGGACTTTGACAGGCCGCCCCCAGGTGGTGAAGGTAGGAAACAACATCTCCACCCCACTGATCCTCAACACTGGGGCCCCACAAGGGTGCATTTTCAGCCCTCTCCTGTACTCTCTGTTCACCCATGACTGCGTGGCCATGCACGCTTCCAACTCAATCATCAAGTTTGCAGACAACACTACAGTGGTACGCTTTATTACCAACAATGACGAGATGGCCTACAGGGAAGAGGTGAGGGCCCTCGGAGTGTGGTGTCAGGAAAATAACCTCTTACTCAACATCAACAAAACAAAGGAGATGATCGTGGACTTCAGGAAACAGCAGAGGGAGCCCCCCCCCCATCCCCCATCCACAGGACATTAGTGGAGAAGGTGGAATGTTTTAAGTTCCTCGGCGTACATATCACTGACAAACTGAATTGGTCCACCCACACAGACAGCGTGGTGAAGAAGGCGCAACAGTGCCTCTTCAACTTCAGGAGGCTGAAGAAATTTAGCTTGTCACCCAAAACACTCAAACTTTTACAGATGCACAATCGAGAGCATCCTTTCGGGCTGTATCACTGTCTGGTACTGCACCGCCCTCAACCGTAAGGCTCTCCAGAGGGTAGTGCGGTCTGCACAACGCATCACTGGGGGCAAACTACCTGCCTTCCAAGACACCCCTTTTTTTTCTACTGTGTTATTGACTTGTTAATTGTTTACTCCATGTGTAACTCTGTGTTGTCTGTTCACACTGCTATGCTTTATCTTGGCCAGGTTGCAGTTGCAAATGAGAACTTGTTCTCAACTAGCCTACCTGGTTAAATAAAGGTCAAATAAAAATAAAAAATAAACACCTACATCACCCATTGTCACAGGAAGGCCAAAAAGATCATCAAGGACAACAACCACCCGAGCCACTGCCTGTTTCCCCCGCTATCATCCAGAAGGTGTGGTTAGTACAGAGCTGGGACCGTGAGACTGAAAAACAGCTGCTATCTCAAGGCCATCAGACTGTTAAACAGCCATCACTAACTCAGTGAGGCTGCTGCCAACACTCAGACTCAAATCTTTGGCCACTTTAATAAATTGACTTAATAAAAGCTATCACTAGTCACTTTATTTAAAGCCACTTTATTAATGTTTACATATCCTACATTACTCATCTCATAAGTATATACGGCCATCTCTCATCCATATATTTAAATGTACATATTCTCATCCCTTTACATTTGTGTGTATAAGGTAGTTGTTGTGAATTTGTTAGATTACTTGTTAGATATTACTGCACGGTCAGAACTAGATGCACAAGAATTTCGCTACACTTGCATTAACATCTGCTAACCATGTGTATGTTACCAATAAGCTTTGATTTGAGCTCCCACTTCTCCCACATGCTGACATCCCCTACTAACGAAATTATCTCCATGACAGCATTTTCGGTAGTTAATTGCAAAAACATTTTATTTATAAAAAGTAATCTATTAATTTGGGTTTTGAACACAATCATTTGTTTCATGCTGTATTTATAGTTTATGGTTTATGCAGCATATCAGCGTTTCTCAGCAGAGTTCAAAGCATATGAATGCATCCAAATGGTATTTACAACTTCACAACCGGTAAATTCCTTCCTCCAACATAATTACAAACACAGCATTAGTCACAGCTGGGATGTAACAGGGCATAACATTATCAAAGCATTATCTATCAACTAGCACAAAGCATTATCTATCAACTAGCACAAAGCATTATCTATCGACTAGCACAAAGCATTATCTATCGACTAGCACAAAGCATTATCTATCGACTAGCACAAAGCATGATATATTTATCGGCCAAAAGAGCTTGTTGAAATCTTTTTCGACATCACAAGAGGATATACATTGCGCAATATATATTTATTTATCTAGAAGGCACTTTCCATAAAACATGAGTTGATTAATATAGAAAATAGAACCTTACCATACCGTTACAACACATCATCGTCATAGGCTGCAACGCATCGACTAAAGGCTATACATCTAGCCGAAAACAACCAAAGAACTGTGCTATTTTGGTCAATAACGTGACTTTTGTCTGATCTATCAAAAATCAGTCACATAGATATCAGATGCGAAGCAAGTCGTGGGAAAATAAGCATCTTATCAGCAAACCCTGTGAAGCGTTTTCTGTCCAAAATTACCCGAAATAGAGGAGGCGAGCGGCTCTCTGAAGCAGCAACCGGCGATTTATGTTTAGTTTATTACTTTGCCTTTAAGTTCAGAAGGCATCGATCTACCAAGCACCGAAAGATCCGCCCCTGATATTTTACCTTCAAAGCCCTCCTGCCCCTGGACTTCCTGCGAATGTCTCAGTTAACAAAAATCACAATGTCAATTCGCACAATGCATTCATGTGAGGTCTTTTAGACTACTTTTCTGACTTCATTTGAGGGACTTTTGATGGATGAGGCATATTATATCACAATAATATTCCATGTTGCATCACATGCAAGAGTTTGAATTCACACGCGGTATGTTATTTCTGAGCATTTATGTCTGGAGTTGTGGTTACAAATCAAGAATGCGTATGAAGCATTCAATAAGAATAATATTTCATTATGAAAGCAATGGACATTACTTAGCTTAATGTTACCTCCAAACAGTTTTAAAAACTACTTGCTATATATTCAAATATAATGTAATTGCAATGTCCTGGTAGGGTATTGAATGACCATTGTACTTTTGTGCATAAAAATCACATTTGCGCGTGAAAACGTTAAGTTGTTATATTGGAGTAGGCCTAATATTATCAAATCAAATCAAATCAAATTTATTTATATAGCCCTTCGTACATCAGCTGATATCTCAAAGTGCTGTACAGAAACCCAGCCTAAAACCCCAAACAGCAAACAATGCAGGTGTAAAAGCACGGTGGCTAGGAAAAACTCCCTAGAAAGGCCAAAACCTAGGAAGAAACCTAGAGAGGAACCGGGCTATGTGGGGTGGCCAGTCCTCTTCTGGCTGTGCCGGGTAGAGATTATAACAGAACATGACCAAGATGTTCAAATGTTCATAAATGACCAGCATGGTCAAATAATAATAAGGCAGAACAGTTGAAACTGGAGCAGCAGCACAGTCAGATGGACTGGGGACAGCAAGGAGCCATCATGTCAGGTAGTCCTGGGGCACGGTCCTAGGGCTCAGGTCCTCCGAGAGAGAGAAAGAAAGAGAGAATTAGAGAGAGCATATGTGGGGTGGCCAGTCCTCTTCTGGCTGTGCCAGGTGGAGATTATAACAGAACGTGGCCAAGATGTTCAAATGTTCATAAATGACCAGCATGGTTGAATAATAGTAAGGCAGAACAGTTGAAACTGGAGCAGGAGCATGGCCAGGTGGACTGGGGACAGCAAGGAGTCCTCATGTCAGGTAGTCCTGGGACATGGTCCTAGGGCCCAGGCCAGTTGAAACTGGAGCAGCAGCATGGCCAGGTGGACTGGGGACAGCAAGGAGTCATCATGTCAGGTAGTCCTGGGGCATGGTTCTAGGGCTCAGGTCCTCCGAGAGAGAGAAAGAAAGAGAGAAGGAGAGAATTAGAGAACGCACACTTAGATTTACACAGGACACCGAATAGGACAGGAGAAGTACTCCAGATAAGCAAACTGACCCTAGCCCCCCGACACATAAACTACTGCAGCATAAATACTGGAGGCTGAGACAGGAGGGGTCAGGAGACACTGTGGCCCCATCCGAGGACACCCCCGGACAGGGCCAAACAGGAAGGATATAACCCCACCCACTTTGCCAAAGCACAGCCCCCACACCACTAGAGGGAAATCTTCAACCACCAACTTACCATCCTGAGACAAGGCCGAGTATAGCCCACAAAGATCTCAGACACGGTACAACCCAAGGGGTGGGGGGAACCCAGACAGGCCGACCACAACAGTGAATCAACCCACCCAGGTGACGCATCCCCCCCAGGGACGGCACGAGAGAGCCCCAGCAAGCCAGTGACTCAGCCCCGTAACAGGGTTAGAGGCAGAGAATCCCAGTGGAAAAAGGGGAACCGGCCAGGCAGAGACAGCAAGGGCGGTTCGTTGCTCCAGAGCCTTTCCGTTCACCTTCCCACTCCTGGGCCAGACTACACTCAATCATATGACCCACTGAAGAGATGAGTCTTCAGTAAAGACTTAAAGGTTGAGACCGAGTTTGCGTCTCTGACATGGGTAGGCAGACCGTTCCATAAAAATGGAGCTCTATAGGAGAAAGCCCTGCCTCCAGCTGTTTGCTTAGAAATTCTAGGGACAATTAGGAGGCCTGCGTCTTGTGACCGTAGCGTACGTATAGGTATGTACGGCAGGACCAAATCAGAGAGGTAGGTAGGAGCAAGCCCATGTAATGCTTTGTAGGTTAGCAGTAAAACCTTGAAATCAGCCCTTGCTTTGACAGGAAGCCAGTGTAGAGAGGCTAGCACTGGAGTAATATAGATAATTATGTATCTATAAAAATGTTGAAGATTACATTTGCTGCATGACAGATGTCATGCATGAAAGACACACCTGGGAAAAAAAACATGTCTGTCATTGTTGTCAATAGTCGACTGACGTGACGTGTTAAAGACGCATGTCAAAAGACAAGAGTGCTGTTCCCGAAAGACCACCATTGGTGCGTGACACCCTTTACGGTTGACAGATCCTTAAATTTCACCATCTACCAAAAAGTGCCGTTCTTTGCTAGGCACTGGAAAACTTCACCTGTCTTTGTGTTTGAAATAAATGTATATTTGAGTTTTTATTTTATATGATTGGTTAAATCAAGCCATCTGAAACGCAGACACACAAACTAGAAAGACACATACATGCACTATTATTTCATATTTCATTATTTCACTATTATTTCATTATCATTAAAAACAAATCTGTATTTATTATTTTATATCTGTATTATATAGTAAACGAATGAACAACAACACTTAGGCTTCTACTTCCAGCTGATATATACTATATGCATTTTATGGACAGAATCTATTTAACCTCTCCCATCTATTTCTGATGTCCATCCAGTTTGAATTCTATTTGCCATATATTTTTAACTGTGCTGTTTCACAAAAGTTCTAATATATGTTCTGACATACATTTTACAGATACAGTATATTTTATATTCGTTTTCTTGTTGTTATTAGTTCCACCCTTTAGCTCCATTCAACCACTCCCATCTATCTCTTAACACCATCCATATTGGATTTCTATTCGTCATATATTTTTCAACTGTACTGTGATGCTTGACAAAAGTACTGAACCTTTCTATTCTCATAGTTTCTACAGATTGTAAATGAAAGAACAATATTTTGCTAAAAGTATTATTATATTTTTGATCGATTGACTATGCCTTTTCAAATCACCCAGTATTGTTATCTGCATTATTAGTTCCAGGTATATGTTGCAATTCCCTTCCTGGACTTGTAACCAAAAACAAGCTACATATGGACAGTACCAAAATAAACGATCTGTCTCTTCGCAGCAAATTCTGCAGAGCTGGGAAGTTTGTATCAACCATAAATATAACATTCTATTGGTGGCAATATTTATACATTTTTATTTATTTACCCTTTTTTTCCTCAGTTTCGATCTTGTCCCATCACTGCAACTCTCCAATGGGCTCGGGAGGCGAAGGTCGAGTCATGCGTCCTCCAAAACATGACCCGCCAAAGCGCTCTTTTTAACACCCGCCGCTTAACCCAGAAGCCAGTGGCACGAATATGTCGGAGGAAGCACAGTTCACCTGACGACGAGGTCAGCCTGTAGGTGCCCAGCCCGCCACAAGGAGTCCCTAGAGCGCGATGAGTCAAGTAAAGCCCCTCCCCCCACGGCCAGTGGTGTGAAGTACTTAAGTAAAAATACTCTAAAGTTCTACTTTTTGGGGTATTTCTACTTTAATTTACTATTTATATTTTAGACAATGTACTTTTTACTCCATACATTTTCCCTGACACCCAAAGATACACCTCCAATTGACTCAAATGATGTCAATTAGTCTATCAGAAGCTTCCAAAGCCATGATATCATTTTATGGAATTTTCCAAGCTGTTTAAAGGCACAGTCATCTTACTGTGTGTAAACGTCTGACCACTGGAATTGTGATACAATGAATTATAAGTGAAATAATCTGTCTGTAAACAATTGTTGGAAAAATGTCTTGTGTCATGCACAAAGTAGATGTCCTCGCCTCAGACTGCTGAGCCACTTGGGGGGCCCGGTTGCAAGAATTTTGTATAATCATTTAAATTAAAAAATTCTACATTTTGAATCAGGCGCGGTTTTGCATATCAGCTCATAAAAACCCAAGACCCAAAACAATTTGCATACCGCCCAAACACATCCACAGATGATGCTATCTCTATTGCACTCCACACTGCCCTTTCCCACCTGGAAAAAAGGAACACCTATGTGAGAATGCTTTTCATTGACTACAGCTCAGTGTTCAACACCATAGTGCCCTCAAAGCTCATCACTAAGCTAAGGATCCTGGGACTAAACACCTCCCTCTGCAACTGGATCCTGGACATCTTGACGGGCCACCCCCAGGTGGTGAGGGTAGGTAGCAACACATCTGCCACGCTGATCCTCAACACTGGAGCCCCCCAGGGGTGCGTGCTCAGTCCCCTCCTGTACTCACTGTTCATCCACAACTGCATGGCCAGGCATGACTCCAACACCATAATTAAGTTTGCAAACAACACAACAGTGGTAGGCCTGATCATTGACAGAGACCGGGCCAGATGGTGCCAGAATAAGAACCTATCCCTCAACCAAGACAAAGGAGATGATTGTGGACTACAGGAAAAGGAGGACCGAGCACACTCCCCATTCTCATCGACGGGGCTGTAGTGGAGCAGGTTGCGAGCTTCATGTTCCTTGGTGTCCACATCAGCAACAAACTAGAATGGTCCAAACACACCAAGACAATCGTGAAGAGGGCACGGCAAAGCCTATTCCCCCTCAGGAAACTAAAAAGTTTTAGCATGGGTCCTGAGATCCTCAAAAGGTTCTACAGCTGCAACACCGAGAGCATCCTGACTGGTTGCATCACTGCCTGGTCCGGCAATTGCTCTGCCTCCGACAGCAAGGCACTACAGAGGGTAGTGCGTATGGCCCAGTACATCACTGGGGCTAAGCTGCCTGCCATCCAGGACGTCTACACCAGGCGGTGTCAGAAGAAGGCCCAAAAATTGTCAAAGATCCCAGCCACCCCAGTCATGGACTGTTCTCTCTATTTGCACTGTGTGCCTCCCCTCCCAACCATACTTTTACACTGCTGCTACTCTCTGTTTATCATTTACGCATAGTCACTTTAACTATACATTCATGTACATACTACCTCAATTGGCCCAACCAACCAGTGCTCCCGCACATTGGCTAACCAGGCTATCTGCATTGTGTCCCACCACCCACCATCCGCCAACCCCTCTTTTACGCATCTGCTACTCTCTGTTCATCATATAGCCCGACTAACCGGTGTCTGTATGTAACCTCTCTACTGTATATAGCCTCTTTACTGTATATAGCCTCTACTGTATATAGCCTCTCTACTGTATATAGCCTCTCTACTGTATACTGCCTCTCTACTGTATATAGCCTCTACTGTATATAGCCTCTACTGTATATAGCCTCTCTACTGTATATAGCCTCTCTACTGTATATAGCCTCTCTACTGTATATTATAGCCTCTACTGTATATAGCCTCTCTACTGTATATAGCCTCTCTACTGTATATAGCCTCTCTACTGTATACTGCCTCTCTACTGTATATAGCCTCTACTGTATATAGTCTCTACTGTATATAGCCTCTCTACTGTATATAGCCTCTACTGTATATAGCCTCTACTGTATATAGCCTCTCTACTGTATATAGCCTCACTACTGTATATAGCCCCTCTACTGTATATAGCCTCTCTACTGTATATAGCCTCTCTACTGTATATAACCTCTACTGTATATAGCCCCTCTACTGTATATAACCTCTCTACTGTATATAGCCTCTCTACTGTATATAGCCTCACTACTGTATATAGCCTCTCTACTGTATATAGCCTTGCTACTGTATATAGCCTCTCTACTGTATATAGCCTCACTACTGTTATTTTCACTGTCTTTTACTGTTGTTTTTATTTCTTTACTTACCTATTGTTCACCTAATACCTTTTTTGCACTATTGGTTAGAGCCTTTAAGTAAGCGTTTCACTGTAAGGTCTACTACACCTGTTGTATTCGGCGCACGTGACAAATACACTTTTATTTGATAAACCATGTGCCGTGGAATCGGTGCATCGAAAATTTCTTCACCACTATTTTGCAATCTATATGCCACTGCAGTCAATTCTTTGGTCCTTAAATGAAGCTGGTAATAAATAATAAAATCTCCCCATTTGATTAATGCAGGGCCGACATCCAGCCCCTTCCTCTTGACTCTTCCTTTTTTGTGGCTGCTATTAGTTGGTTGTAATTTTGGGAGAAAGAGAGACTGCATGCAGAATTTTGCAAAAATATCATCCATGTACAGCATAACACACCAAATAATGCATGCAGAGCAGAATTAGGCTGATACCCGCTAATTATCCAAATCCAGAAAATAACTGTCCTATTCTCAACCACCTAAAAGGAAGCGATTCCCAAACCTTCCATAACAAAGCCATCACCTACAGAGAAATTAACCTAGAGAAAAGTCCCCTAAACAAGCTGGTCCTGGGGCTCTGTTCATAAACACAGACCCCACAGAGCCCTAGGACAGCAACAGCATCACAAATAGACCCAACCAAATAATGAGAAAACAAAAAGGTAATTACTTGACACATTGGAAAGAATTCACAAAAAATACTGAGCAAACTACAATGCTATTTGGCCCTTTGGTACACAGTGGCAGAAGACCTAAAATGAAGGAAAGCCTTGACTATGTACAGACTCAGTAGGATAGCCTTGCTATTGAGAAAGGCCTCTCTTCTCTTGAGAGAGAGAGAGCCGATGTACACACTGCCCACAAAATGACCATATTAGAGACACATATATCCCCCAGATTGCACAGAACCACAAAGAATTTGAAAAACAAATCCAATTTTGAAAAGCTCATATCTATTGGGCGAAATACCACAGGGTGCAATCATTCTTGTTGCCACAAAAGGGCAACCAGTGAAGAACATTGTAAATACAACCCATATATTTATGTATTTCCCCTTAACAATCTGCACATCGTTACAACACTGTATATAGACATAATATGACATTTGAAACGTTTGATTATTTTGGAATTTTTGTGAGTGTAACGTTTACTGTGCATTTTTTTTAAATTATTTTTTTCACTTTTGTTTATTATGTATTTCACTTGCTTTGGCAATGTAAACATGTTTCCCATGCCAATAAAGCCCCTTAAATTGACAACAATTGAATTTAGAGAGAGAGTCGGGGCCTGAGGTGTGAATCAGGTGGATAATTTTGAATTGATTTACAATATTAAACAGAAATATACTTACTATGAAAAGGATAAATAGCTTTGTGGTTTGACCATCAGACATACACTACATTGGATAGAAGTGCACTACATCGCATGCATGTTGTAACACATGCACTACATACAAATAACTTGTATGTACAGTATATGTCAACTGATATGTAAGAAAGCATTAAATTGATAGATGTGACTGAATTTAGGCCAATGGTATAGGCCTCTCTTTTTTTCTCAGTATTTTGTCTGTACAGGAGCCGTTTTTTTCTAGATTCATATTTTAAAGATGTCCTTCAGAAAATAAAAAATTACTTTAAAAAGGGAATATCCCAAATTTAAATATATCAAAGTACACACACTAAACAAACGTTTTTTTGAGCAAAATAGTTTTTTTAGACAACTGCAAACTGCAAGGGGTTGGTCTGATGGGAATCCGTGATGTCATCAGCCACCCCCCTTGCTTGAGGAACAATAGAGGAGCAACACGGATCAAAATAGCAACCCCCCCGCCCCTCCACTTGTGCTATGTCATGACATACCTGGACAACCCGTAGAGATGTGTCTTTTGTTAAGTAAATCAGGTGTTAAATTAGGTGGAGACTAGAGTGTCCCTTTAAATGTATGTGGTTCTGTCCTTGAGCTGTTTTTGTCTATTATTGTCCTGTGTTATGTCATGTTTAATGTTCTGTATGGACCCCAGGAAGAGTAGTTGCTGTTTTTGTCTATTATTGTCCTGTGTTATGTCATGTTTAATGTTCTGTATGGACCCCAGGAAGATTAGTTGCTGTTTTTGTCTATTATTGTCCTGTGTTATGTCATGTTTAATGTTCTGTATGGACCCCAGGAAGAGTAGTTGCTGTTTTTGCAACAGCTAAGGGGGATCCTAATTCTCACATTAACCAGTGGAAATGGATTTCTACTCAACACAGTGGAAGCTATTGTGGGACCAATGTGTGATTAAAATAACCTAATGGATAGAATACAACAAGCAAATAATGGCATGGCGCAACAACACAATTGTATGTTATTTGTTTGTCACTGCCTCAGTGTCATTGTCAATGTCATTTCTTGTTTTTATAGCAACATAGTTCATATTTCCACTGATTCCTGATTGTAGTTTTACAGCCCAACATGTATGTATTATGGGGTAGTTGGCTTTTAAAATGTACACACATTTTATTTACACCTGATAAGTATATATATTTAAATGTAATCGGAATAGTTCAGAGATATTTCAAGAATGAATCAATCAATCAAATGAGAAATTAATATCATCATGTGCATAGACAAATATTCAATATGTTCTTATTCTAAACACTAAAACTCATGTTTAAGTGCCCTAGACTTTATGTTTTGTTTGGAACAGAATTAAGATCAGAAAATAATTTGAAGATTAATATCCTCAATATTACAGACATTTTTAAGTCAGAAATAGTTTCCCCCATGTTGTAGGCTTGTACTATTTGACAGGGCGCTTTAGCCCAGAGAGTCTCATGAGAGCATTCCGGTTTGGTAAAGTCCGTTTGGAATTTGAATAGCACAGAAGAACCGCCTCTGTCTGATAGGGCCTGATCATCTCAAATGGGCGGAGTTTGCATGTCAATCAATGGCGAACGCAGGTCTCTATTGGCGCAAGCCGTTGTGGGCAGACTCTTCGAAATATATATACTCCGGCAATGTGTGCCTAGCAAATGATTTCTTGCTCGCTTACAGAGGGAAGCGGACAGCCGTGTTCAATGTTTCACCACAGAGCTGACTTAGCCTTCGCCCCCAATAGAAATATCGTGACTTCCACTGAGAGAAAGTCGCTTTTCTGCGTCAGAGAGGAGCGGGAAACGACTAGATCACCGTCATGATCAACACGACGGAGTGTGCAGTGGATGCACAAAGTCTAATATCTATTTCCTTACGGAAGATTCACAACTCCAGGACGCAGAGAGGAGGCATCAAGCTGCACAAAAACCTCCTGGTGTCCTATGTGTTGAGGAACGCCAGGCAGGTCTACATGAACGAGAAGTACGCGGAGATCTACAGGATGCAGCAGTACGAAGAGGTGATGACCGTCTGCAACGAGATCCAGGAGTTAAACCCGCTGGATTTGTCCGAGGATTGTGAGGAGCAGAGGGGGGACTGCTGCGGCAACGGCGGGGTGAGCGAGCCGGCGAGTCTGTGTTGTGCTCTGCTGCCAGTGAGCCAACTCGTAGCAGTGCAGTCAGCGCATATGCAACCCCCCTCCGCATGCTCCGCGCCTCTCTCTCTCCAAAGCGACGAGGTCTGCAAGGAGACAGAGCCCTCGTTTTACCAGAGCTGTTGTGCGGAGGCTTACCCTGTATCGAATTGCGAGTTTTCCCCGGTGAACAACTTACACTGCAACAAAACGACGGTGCTCGATTTGGACACGCACGTAGTGACTACTGTGGAGAATGGGTACCTTCACCAGGACTGCTGCGCGTCTCTCCAACAGTGCTGCCAGGGCGCACAGTACTCAGGCAAGAAACGCAAGGTTGACTTTGAATATTATATATCCGATATTGAGGAGGTACCGGATTTTACGCCGTGTAAAAGAGCGAGATTTGAGGATTGTTCCTATGCAAATTCGGAACACTTGGACACTTCGAACATTTCCAATCTGATCTCGATCTTCGGTTCGGGGTTTTCTGGGCTGGTGAGCAGACAGGCGGACATAGAGCAAGCCTTAGCCTTGAACGGACAGTTCTGTAGCAAACAAGCCCTATCGAGTCTTGGGGCAATGACTAGAGCTATAGTAGCTTTTTGACTCTATGGTAAACTAGAATGAAACACTTTATGAAATTGTACAAAGTATAAATCAAATCGGCTTTATTTTTTTTGCAGGAAAGGGTATTTAAACATTGAACCGTTTGTTTGTTGACTTTTGTTTTCACAGGGAGGGAGAGAAAGGTTGTTGCCGCATGTGATGGGCAAGCTTTAATTTTAAACCTACAATGTCTACATAACACATTTTACATAGTAGTTGTGAATTTTATCTAACGAAGTTGATTTCGTTGCCTTAAACCCAACGCATACTACTGGTAGCTATTGTTGCTAACATTGAAAGTGGTTGAATGTCTAGATCGCGGATCATGTTGTTGATCACTCCAGAACTGTTTTGAACACAATGTCTCCTTTTAAAGACACTACACAAGTAGTGTGACCGAATAGCAATCATATAATGTATCCCCAGCTCAATCTAACTGGAAAAGTGTGGCCATGGATGGCTTTACAAAATGCTTTTGTTGTGCGTCGCAGTTTCATTCGGCAAAAATAACTAACATAAAGCTGTGGCAGGCTATTTATTACACAAGCACGGTTGTGTTGTACTTGGGTATCATGCATCTATCTCTGGGTTGATATTTAAACCTTGTGTATAGAGACTCTTAGCCTACCACTGATGTGCTTAGAATATGTTACATGGGAACTATGTGGTACATTCTCACCACATATAAATTGACAGGTGAAGGCGCAATGGTTCAGACTTAAATTTCCCTATCAAACTCCTGGGTGCATTAACTAAACCAGCTTGCTGTGTCTCCATTGATCTGCTAGTTGTACCCATCTTCCCACCTCTCCTCTGACCAGAACCATTACTTTGGCTACTCCAACTCCCAGAGTGCATGTGTAATCTAATAAATCCAGGTAGTTTTTGACAGTTTTGTTTGTTGAGCTCCCCTCTCCCTCTTAACCTATAACAAAAAGTTATTGATCAAGCCTTCACAGTAATTCATGATGCCAACATGGCTTGGTTTTGTGAGTTTTTGTTTTATTTTCTTAAATCTTATTACCTTTTGTTCTAAAAAGGCAAGCTCCTGATTTAGCCATACATCAACACATTATAAGCACTATGTGTACTGAAAGATGTTTCCAGACTTCCTCTTCATATTTAGTTTGTATTCTTGTATTTTTTGTGCATATTAAATGGTATATCACCGGGTAAAACTGTTTAAGAAAATATTTGTTAAATTTATAATCTTAATAAAAAATTGAAAACGATCAACTCTCCTTGATTTATTGTTTGAATGGCACATGCTGGTCAAATGTTATTTCCTATAAGGGAGAGAGGTAGGCCTATTTGGTAACCAGTGTTCCAAAAGAAGAATGGACCCTTCATTCACGGATATGTTGCATAGGCCTACACACATTATCTTCTCACATCATTGTAGACCTTGTTATCAACACAAAGGTATCCATGAAATATGTTGTGTGTTTTGGGATACTACATTTCATTTCAAGAAACTCATAGTATAGCCAACACTTTGGTATAGCTAGACCTTTTTGGACTGTTATTTACAGCATTACTGTTATTGATGGGGCATCCTTGTTTAAATGTAAAAAATAAATATATATAATAAAAATAAGTAGCCTGCTATGAGTTGTTACAACTTTACAACTTGGTTGTTACAACCATGTGGAGTGCAATGCTGTAAGAACAATGAAGGTATTTAATATCTAATAGTGCTTTTTAAACTCGTTTACTTGAAAAGGCAGTGGCTAATTTCTAGTCCCAAACTCGCATAGGACTGTGTGTATTGGTTAGTTAGTGCACGCTCGAGCTGACTGGGACTCTGCGCGTGCACATTCTTGGCCCGACATTTTGCCCAAACTTGCAGTCGTGTTATCTCTGCTATATGCCACTTGGTGGTGTTCTTCGAAATCAATGAATGAAGGTATTAGAAAGCCTTTGTAGCGGCACCTCAGGCTGACCTCGGCTTCTCTGCTTCTCCCCCCTCGCCACCCCTCCCCCCAGCAGTCATCCACCCCGCTTCCCACCCCTCCTCCTGTCGCCCTCGTTTTTATTCCAACCAGAAACCTCTCGACGCCGCTCAATTTAACACACCGCAGTACGTCCAACACGTCAACGCAGCTATGGTTTCGCCTAACCTACTCTTTCAAGTCTCCGTTGCTGACACTGTTTGCCATTAGCCTTTGGGCATATTCATTTGGTATAGGTAGGTCGTAAATAGAAAGCTTAACTAACTCTGCGCGTCGGTTTTCTTAGATTAGACTATTATTTAGCATGATTGGACGAAACTACGACAAATAATGGAAGATCTACCATTTTTTTATAGACTATAGGTTACAATTAATTTAGATATTTCTGAATAACGGGTAATGGACATTTGATTGTGCTTTTTTATAATTTGGATTATTAGGTCGCTATAGGCGGGTTTCATCTCCAGAAAGCGATGATGGAATAGAATTGTATATAATAAACCTTTAAAATGAGAGCGTTCCTCTCCTACTGTAACAAATTAGGGTTCGTTTAGTGGTGTAGAGCGAGCTCCTCCGCGTGGATTCCAAAGGAATAGCAACTATCTCAGATATAATTCTAAAGATTGGTGCTGTCAGAGAATGTGGTTTCACGTTACAATGACACAACTGGCCATAATATCATTTATTTGTTTATTTTGATCCTCATTAGTCCAGTTGAGAGATTAAATTATTTTCCATTTTATGGTACAAGTATGAAACTTGGTACACTACTACTAGATACTTTAAGGAACATTTTAAAGATTGGAGGCAGTCTGGGAAGCCTGTCAGTCAACCAGGGCGGCCATTTGAATAAATGGATCTGTGTTACCTATGTCAAATCTTTCAGCTTCCTGAGGGGGAAAAGGCATTGTCGTGCCCTCTTCACAACTTTCTTGGTGTGTTTGGAACATGATAGTTTGTTGGTGATGTGGACACCAAGGAACTTGAAACTCAACCCTCTCCACTATAGCTCCGTTGATGTGAATGGGGGTATGTTCGGCCATCCTTTTCCTGTAGTCCACGATCATCTCCTTCATCTTGCTCACGTTGAGGGAGTGGTTGTTGTCCTGGCACCACACTGAATACACCCCCACACCATTATTCTGCCACAACCATGCATCACTATAGGGATGGTCCCAGGTTTCCTCCAGATGTGACGCTTGGCATTCATGCCAAATAGTTTAATCTTGGTTTCATCAGACCAGAGAATCCTGTTTCTCGTGACCTGAACCCTTTAGGTGCCTTTTGGCAAACTCCAAGTGGGCTCTCATATGCCTTTTACTGAGGAGAGGTTTCCGTCTGACCACTCTACCACAAAGGCCTGATTGGTGGAGTGCTGAAGAGATAGTTGTCCTGGATGGTTCTCCCATCTCCACAGAGGGACTCTGGATCTCTGTCAGAGTGACCATCAGATTCTTGGTCACCTCTCTGACCAAGGCCCTTCTCCCCCTGATTGCTCAGTTTGTCTGGGTGGCCAGCTCTATGTCGAGTCTTGGTGGTTCCAAACCTCTTCCATTCATTAATGATGGAGGCCACTGTGTTCTTGGGTACCTTCAATGCTGCAGACATTTTTTGGTACCCTTCCCCCAGATCTGTGCCTCGACACAATCCTGTTTCGGAGCTCTACGGACAATTCCTTTGACCTCATGGCTTGGTTTTTGCTCTGACATGCACTGTCAACTGTGGGACCTTATAAAGACATGTGTGTGCCTTTACAAATCATGTCCAATCAATTGAATTTACCACAGGTGAACTCCAATCAACTTGTAGAAATATTTTGGGCATGATCAATTGAAACAGGATGCACCTGAGCTAAATTTAGTGTCTCATGGCAGAGTCTGAATACTTATGTAAATAAGGTATTTCAGTTTTTTTTATTATTAATACATTTGCAAAAAAATGTACAAAAACCAGTTTTTTCTTAGATAATCGTACAAGCAATAATGACATTGACACATTATGCGACAAAACTGAAAACAATTGTCCAACACATCAGTGGACACTCAAACTAAAAACAAAACAATCTTAGAATTGCTGAAGAATTAGTGTCTCAAATCATCCAATGCAGGGAAACACATGCAAATCATATTTATATCATACCCCATATTGGGACCTTGAGTCTTTGATTTCATTTTTAAAAAATTATTTTACCTTTATTTAACTAGGCAAGTCAGTTAAGAACAAATTCTTATTTTCAATGACGGCCTAGGAACAGTGGGTTAACTGCCTGTTCAGGGGCAGAACGACAGATATGTAACTTGTCAGCTCAGGGATTTGATACAGAGAGGAGGGGGTAAGAGCTATACATTAGGCCACTCATAGCAAAGCGCAAGTGCTTGTCTATGCATCCAATGTTTATCTAAAACAAGGTGTCACGACTTCCGCCGAAGTCAGCACCTCTCCTTGTTCGAGCGGCGGTCGACGTCACCTGTCTTCTAGCCATCGCCCCTCCAACTTTCATTTTCCATTTGTTTTGTCTTGGATTTCTGCACACCTGGTTCACATTTGCTCATCTGATTAAATGTTTATTACCCTCTGTACCCCCCCATGTCTGTGTGTGGAATTGTTTGTTTTGTTATGTGTGGTTCGCATCAGGCTGGTTCGCGTCAGGCTGGTTCGCGTCAGGCTGGTTCGCATCAGGCTGGTTCGCGTCAGGCTGGTTCGCGTCAGGCTGGTTCGCGTCAGGCTGGTTCGCGCCAGGCTGGTTCGCGTCAGGCTGGTTCGCATCAGGCTGGTTCGCGTCAGGCTGGTTCGCGTCAGGCTGGTTCGCGTCAGGCTGGTTCGCGTCAGGCTGGTTCGCATCAGGCTGGTTCGCATCAGGCTGGTTTGCGTCAGGCTGGTTCGCATCAGGCTGGTTCGCATCAGGCTGGTTCACATCAGGCTGGTTTGCGTCTGGTATGTGTTTTGCCCCATGTGTTTTCTTTGTTGTACCGTTGGTGCACTTTGGGAATTATCGCTGTTTTCCTTGGGCATGAATAAAGTGCGCCTGTTATCACCCACCTCTGCTCTCCTGCACCTGACGTACCTTCAACCAGTTGCGCACATCGTGACACAAGGCTCACCTATCCCTGTAGATCAGGGTCGTGTTCATTAGGGCATGCAATGGAAAACGGAAAACAAATATTACACAACGGAAAATGAAATTCTTTAATTTCTTATTCTTTTGAGTCCAGGTAGTTCGTCCCTCTTTCAGTCTGTTTTTTTATCCATCTGGAAGCTAATGAACACTACCCGATCAGCATTTTTACATTTACAGAAATAAAAAGACACACTGGTAAAGGTGCACACGCTTTTAGTATTGCATTGAGTATGACTGACAGCTTTCCTCAATATATGCACTTGAACACAAACAAACAAGTAGTTTCTGGATGCTTCAAACTTCAGGGGAGAGAACAAAACCAAATCGAGTCACTGATTCTTGTTTTGGCATCATTAGCTTTGGGGTTGGTGTGTGTGCTAACATTGGGGATTAATTGTGGGGGTGGGCTGTGTGAGGGTGGAACATTCCTCCACAAGGATTGTTGGGAATTTGGTCTCTCCGTCACACACAGGGTTTCCTTCCATGGCCGTCAGGGCTTCACGGGTTGTGCTGAATGACAGGGAACTTCTCCAAGCACTAGAATGAGATGAGGAGAAAGAAAGGAGGTGGGTTACAATAATTAATAGAGATAAAAAGAAGATTAAATAAATCAGAAAAATAAATATGGGGGGTTAAAAAGAAAGAGGGAGATGGAGCCTCAAGAGGAGAGGGAGAAATACATCATGAGAAGAGAGAGCAAGTGGTACAGTCTGCTCTTTACTCTAGCCCGGTTTTGGTTTTCCATACCAGCCGAATAGCTATGGACTGTAGGCCATTCAGAACCATTAACCATTCTATGGTTTGGTCTAGGTAAGATAACACAAGGGGAGACTAGTTAGCATGAACAAGTATTGCTTTAGCGACTGGAGATACCACAGGGTTGCTAGCATTGGTCGTTATCAGCTCACCTTTCATCTCCTCCACAGCTGCAGTCCACAGCTCAATTACCTCGGACTGTTACAATTTGGTCGTATTTACAATGTCATTGAGTATTGCATCTGCCTTTCGTGTAGTTTCCCAGACTCCTTTACACCCAACGAGACATTTATATATATACTCTCAATGGATTGGATGTCTCAAAGGCATTGAAGTGGCAAGTTTTTCAGACTACATTTGTAGTGCGTTGGATCAATTGTTGTTTTAGTTTCGATTGTTTGCGAGACTTGAGTTTATCTTTTTACTTTCATGTCTATTCCCACAAAGGTGTGCGATGCATGACCAAAAGACATTCAAATAATCTGCAAATGACTCTTACTACATTTTATTTGCACTAGCTAAGGTGCTCCCTTCAGCAGTAAATAATAACCAAGTGTGTATAGTGTACTTGATCGGTAGGCTAACCATGTGGTAGGCAAAAAAACATGCATTTTTCTCCTGCCAATGCTCTACTCTTTAAATGTTGGTGTGAAATTGTGCTCTTGCATTTGAAGTCTTTTGCAGATTTATTAACCAGCCAACTTCACACTCAGATCATTGGCATATGAAACTTTGATAAATAAAATGAGTTTTTCGAGTACAGTCCTTTTTTGAGCTCTCGACACTGGTCACAACATTTCTAGTTAACACTTCAGAAAACACACTGTGTGCTGAAACATTGGTTTACCCATTAGATTGTTGGGAGCATATATAGTGTGTGACTTTATTTATATATACAACATCTGTAGTGGCCAAGAGTCAAATCATTCAATGTCTCCTTGTGCCTCCTTCCGTTGGAAATTACTTATTTCTGAAAGTTACGTGGCTCAAAGTAATAAACGATGTGAATCCACAGCAATTGGCCAGGTGGGACTTTTCCCCCAAAACTCACAAAAGATTTAGATGTATGGAGTCAAAATTATTGGTGCACAACCTTGGGTAACACTTTATTTTACAGTATTTACCTGGTATTTACGTCAATATTACAAGGTATTACATGGTAATGACATAACAATACACAATAAAAAAACTATTTTGGTTCCTTTGTGGTTCATACAACAGGCACCGTGAGATGGGACACTGGTACCCAGTAACAGATGTATCTAAAGTAAGTATTTGTTCAATCAGACTTGATTAAGTCTGCAAATTAACACACCAAAAAACACCCACGCCAGTGTCAGGATAAACTTTGGAACAGAACATATTTTCTGGGAGTTTCATGTTTTATTGTTGAGCCCTGGCAGAGGTGAAGAGATTCCCTATGTGGGGCCAGGGGAGGGAGAGTGGAATGCGAGCTGATGGCTGCTCCAGCCTGGGACAGATAGAGAGAGAGGGGGAGGATGGAGGAGGGGGGAGAGAGTTAGCAGACAGCTTGGCCCCTCAGCTCTGGGAGGACTTGCAGGCCCACTCTCAAATACACAGGATGTGGGATCAGGCAGGAGAAGGGGGTGGGGCCAGCGCTGCACACACACAGTTCCGCACTCTCAGTTCCTCTCTCATTTAACCCTTGACTGCCTCTCTCTGACTTGTCAACAGAATCATTAGCCTTCTCTCTTCATAACAAATTAGTATTTATAATAGCACCACAAGATAGGACATGATTCAAATCTACAGTACCAGTCAAACGATTGGACACATCTACTCATTCCAGAGTTTTTCTTTATTTTTACAATTTTCTACGTTGTAGAATAATAGTGAAGACATCACATTTGAAATGTGACATGTGACATCACCTTGATGAAATTGATTCAGTATAGATTTGATACCACCTCATATGATGGTTACGGTCCTATCTTGTCCACAGAAAACAATATACATTCATAAATGGTGCCCATTCTGAACCTGATTCTGTATACTGTGATGTGCGACACGGCAGCTGCCTAAGATGTCTTATGTACTTGCTGTACACAGATGATCTCCCTCTGGGGCGCTCCGATGTTATGGCAACAATGTTTGCTGATGATACCACTGTCTAAGTAACAGGCAATTCTGCAGGGCAGCTTAAAGAGGCTCTTGAATCTGACATGAACTATTTCAAATTGGATAACCCAAACAAATTAGTGGTAAATTCAAAAGGAAAACCATGGCAATGCTAATATGTACAAAGAGGAGAGGGAAGAAACCATGGCAATGCTAATATGTACAAAGAGGAGAGGGAAGAAACCATGGCAATGCTAATATGTACAAAGAGGAGAGGGAAGAAACCATGGCAATGCTAATATGTACAAAGAGGAGAGGGAAGAAACCATGGCAATGCTAATATGTACAAAGAGGAGAGGGAAGGGCAATGAAACCATGGCAATGCTAATATGTACAAAGAGGAGAGGGAAGAAACCATGGCAATGCTAATATGTACAAAGAGGAGAGGGAAGAAACCATGGCAATGCTAATATGTACAAAGAGGAGAGGGAAGAAACCATGGCAATGCTAATATGTACAAAGAGGAGAGGGAAGAAACCATGGCAATGCTAATATGTACAAAGAGGAGAGGGAAGAAACCATGGCAATGCTAATATGTACAAAGAGGAGAGGGAAGAAACCATGGCAATGCTAATATGTACAAAGAGGAGAGGGAAGAAACCATGGCAATGCTAATATACAAAGAGGAGAGGGAAGAAACCATGGCAATACGTAGAATGTATGCACACATGACTGTAAGTCGCTTTGGATAAAAGCGTCTGCTAAATGGCATATAATATTATTATTATTATGTACAAAGAGGAGAGGGAAGAAACCATGGCAATGCTAATATGTACAAAGAGGAGAGGGAAGAAACCATGGCAATGCTAATATGTACAAAGAGGAGAGGGAAGAAACTACCCTCCTTACAGTTGGCAGGACACCCATAGAACAGGTTTCAGAGACGCAGCTGTGCTGCTAGACAACAGTCTCTCTTGGTCATCACACATTTCACAGCTTTGCAACAAAATCATCGGCACCTCCTGTACGCTCAGAAGGATATGCCAGAGCAAATCCTAAAACAAATTTAACAAGCTCTCATCCATAGTCAAATTGACTACTGCTCTGTCGTCTGGAATAATGCAAGTTCTGGTGACCTAACGAGACTGCAGATAGCACAAAATACGGCAGCCAGAATGGTTCTATAATGTGGTTACGAGAGGTCCTCCATAGAATTACATAATAAACTAAAATGGCCGACAGTCAAGGAAATTATATAGAAAAGAATATGCTAATCCTATTTATTCAAATTCACCACTCTGAAAGACCAACCGCTATATATGATAAACTGGATATGGTTAAAGACACTCTCGTAACACACGGAACAGAACCAAGGCCACCTATAGACCACCAAAGCCCAAATTAGAGCTGGGCAAAGAGCTTTTAGTTTCAGGGCAGTGAAGTCCTGGAACTCTTTGCCAGAAAGTTACAAAAACCTGCCAAATAGTTGTTTTAAGAGTTGAATACACAAAATGTCTTGAATGATTAGAGTGGGTCATGTAATTTGTTATGTTGTATTTAAATTCATTTGTGCACATGAGGTAACTCATATGTATAGGTAATACTGTAGGAATGTGAATCTTTGTGCTTTTACTTAGCTTTTGTTGTTCTTGTCATTTCTGTATGTTTTTTAATTAAGGGGTCATGGAAGACTAGCCCTAGGGCTAAAAGAGATCCTAATAAAATGTTAAATCTTATAAAAATAATTTTGGGGAGAAAGTAATGTATCTCTCATGGAATGTTACTATTTGATGCTGTATCATAGAAATCAATTGGTGTTCAAATCAAATCAATTCTCATTTGTCACATGCGCCAAGTACAACAGGTTTGGACCTTACAGTAAAATGCTTACTTACAAGTCCTTAACCACCAGTGCAGTTTTAAGAAAAATGTGTTAAGTAAAAAATAGATAAGTTTAAACAAATAAAAAGTAATACCAAATAGTTAGAGCAGCAGTATCATAACAATAGCGAGGCTATATACAGGGGGTAGCAGTACAGAGTCAATGTGGAGGCTATATACAGGGGGTAGCAGTACAGAGTCAATGTGGAGGCTATATACAGGGGGTACCAGTACAGAGTCAATGTGGAGACTATATACAGGGGGTAGCAGTACAGAGTCAATGTGGAGGCTATATACAGGGGGTACCAGTACAGAGTCAATGTGGAGGCTATATACAGGGGGTACCAGTACAGAGTCAATGTGGAGACTATATACAGGGGTACCGGTACAGAGTCAATGTGGAGGCTATATACAGGGGGTATCAGTACAGAGTCAATGTGGAGGCTATATACAGGGGGTACCAGTACAGAGTCAATGTGCAGGGGCACATGTTAGTCAAGGTAATTGAGGTAATATGTACATGTAGGTAGAGTGAAAGTGACTATGCATAGATAATAACCAGAGAGTAGCAACAGTGTAAAAGAGGGGGAGAGGAATGCAAATAGTCCGGGTAGCCATTTGACTAGCTGTTCAGGAGTCTTATGGCTTGAGGGTAGAAGCTGTTATGAAGCCTTTTTAACCTAGACTTGGTGCTCCGGTAGCGCTTGCCGTGTGGTAGCAGAGAGAACAGTCTATGCTTAGGGTGGCTGGAGTCTTTGACCATTTTTAGGTTCTTCCTCTGACACTGCCTGGTATAGAGGCCCTGGATGGCAGGAAGCTTGGCCCCAGTGATGTACTGGGCATTACGCAATACCCTCCGTAGTGCCTTTGGTAGGAGGCCGATCAGTTGCCATACCAAGCAGTGATGCAATCAGTCATGATGCTCTCGATGGTGCAGCTGTTGAACTTTTTGAGGATCTGAGGACCCACTGCAAATCTTTTCAGTCTCCTGAGAGGGAATAGGTTTTGTTGTGCCCTCTTCACGACTGCTTTGATGTTTGGACCATTATAGCTTGTTGGTGACGTGGACACTAAGGAGCTTGAAGCTCTCAACCTGCTCCACTACAGCCCAGTCGATGAGAATGGGATGTGCTCGGTCCTCCTTTTCCTGTAGTAACAATCATCTCCTTTATCTTGATCATGTTGAGGGAGAGGTTGTTAACTTGGCACCACACGGCCAGGTCTCTGACCTCCTCCCTATATGCTGTTTCGTTGTTGTTGGTGATCAGGCCTACCACTGTTATGTCGTCGGCAAACTTAATGATGGTGTTGGAGTCATGCAGTCATGGGTGAACAGGGAGTACAGAAGGGGACTGGACCCCTGAAGGCACCCATGTTGAGGATCAGCAAGGCAGATGTGTTGTTACCTACTCTTACCACCTGGGGACGGCCCTTCAGGAAGTCCAGGATCCAGTTGCAGAGGCAGGTGTTGATCTGTTGGGGCGGTATGCAAATTGTAGTTGGTCTAGGGTTTCTGCGATTATGGTGTTGATGTGAGCCATGACCACACTTTCAAAGCACTTGATGGCTACAGACGTGAGTGCTACGGGTCGGGAGTCATTTAGGCAGGGTACCTTGGTGTTCTTGGTTACAGGGACTATGGTGGTCTGCTTGAAACATGTTGATATTAAATTCTCAGTCAGAGACAGGTTGAAAATGTCAGTGAATACACTTGTTAGGTCAGCACGTGGTCGGAGTTCACGTTCTGGTAATCCGTATGAATGTTGACCTGTTTAAAGGTCTTACTCACATCGGCTATGGAGAGCGTGATCACACAGTCATCCGGAACAGCTGATGCTCTCATGCATGCTTCAGTGTTGCTTGCCTCAAAGAGAGCATAAAGTTATTTAGCTTCCATGTTAAAATGTCATCATCTTACAAAGTGCACCTTAAGAGTGTTTTCACTCTGTGGGTGTGTGTAGTCTTAGCTCCGCCTTGTACATTCAGATCAGGCTCTGGTTGACTTTGGAACAGTGACGGCCTAGGAACAGTGGGTGAACTGCCTTGTTCAGAACGACAGACTTATGTACCTTGTCAGCTCAGGGATTCAATCTTGCAACCTTTCTGGTTACTAGTCCAACGATACCTCCCCAACATTTGGTTTTGGAACAGTTGGGGACAGCACTGATGTTCCACAGCTGATTGGAGTGTTCAGCATATGGACCCATTTTCATCTGGAAAGAGAGATAAATAAAATAAAAAGAGTTTAATGGAAGATATAGGCCTTAGATATTATGACCTTATGGTAGGCAGATCAACAGTTGTCCCACTGTTTATCTCTGGGGTGCCAGTGAGGAGAGTGAATTACCTTGCGTGTATGTGCGTCTGCATGTCCTTATATTTGCCCTAAGAGAAGAAAGAGAGATGGGGGGAGAGAGAGAGAGGCCCTTGAATGAATGAAGAAATAAATGAATTAATGGATGTGGTGGTGTGTGTCTGGACACTTCCTCCACAGCTCCCCCATTCACTCCCCCATGCACACAAGAGAGAGATACTACACCAGACTTTCCAGAGGTAAGGGAGAAGGAGAGAGGGGGAGGGAGAAAGGTATGGCGTCGAGCAAGGGTCCCTTGGGGGAAAGAGTGATTCACAACAGCATGTGGGGAAGGAAATGACTCATGTGAGCTTAGTACACTACACACAACCTCCCAGAGAGAGGCTGAGACTGTGTAAGAGCGTGTGTGTCTGTATGTGCGTGTCAAATCAAATTTTACTGGTTGTGCAGATGTCATCACAGGTGCAGTGAAATGCTTACATCGCTAGCTCCAACAGTAATACCTAACAATACAACACAATAAACACAAATCCCCAAGATTGAATTAATGAAAATAAGAAATGCCAGAGTCCGGAACATAAACATAAATGGGGAGGGGTTGGAGGGTTGGAGGGTAACAAAAGAAAATATATTTGAAAAAAATACAATAGATGAATAAGTATATATTTGCAAAAAAATATATGGGGGATTGGAAGTGATGCAGACAATTACATTACATAACATTTAAGTCATTTAGCAGACGCTCTTATCCAGAGCGACTTACAAATTGGTGCATTCACCTTATGACATCCAGTGGAACAGCCACTTTACAATAGTGCATCTAAATCTTAAAGGGGGGGGTGAGAAGGATTACTTTATCCTGTCCTAGGTATTCCTTAAAGAGGTGGGGTTTCAGGTGTCTCCGGAAGGTGGTGATTGACTCCGCTTAGATTGATGGAAGTTAAAATCTATCTGCAATATTATTTTAACTTAACCTTTCTTTAACTAGTGAAGTCAGTTTAAGAACAAATTCTTATTTACAATGACAGCCTACCCCAGCCAAACCTGGACGACGCTGGGCTAATTGTGCGCCGCCCTATGGGACTCCCAATCACGGCCGGATGTGATACAGCCTGGAATCAAACCGGGGACTGTATTGACACCTCTAGCACTGAGATGCCATGCCTTAGACCGCTGCGTCACTGAGGTGCCCTATTAAAGCTGATCCTCCTGCAAATAAAGAAAACATTTAAATACTAAAACACAAGAAAATACACTAAAGATACACAAATCCAACCAATTTAAAGAGTCCAGAATAGGAACATACATGCCTTCAGAATGACATTACAAAATGTGTATACTAAGTGGATTTATGTTTTCAAATTTTTACAAATGAGTAAAAAGTGAAAAGCTGAAATGTCTTGAGTCTATAAATATTCAAACCCTTTGTTATGGCAACCTAAATAAAATGTGCTTAACAAGTCACATAAGTTATATGGACTCACTCTGTGTGCAATAGTCTAACGTGATTTTTGAATGACTACCTCGTCTCTGTACCCCACACATACAATGAGTTGTAAGGTCCCTCTGTCGAGCAGGGGATTTCAAACACAGATTAAACCACAAAGACCAGCGAGGTTTTCCAGTGCAAAGAAAGGTACCTATTGCTAGATGGGTCAACAACAACAAAAAAGAAGACATTGAATATATCTTAGATCATGGTGAAGTTATTAGAGGAAGGAAACTGCTCAGGGATTTCACCATGAGGTCAATGGCGATTTTAAAACGGTTACAGAGTTGAGCCTCCTGAGTGGCGCCACTACGGCCTGGGGTTTCGATCCTGTTACTGGGAGCCCCATAGGACAACGGACAGGGGAGGGGTTTGGGGAGAGTTTGGCCAATGGGCTTTCCTTGGCTCATTGCGCTCTAGTGACTCCTTGTGGCAGGCTGGGTGCCTGCAAGCTGACCCTGGGTGTCAGTTGAATGTGTTTCCTTTGACACATTGGGGAGGCTGGCTTCTGGGTTAAGTGAGCAGTGTGTTAAGAAGTAGCACAACTCATTGGGGAGTTGCAGCGATGAGACCAAGATTGTAAAAAAAATGTGCACAATAAAACACGCCATTTTTTTCACAGAGTTTAACGGCTGTGATAGGAGAAAACTAAGGATGCATCAGCAACATAGTAGTTACAACACAATACTAACCTAATTTACAGAGTGAAAAGGAACCTTGTACAGAATATAAATATTCCAAAACATGCATCCTGTTTGCCAAAATGCACCAAAGTAATGCTGCAAAAATTGACGCCATACACATGGTCTGTGTTTGTGAGGCTGGTTGGACGTACTGCCAAATTCTCTAAAATGACCAAGGCGGCTTATGGTAGGGAAATTAACATTCAATTCTTGCAACAGGTCTGGTGGACATTCCTGCATTCAACATGCCAATTGCACCCTCCCTCAAAACTTGAGACATCTTTGGCATTGTGATGTGTGACAAAACTGCACATTTTAGAGTGGTCTTTTATTGTACCCAGCACAAGGTGCACCTGTGTAATGATCATGCTGTTTAATCAACTTCTTGATATGCCATGCCTGAAATGCTCACTAACAGGGATGTAAACAAATATGGGCACAACATTTAAAAGAAATAAGCTTTTTGTGCGCATGACATTTTCTGGAATCTTTTATTTCAGCTAATGAAACACGGGACCAACACTTTACATTGCATTTCTATTTTTGTTCAGTGTATTTGATAATGGTTGTTTAGCAATCCTCAACAATCAATTTGATAGAGCTTGAAATGTTTTAAAAAGATTAATGGGCAAATGTTGCACAATCCAGGTGTGGAAAGCTCTTAGAGACTTACCCAGAAAGACACACAGCTGTAATCACTCTTAGAGACTTACCCAGAAAGACACACAGCTGTAATCACTCTTAGAGACTTACCCAGAAAGACACACAGCTGTAATCACTCTTAGAGACTTACCCAGAAAGACACACAGCTGTAATCTCCCTTAGAGACTTACCCAGAAAGACACACAGCTGTAATCACTCTTAGAGACTTACCCAGAAAGACACACAGCTGTAATCACTCTTAGAGACTTACCCAGAAAGACACACAGCTGTAATCACTCTTAGAGACTTACCCAGAAAGACACACAGCTGTAATCACTCTTAGAGACTTACCCAGAAAGACACACATATGTAATCACTCTTAGAGACTTACCCAGAAAGACACACAGCTGTAATCACTCTTAGAGACTTACCCAGAAAGACACACAGCTGTAATCACTCTTAGAGACTTAGCCAGAAAGACACACAGCTGTAATCACTCTTAGAGACTTACCCAGAAAGACTCCCAGCTGTAATCACTCTTAGAGACTTACCCAGAAAGACACACAGCTGTAATCACTGCCAAAAGTGATGATACAAGTATTGACTCAGGGGTGTGAATACTTATGTAAATGAGATATTTTTATAATTCATTTCAATTCATTCATTTTCAATAAATGTGCAAAAATGTCTAAAAACATGATTTCACTGCCATCATGGCCTTTTTTGTGATATTTTTTTCATCCATTTTGAATTCAGGCTGTAACAACAGAATGTGGAATAAGTCAAGGGTTAATTAAGGTTTTGAATACCTTCTGAAGAAATAATATATAATGGTGTGAATAGACAGTATGGCTGGCATAAGAATCCTGTGCATGGCAGTCTCTCTTGGGTAACAGTTGAGGATAGACTGACTGTGTCACTTCTTCCTATTTATAAGAAATATGAATGTGTTGAAAATACCAAATTGTTAGCATAGTCAACTTACACACAGCTCTGACACACACATACTTACCCCACCAGACATGCCACCAGGGGTCTTTTCACAGTCCCCAAATCCAGAACAAATTCAAGGAAGCGTACAGTATTATATAGAGCCCTTACTGCATGAAACCTCCATCTCATATTGCTCAAATAAACAGCTAAAGCAGATAAACACCTCACGGCACAACGCCTCTCCCCTATTGGACCTAGATAGTTTGTGTGTATTCATTGATATGTAGGCTACGTGTGCCTTTTAAAAGAAAAACATATGTAGTGCTGTCCTTGAGCTGTTCTTGTCTATTAATGTTCTGTGTTATGTCATGTTTCACGTTTTGTGTTGGACCCCAAGAAGAGTAGCTGCTGCTTTTGCAACAGCTAATGGGGATAGTAATCAAATACCAAATACCAAAATGAATAGAAGGGTGTGTACAGCGGTATAGGATGAGCCTCGACTAGAATGCAGTATATACATATAAAGTGGGAAAAACAGTATGTAAACATTATGAAAGTGACCAGTGTGTGAGCATGGAAGAGAGAGTGCAGTGTGTGTGAGAGCATGTGAGTAGTAAGAGACAAAATACGTAAGCATACAAATTGTATGTTTGAAACAGTGGTCGAGTTAGACAAAAAGGTCAAATAACACAGGCAGACAAATGCAAAAGAGGGAGAGAAAGAAAAGAGTGGAATGTGTAAATTCACAAATCCATTAAAAAAAGACTGCAGAGCTGTAGACCTGACATAAGAGATGTGCATATAAACAACACATACATACACACTGACAAACAAACATATTCAGCCTCTTCACAGGAAAGTAAGAGGGAGACAAAGAAGAGACAGATAGGGAATGATAGTAAGATTGGATTCAGTAAAGGATTCAGTCTGAGGCAGGGCCTTCCACTTCTTCTCCCCCTCTCCCTGCAGCCCTCTTCCCCCTCCCTTTCCTTTCTCCTCCCCTTGGCTCTGGGACACTGAGTCAGAACAACCGACGGAGAAAAAATAAAAGGAGAGGGACCAACACACACAGACTGACAGCAAGACAGAGTACCGACAGAAAGATGGAGAGAAAGAGAGACCAACACACACAGACTGACAGCGAGACAGAGTACCGACAGAAAGATGGAGAGAAAGAGAGACCAACACACACAGACTGACAGCGAGACAGAGTACCGACAGAAAGATGGAGAGAAAGAGAGACCAACACACACAGACTGACAGCGAGACAGAGTACCGACAGAAAGATGGAGAGAAAGAGAGACCAACACACACAGACTGACAGCGAGACAGAATACCGACAGAAAGATGGAGAGAAAGAAAGAGCAGGACAGAGAGAATGAAACAGAAAGAGAGAGTATCGACAGAAAGATGGAGAGAAAGAGAGACCAACACACACAGACTGACAGCGAGACAGAGTACCGACAGAAAGAGGGAGCGAAAGAGGGAGGCCCCCTAAGCACAGCTGCAGCATCATTTCTTGGCTCAGCCTGTCATTCGGGGGGAGGAACAGCACATAGCTGCACCTCCTTCCCTACTTTCCTCCCATTCCTTTTCTTCCAGTCTCAAAATCAAACTCCCCTCTCTCCTCCACTCTACCCCACACACCCTTGACTCTTTTGGTCAGGTTTCCTGGCTCCCGAGTGGCGCAGTGGTCTAAGGCACTGCATCTCAGTGCTAGAGGCGTCACTACAGACCCTGGTTTGATTCCAGGCTGTATCACAACCGGCCGTGATTGGGAGTCTCATAGGGCGGCACACAATTGGCCAAGCGTCATCCGGGTTAGGGTTTGGCCGGGGTAGGCCATCATTGTAAATAAGAATTTGTTCTTAACTGACTTGCCTAGTTAAATAAAGGTTAAAGGTTAAATAAAAAAGCTGGATATATTGTGTGTGTGTGTGTGTGTGTGTGTGTGTGTGTGTGTGTGTGTGTGTGTGTGTGTGTTGTCGGTAGCATACAGAAATCAGTCCTTACCTTTCTTGCACTAACACTTGCCTTTTCATACGAGCACTGACTTTTGCTGGTAGCTGCTTTATTGAAGAAAGTTTGACTCACTATGACTGTGAGATGTGGTTGTTGTACCTAGCTACCTTAAAGCCCTCATGCAGTCTTTGTAATACATTGTTTTAATCATCACCGTGTGTTTATTTCATTAAATTAATTTACTAAACAAATGTGAAAACATTTACATACACAACCCTGATTGGCTGATATAATGGTCTAGAGCAGGGATGGGCAACTTTGATGAGGGTTGAGGCCAACTCCTCATGAGGGACCGCAGTGGCTTGTGGGTCTGAACACCCCCCTCGTGACAGCGAGGAGAAGAAAAAGACGTTTAAAATAATTTCCTGAAGTTCTACACATTTTTCCATGGGGCAGAGAGAAGATTGTGCAATTTTATACATTATTTCATGCAATTCTACTCATTTTGCCATAGGGTGGAGGCAAATGTTTGCAGTTTTTAATATGACAACTGATGATCAATGGGCCCCACCCGGGTCCGTAATTTGATTATCCTTACTACAAGTTTAGATAGACTGGACTAACTTAACAATACATACATCAAAATAGCTGACATAGGCTAATAGAGTGACTGCTGACGCACAACAATTTCCAAATGGCACCTTGGGCATTGTATTATTTTAACTCTCAACAGCAAATTGAGTCCCCTTTTCATTTTTTTAATCAGTCCGGCGGGCCTACAAAAGTTGGGCGCAGGCCGCCAGTTACCCATCCTTGGTCTAGAGCCTAGATGAACAGTCATTGGTCTATTATAATCAGAACACATGAAGTGGGCTTAAAGTTCCATCCCACCTGAACAGGCTAAATTCCATGCATTTTTTTTTCAAACACAAAAAGGGCTTTACCCTTTTCACAATTTCAGAATGTTATTTCAACCTCAGTGTGTAAATATCATAAAGAAAAAGCAAGAAAATCACGTTAACTGCACTGCCCCTTTAAGATGAATAAATTGTCAGTTGTGTGTCTGCTAAAAGACTAAAAGGCAAAACAGATCTAAATGTAAATATACACAGTGTACAAAACATTAGAAACGTGACATAAACTGACCAGGTGAATCCAATGATCCATTGTTGATGTCACCTGTTAAATCCACTCCAAAATCAGTGTAGTTGAAGGGGAGGAGACAGGTTAAAGACGGATTTTGAAGCTTTGAGACAATTGAGACGGATTGTGAGCCATTCAAATCAAATCAAATTGTATTGGTAACAAACACATATTTTAGCAGATGTTATTGCAGGTGTAGTGAAATGCTTGTGCTCCTAGCTCCAACAATGCAGTAATATCTAAGAATTCACGACAATACACACAAAACTAAAGTAAAAGAATGGAGTTAAAAAATATATAAATATTAGGATTTAGGAGTGGCATTGACTAAAATACAGTAGAATAGAATACAGTATATATATATGAGATGAGCAATGTAGGAGTGGCATTGACTAAAATACAGTAGAATAGAATACAGTATATACATATGAGATGAGCAATGTCGGAGTGGGATTGACTAAAATACAGTAGAATAGAATACAGTATATACATATGAGATGAGCAATGTAGGAGTGGCATTGACTAAAATACAGTAGAATAGAATACAGTATATACATATGAGATGAGCAATGTCGGAGTGGGATTGACTAAAATACAGTAGAATAGAATACAGTATATATATATATATGAGATGAGCAATGTAGGAGTGGGATTGACTAAAATACAGTAGAATAGAATACAGTATATACATATGAGATGAGTAAAGCAGTTTGTTAACATTATTCAAGTGACTAGTGTTCCATGTCTATGTATATGGGGCAGCAAGCTCTAAGGTGCAGGGTTGAGAAACCGGGTGGTAACCGGCTAGTCATGGATATTTAACAGCCTTGAGATAAACTGCTTCTTTCAGTCTCTCGGTCCCAGCTTTGATGCACCTGTACTGCCTCGCCTTCTGGATGGTAGCGGGGTGAACAGGCCGTGGCTCGGGTGGTTGATGTCCTTGATGATATTTTAGGCCTTCCTGTTACATCGGGTGCTGTAGGTGTCTTGGAGGGCAGGCAGTGTACCACCGGTGAAGCGTTTGGCAGACAGAACCAGCCTCTGGAGAGCCCTGCGGGTGCGAGCAGTGCAGTTGCCGTACCAGGCAGTGATACAGCCCAACAGGATGCTCTCAATTGTGCATCTGTAAAAGTTTGTGGGAGTGATAAGGGCCAAACCGAATTTCGACAGCCTGCTGAGACGCTGTTGCGCCTTCTTCACCATACTGTCTGTGTGGGTGGACCATTTCAGATCATCTGTGATGTGTACGCCGAGGAACTTGAATCTGCGGTCCCCTCAATGTGGATAAGGTGGTGCTATCTCTGCTGTTTCCTGAACTCCACGATTAGCTCCTTCATTTTGTTGAAGTTGAGGGAGAAGGTATTTTCCTGGCACCACTACCCCAGGGCTCTCACCTCCTCCCTGTAGGCTGTCTCATCATTGTTGGTAATCAGGCCTACAACTGTTGTGTTTTCTGCAAACTTGATAATTGTGTTTTCTGCAAACTTGATAATTGAGTTGGAGGCATGGGTGGCCACGCAGTCATGGGTGAACAGGAAGTACAGGAGGGGGCTGAACACACATCCCTGTGGGGCCCTTGTGTTAAGGATCAGTGAAGTAGAGGTGTTATTTTCTACCTTCACCAACTGAGGGCGGCCCGACAGGAAGTTCAGGACCCAGTTGCTGAGGGCGGGGTTTAGACCCAGGGCCCAAAGCTTAATGATGAACATGGAGGGTACAGAGGGTATGGTGCTGAAAGGCTGAGCTATATTCAATGAACAGCATTCTTACATAGGTATTCCTCTTGTCCAGGTGGAATAGGGCTGTGTGCAGTGAGATGGCGATTGTATTGTCTGTGGATCTATTGGGGCGGTATGCAAATTGGAGTGGGTCTAGGGTGTCAGGTAAGTCAGAGGTGATATGATCCTTAACTAGCCTCTCACAGCACTCCATGATGGCAGAAGGTAGTGCTACGGGCGATATTCATTTAGTTCAGGTAACTTTGCTTTCTTGGGTTCAGGAACAATGGTGGACCTCTTGAAGAAAGTAGGGACAGCAGACTGGGATAGGGAGAGATTGAATATGTCCGTGAACAGTCCATCCAGCTGGTCTGTGCATGCTCTGAGGAGGCGGATAGGGATGCCATCTGAGCTGGCAGCCTTGTGAGGGTTAACACGTTTAAATGTCTTACTCACATCGGCCACAGAAAACGAGAGACCACAGTCCTTGGTAGCGGGCCACGTCAGGGGCACTGTGTTATCTTCAAAGCGGGCGAAGGTGGTGTTTAGCTTGTCCGGGTGCAGGATGTTGGTGTCCGCGACGTGTGTGGTTTTTCGTTTATAATCCATGATGGTCTGTAGGCCCTGCTACATACGTCTCGTGCCCGAGCCGTTGAATTGCGACTCCACTTTGTCTCTATACTGACGTTTTTCCTGTTTGATTGCCTTACGGCAAACTGCACTTTGTATTCAACCATATTCCCAGTCACCTTGCCATGGTTAAATGCTGTGATTTGCGCTTTTCAGTTTTGCGCGAATGCTGCCATCTATCCACGTTTTCTGATTAGGGTTTAATAGTCACAGTCACATTTCAATTGGTCAGACCAGCGTTGTAATGGAGTCATGATCTGATTTGCCGAATGGAGGGCGTGGGAGGGCTTTTTAGGTATCCCGGAAGTTGTAGGTAACAGTGGTCCAGTGTTTTAGCAGTGAGAGTACTACAGTAAATGTGTTGATAGAATATCAGTAGCATTTTCCTCATATTTGTAGAATTTCCAGTGTAGTTCCTTGAGAGCCGTCATGGTATCGGCTTGAGGGGGAATATGACTAATAAAGATAATTATCTTGGGAGATAATATGTATGGCATTGTGAGGTATTCTAGGTCGGGTGAACAAAAGGTCTTGAGATACTGTACGTTATCACAATCACACCAATGATTAATCATGAAAAATACACCCCTACCTTTCTTCTTCCCGGAGAGTTCTTTATTCCTGTCTGCGCATTGTACTGTGAACCCAGCTGGCTGTATGGATGGGGACAGTATATCCCAAAATAGCCATGATTCCGTGAAACAGAGTATGTTACAGATGTCTGTCTGGAAGGAGATTCTCGCATGGAGCTCGTCCACTTTATTGTCCAGAGACTGAACATTAGCGAGTAATATACTCAGAAGCGATGGATGGTGTGCACGCATCCTGAGTCGTACTAGAAGTCCACTCCGAATACCTCTTCTCCGCCAGCGGCATCTTGGAGCAGCATCTGGACAAGACAAAAGATTGAAGTGCTTTTGAACGGGGTATGGTTGTTAGGGTTTGGCCGGGATAATAAAGTCTACTACTCTGGAGTCATGAAAAAACATTAAAAAAATGTATGTTAAATGGCGGATAGTGGATCGGCTCTCGGAACAACTGTTCCGGAGAATAACCTTTTTCTTTTTGACTGTCTAGCTTTTATTTATATGAACAGCGAGACGTGAAATGTTAAATGATATACAAAGTCTAAAATCAGGCTTCTCTGCAGCCTTCTCTGCTTTCTGTCAATCATTTACGTTGAGTGTGTGTGTGCTGTTGTTGCTTATCATAGATCATATCATTTACTTACACAAAGTCGGCATGAATTCAAAGCGCTGCATTTGACGGGTTCCCGTTCTATTGTAAACAGCAAGTAGGCCTAGATCAGATGGCTATAGCCTCCCAAAGAATCCCTTGAACACATCACAACTGGTGAGAGGATATGCCAAGAAAGATGAGGGTAAATTAGCTGAGATGCAAAAATATAAAATATGCACGAGCGACATATCAACTCTCTGGCTTCATTCATACATTAGACCAGTCATCACAACGCTAGAAACCAGCCATATTTACTCAACATAAAATCCCCAATAGAAAGCAGGGCCATTTGACCCCCCAACATTTTCTGAGCAAAATGTATATGTTTTTATATTTCGTTATTTACTGTCGAAACACCAGCCAATCAGCTCCAACAGATTTTCATTTTGAAAATCTGTTCCAAAGTACAGTGCAATCAGAAAGTATTCAGACCCCCTGACTTTTTCCACTGTGTTACCTTACAGGCTTATTCTGAAATTGATTGAATACAAACGATTCCCTCATCAATCTACACACAATACCCCATAACGTCAAAGCAAAAACAGATTTTTAGAAATGTTTGCACATTTATACAAAATAAGAAACAGAAATACCTTATGCTATGAGACTCGAAATTGAGTTCAGGTGCGTCCTGTTTCCATTGGATTTATAAAAGGCACACACCTGTCTATATAAGGTCTCACAGTTGACAGCGCATGTCAGCAAAAACCAAGCCACAAGGTCAAAGAAATTGTCCGTAGAGATCCGAGAAAGGATCGTTTTGAGGCAGAGATCTGGGGGGGGGTACCAAAGAATATCTGCAGATTGAAGGTCTCCAGGAACACAGTGGCCTCCATCATTCTTAAATGGAGGAAGTTTGGAACCACTAAGACTCTTCCTAGAGTTGGCCGCCCGGCCAAACTGATCAATCGGGGAAAAGGACCTTGGTCAGGGAGGTGACCAAGAACCCGATGGTCACTCTGACAGAGCTCCAGAGTTTCTCTGTGGAGATGGGAGAACCTTCCAGAAGGACAACCATCTCTGCATCACTCCACCAATCAGGCCTTTATAGTAGAGTGACCAAACGGTAAGCCACTCCTCAGTAAAAGGCACATGACAGCCCACTTGGAGTTTGCTGAAAGGCACCTAAAGGACCCTAATCCCTACGGTGAAGCATGGTGGTGGCGTCATCATGCTGTGGGGATATTTTTCAGTGGCAGGGACTGGGAGACTAGTCAGGATCGAGGGAAAGATGAACGGAGCAAAGTATAGAGAGATCCTTGATGAAAACCTGCTCCAGAACACTCAGAATCACAGACTGGGACAAAGGTTCACCTTCCAACCAGAGTGATCAGGAACACTAAGCACACAGCCAAGACAACGCAGGAGTGGATTCGGGACAAGTCTCTGAATGTCCTTGAGTGGCCCAGCCAGAGCCTAGGCTTGAACCCGATCGAACATCTCTGGAGAAACCTGAAAATAGCTGTGCAGCGATCCAATCCAACCTGACAGAGCTTGAGAGGATCTGCAGAGGAGAATGAGTGAAACTCTCCAAATACAGGTGTGCCAAGCTTGTAGAGTCATACCGCAGAATACTCGAGGCTGTAATCGCTGCTAAAGGGGTTCAACCAAGTACTCAGTAAAGGGCATGAATACTTATGTAAATGTGTTATTTTAGGGGGTTTTAGGGGGGGTTGCAAAAAACTAGAAAAACCTGTTTTTGCTTTGTCATCGTAGGGTGTTGTGTGTAGATTTGAGGGAAACATATATTTAATACATTTTTAAATAATGTTGTAAAGTAAAAAATGTGGAAAAAGTCAAGGGGTCTGAATACTTTCCGAACGCATTGTATTTCCATGCATAACATATGATCACATACAAAATGTAAGCAAGGTTTTAAAATATTTAACTAAAACATAATCATTTATCTGTGTGGGCTTCTTGAGGTCATTTTGCAGTTTATAAATGATTTGTAATTATGTTCCATCCCTCTGACCACCCACTCAAGAAAAACATATATTTGATGATTCCTGCCTTGTGCTTTTTGCATGATTTTCTTAGGCTACAGTAATTGCAGGCTACACACGACCGCTCGATGCAGTTACGGTAGACGACGTCCAATCTCAACCTCCATCTCACATTAAAATCTCTGACAGAGGCTCAAATATAAACTGTTGCTAATCACAAAACGGCTAATATACAGTGTCCACAACATTGTTTCACGACACTACGCTTACAAAAGTGGGGGCATGGCAGTGTTTTCCACCAGCGCCGCCATACGGCCGATTACAGACACTTTTTCAGCCGGTTACTTTTTCCACTTAAATGAACTAGGCTACTTTTCAATTCGCTAGTCAGAAAAAAGGTCTGCAGAGCCCTCTCCCGCGAGACTGAACGACATGCATCTTCTAGCAATCTATTGATAGGATTGGAGTCTGTCAGTCACAAAGTGAGCGATGACAGGGAAACGCTGCTGGTTTGCCAGTCTACTGTATTGTCCCGCCTCTCTGTGTTTGCGGTCAAATTTCAGTTACACTGAGGGAGGGAGCATGAATTTCCACATCCCATACATATAATGTGGTAACGATGAGTCAAAATCCACTGAGAAAATAAATGAATGTGCCAGAAAACAATAGGCTATCTATCGGGTTAACGATGGCTCGGGGTCAGTAAAAACATGTGTCAGTTGGGCCACTTTTTCATTCCAGTTCTACATTTACCTGCTTTGTCACAGTCTACAACTGAAAACCACTAAAGACGACACTCGTATGTCATATGATTTGTTCTTGAGCAATATGATTGGCCGTTCATTTAAGTCATAACTTCTCGAGCAGTACATGAGTTGATGCCTTCGCAAAGTTGTTCAGAGCAAAAAAGAAGTGCCCATCAATCTACTCGCTGAGCCTATTTTTTTTAGGGAAAGTAATTTCCAAAAGTAAACTTTCAATAGTTAACAGACTAGCAATATATTGGCTACTGTTGATAATCTACAAAAAGACACCTAGAGTTCATCTTGGCTAGCCTACTGTAGCCATGTTAAATAATAATAATATGCCATTTAGCAGACGCTTTTATCCAAAGCGACTTACAGTCATGTGTGCATACATTCTACGTATGGGTGGTCCCGGGAATCGAACCCACTACCCTGGCGTTACAAGCGCCATGCTCTACCAACTGAGCTACAGAAGGACGTTGATATCTATTTTGGAATGCCTGTCTTAAAGGCTCAGCGTCCAATTTTCAAATCTTCTGACAATGACATACTTTAGAAACAATGCAATTCTAAAGAATAGAGTAATGTCTTGCTTTGCTAAATTATATTACACTGATTTTTTATACATATTATAATAACCAAAAGTAGCCTATTAATAGCTAAATACATAGAGAAAGCATGCCAACATATGACCCCAATGCATTTAAGAACTACACAATGTCCGGGCCAGTAGAAAATCTGTTCAGATTTTTGGCCAACTAGCCCAAGCGGGCTGATGTGTGCAAGCTTGACTAGATTTATAAAAAGGTGTTGAACTGATTGGATAAAGTTGATCTCATATATCCTTGCCATTCATAAATCATACAACGTAATTATATGTCCGTGGCATCGCACCCGGACAAGTAAACTAAAGAGCTAATTTTTATTTTCGACATGATGTACATAAGTAACTTGCCAGACAGTGACATATTAAAGTGAGTGACTCGTCAGTAGCCTAGCAAATTGCATCGTTAAGAGCTGTTCATTTAGTTCCCTAATATGCTTACGGGTAGGCTTTTTAGCGATTATCTGCAGATAATATTATGAAAACATTCTATGAAGATGGTCAATCCACCTCACTGCAGGAACAATAGTTAAGCAAGTGGACAGACAGCATCACTTCGGTTCAAAATATGATAAAAGAAAACAGATTGAATTGTTTTAGAAGCTAATCATATTTATATGGCATCATTAAAGATATTGATATATGTCTACTGATTTAATCAAAGTGTTGACAATGTAGTAATCAACTGCTGCTTTCTGTGTAGTAAAGCCCATGTTTAACACCTGCTTCTTTCTTCAATCCTACCTGTATTGCAGAAAGCTGAGAAAATGCCTCTTAAATAATCTTGTACAACAGCGGATGAAACTAACACTGTAAAAGTGTGAATACGTGATCAGTTTCATGTCCTGATAGTTGCAAGTTGAAAATACATTCCAGCATTGGAATCTACCGGAGGCCACCAAAATAGAGCTTATTCGCAGTGGGGACCTCACACGGTCCCCACGGAGCCGGTCTAGCTACTTTTTCTATTTGGCTGGCTACTCCAATGGCATGGTGGCCTACTGGTCAGATTCTGTGCTAGCCTAGGCCTGTTTGTTTAGCACAGACTCTGATATTCCCTGTGACAGTCACCACAATCAGCGGGTTATCATGGAGTAAAAATTCTATCCTGGCGGAGTTGCCCGCCGCCTCCTTCAAATACACAGCTATCTCTGGAGTTGCAGCAGCCTTGTTTTCTGGGAAGACTGCTGTAACCAGGGCCTCTGCTTCCTTCACACACACACAATACATATAGCAGAAACTCAGAGCGACTTACAATCACCGTATTTAACTAAAGGCAAAACGACCACATACCACAACAAAATCTTCAACACACACAAACAATTTAAATTCATATTTTATTATTGTGGATAGGATAAACCCTGTGTGTGTGTGTGTATTCTTTCTATGCTGAAGAGCTAGAAAAAAAGGCAAACTCCCTGTCTCAATGTACATTATCCAAGGAACCTGGGTGCTTCCCACTTATGCAAAAACAACTGAAGACGAAGGTAGTCTTTATATTATTTTTCTTTCTCTGTGTGTGCATGGGTGTGTGTGTGTCTGTGTCCGTGTGTGTGTGCACTTACCTGGTCGAGCTTGGCGTACCAGGCACAATAGGCCTTGTCGCCCAAGCGAGAGAGCTGGTCTGCAGGAGGGGTCTCATCTATCGACTGGTCCAGAGTCTCCAACAGAAGCTTCTCTATGGGTTGAAATGAGAACATAAACACATAAAACCCCAAAACAAACCCTCCTGACATTTAACTATTTTTCTTTGGGTATGTTTGATTCGCACCTCAGCAAGTTTGCCAAGAAGGATGGGCAATTATTATTGAGGTGACATGCAAAGTTAGTGGAGACCAAAAAGACTTAAAGCTGTAATCGCTGCCTCAGGTGCTTTCACCATGTATTGACACCAGCCTTGGCCAAGAAATGTGAAAAGAACACAAAGGGTGTGAATACTTTTCCAAAACTCTGTAGCGAATGGTTGTTTGCTCACCAACAACAGCCAAAGGCATTGTGGCTTAATATGATCCCATTCGCCCCATTTCTCCCTCTGTCAACCTGATGATGGAAAGGACCCTTTATAGAGGGGGCCTTGCCCATCTTCACACTGATTCATAGACAGCTTCGCTATGGCTGCAGATGCCCTTCACCTCCCAAACAATTCAATAACTCACGAGAAGGCGGCACAATAGTAGTGTGTGTGTTCTTCCCCTTCACTCATTTGTTCAGCATCAGAATGAATCCTATGTAATCAGTGTACGCCTTCACACACATAGACACAGAGAGAAAAAGAGAGAGACAATGGCAAGTCAGTACACTCTGGAGGACCTGAGAGATTGCAATGTTGCCACAGGTTTCCCATACCATTTGTTAACTCGGTTGGGATAATAAAGACTTATCTACATGAACATAAACTGAGGCATGCTGATTAGGGAGTCCCTGTAGTGGGTGTCTCCAAGACCCTAGCAATAGACCTAAACCTGCTGATCTCCTTTTTGGGCACCATGAAGGTCTGATCGACAGGGATATGTGGTGTATCATCTTCGGGGGAGGAGCCTGAAGAGTAGATGTTGAGACTAGTCAAGTCTTGTCAAGGCATGTCAGCTGTGTCCCAATAGCTAGAGTTTCCTTTCCCTTAACCACAGGGTCAGATTACCATATCCCCACTCCTAACTTTAACCGTTACGGGGTTTTAAAACGATCTGATCCTGTATCAACTTCTGCTCCTACTTCTAATGCTGCACTATGTTAGACTCGTGATTCCGAGAAAGATAATTAACTGCTGTCCGTGTCAGCCTAGAAAGAAAAATAAGAAAGGAAATAATAATCATTGTGTCTGCATGATCCCTCTAAAATACAGTACCAGTCCAAAGTTTGGACACACATACTCATTACAGGGTTTTTCTATTTTTCTTTACTGTTTTCTACATTGTATAACAATATTGAAGACATCAAAACTATGAAATAACACATATGGAATCATGTAGTAACCCAAAAAGTGTTAAACAAATCAAAATCTATTTTATATTTGAGATTCTTCAAAGTAGCCACCCTTTGCCTTGATGAGAGCTTTGCACACTCTTGGCATTCTCTCAACCAGTTTCATGACTACCTGATGACCACCTGATCCGATGATCAGGTGACTACCTGGAATGCATTTCAGTTAACAGGTGTGGCTTGTTCACTTGTGGCATTTCTTTCCTTCTTTCCTTCTTAGTGCATTTGAGCCAATCGGTTTTGTTGTGACAAGGTAGGGGTGGTATACAGAAGATAGCCCTATTTGGTAGGCGGTATTTGCTCGCCTGAGGTAGAGTATCTCATGATAAGCTGTAGACCACACTATTTACCAAGAGAGTTCTCATCTATATTATTCATAGCTGTCTATTTACCATCACAAACTGATGCTTGCACTAAGACTGCACTCAACGAGCTGTATAAGGCCATAAGTAAACAGGAAAACGCTCATCCAGAGGTGGCGCTCCTGCTGGCCGGGAACTTTAATGCAGGGAAACTTAAATCCGTTTTACCTCATTGCTACCAACATGTTAAATGCGCAACCAGAGGAAAGAAAACTCGAGACCACCTTTACTCCACACACAGAGACACGTACAAAGCTCTCCCTTGCCCATTTGGCAAATCTGACCATAATTATATCCTCCTGATTCCTGCTTACAAGCAAAGACTAAACCAGGAAGCACAAGTGACTCGCTCAATACAGAAGTGGTCAGATGATGCAGATGATAAGCTACAGGACTGTTTTGCTAGCAGGGACTGGAATATGTTCTGGGATTCTTCCAATGACATTCAGGAGTACACCACATCAGTCACTGGCTTCATTAATAAGTGCATCGAGGATGTCATCCCCACAGTGACCGTATGTACATACCCCAACCAGAAGCCATGGATTACAGGCAAAATCCGCACTGAGCTAAAAGGTAGAGCTGCCGCTTTCAAGGAGATGGACTCTAACCCGGACGCTTATAAGAAATCCCGCTATGCCCTCTGACGAACACACAAACAGGCAACACGTCAATACAGGACTGAGATTGAATCATACTGCACCGGCTCCGACTCTTGTCGGATGTGGTAAACTAGTACAGAGTACAGAGTACAAAGGGAAGCACAGCCGCGAGCTGCCCAGTGACCCGAGCCTACCCGACAAGCCAAATTACTTATGTGCTCGCTTCGAGGCAAGCAACACTGAAAAACACATGAGAGCATAATTTGTTCCGGACAACTGTGTGAACACACTCTCCGTAGCCGATGTGAGTAAGACCTTTAAAAAGGTCAACATTCACAAGGCCGCAGGGTCAGACGGATTACCAGGACGTGTACTCTGAGGATGCGCTGACCAACTGGCAAGTGTCTTCACTGACATTTTCAACCTGTCTGTCAACTGAGTCTGTAACACCAACATGTTTCAAGCACACCACCATAGTCCCTGTGCTCAAGAACACTAAGGTAACCTGCCAAAATGACTACTGACACATAGCACTCACGTCTGTAGCCATGAAGTGCTTTAAAAGGCTGGTCAAGGCTCACATCAACACCATTATCCCAGAAACCTTAGACCCACTCCAATTTGCATACCACCCCAACAGATCCACAGATGATGCAATCTCTATTGCACTCCACACGGCCCTTTTCCCCCTGGACAAAAGGAACACCTATGTGAGAATGTTATTCATTGACTAGAGCTCAGCGTTCAAAACCACAGTGCCCTCAAAGCTAATCACTAATCTAAAGACCCTGGGACTAAACACCTCCCTCTGCAACTGGAATTCCTGACGGGCCGCCCGTAGATGGTAAGGGTAGGTAACAACACATCCGCCACGCTGATCCTCAACACGGGGGCCCATCAGGGGTGGTGGCTCAGTCCCCTCCTGTACTCCCTGTTCACCCATGACTGCATGGCCAGGAATGACTCCAACACCATCATTAAGTTTGCTGACAGCACAACCTGATCACCGACAACGATGAGACAGCCTATATGGAGGAGGTCAGAGACCTGGCCGTGTGGTGCCAGGTTAACAACCTCTCCCTCAACATGATCAAGATAAAGGAGATGATTGTTACTACAGGAAAAGAAGCACATCCCATTCTCATCGACGGGGCTGTAGTGGAGCAGGTTGAGAGCTTCAAGCTCCTTATTGTCCGCATCACCAACAAGCTATAATGGTCCAAACATCAAAGCAGTCATGAAGAGGGCACAACACAGCCTATTCCCTCTCGGGAGACTGAAAAAATTTGTCATGGGTCCTCAGATCCAAAGTTCTACAGCTGCAACATCGAGAGGATCCTGACTGGTTGCATCACTGCCTGGTACGGCAACTGCTCGGCCCCTGACTGCAAGGCACTACAGGGGGTAATGCACATGGCCCAGTACATCCCTGGGGCCAAGCTTCCTGCCATCCAGGACCTCCTGCCACTGGGGCCCTAAAAATAGTCAAAGACTCCAGCCACCCTAGTCATAGACTGTTTTCTCTGCTAGCGCCAAGCGGTACTGGAGCGCCAAGTTATTCAAATGGCTACCCGTACTATTTTCATTCCCCTCCCCCTCTTTTACGCTGCTACTACTCTCTGTTTATTGTCTATGCATAGTTACTTTACCTCTATGTACATATTACCTCAATTACCTCGAATAACCTGTGCCCCAAACATTGACTCTGTACGGGTACCCAATGTATATAGCCTTGCTATTGATATTTTTCTTATTTTTATTTTTTACTTATCTATTTTTTACTTAACACTTATTTTTCTTAAAACCGCATTGTTGTTTAAGGGCTTGTAAGTAAGCATTTCACTGTAAGGTCCACACCTGTTGTATTCAGCGCATTTGACAAATAACATTAGATTTGATTTCTCAAACACCCAGCCTGTTCTGCTTGGACTGCTTCGCAAGCATTCAGGGACGTCTCACAATGTTGCGTCTCTGGGTTTAGAAACTCTGTGGTAAGGTTTTGATGACATCACCTTTTAACTTTCTTCTTCTTTGGCAGACTAGACGCTATCTTGCTTATTGCTGCCTTTCGCTGGTCAGAGTGAGAATTAGACTTTTATATATCTACTATAATATCCAAAAATATGAGGCGAAGGGTTTACTCCGCCCAAAATCTGTCCACGTTAAGCAGATATTTAATTATTAAACAAGATCAAAACACTGGTCTGAACATCAATAGTGAAGAGGCGACTCCGGGATGCTGGCCTTCTAGGCAGAGTTGCAAAGAAAAAGCCATATCTCAGACTGGCCTATAAAAATAAGAGATTAAGATGGGCAAAAGAACACAGATACTGGACAGAGGAACTCTGCCGAGAAGGCCAATATCCTGGAGTCGCCCCTTCACTGTTGATGTTGAGACTGGTGTTTTGCGGGTACTATTTAATGAGGCTGCCAGTTGAGGACTTGTGAGGCGTGTGCACCGGGGACTCCCAACTTTTTTCTATTCTGGTTAGGGCCAGTTTGCGCTGTTCTGTGAAGGGAGTAGTTCACAGCGTTGTATGAGGTCTTCAGTTTCTTGACAATTTCTCGCATGGAATAACCTTCATTTCTCAGAACAAGAATAGACTGACAAGTTTCAGAAGAAAGTTCTTTGTTTCTGGCCATTTTGAGCTTGTAATCGAACCCACAAATGCTGATGCTCCAGATACTCAACTAGTCTAAAGAAGGCCAGCTGTATTGCTTCTTGAATCAGAATAAACCGTTTTCAGCTGTGCTAACATAATAGAAAAAAGGTTTTCTAATGATCAATTAGCCTTTTAAATGATACACTTGGATTAGCTAACACAAGGTGCCATTGGAATATAGGAGTGATGGTTGCTGATAATGGGCCTCTGTACGCCTATGGAGATACAGTGGGGCAAAAAAGTATTTAGTCAGCCACCAATTGTGACAGTTCTCCCACTTAAAAAGATGAGAGAGGCCTGTAATTTTTTTATCATAGGTACACTTCAACTATGACAGACAAAATGAGAAAAAAAATCCAGAAAATCTCATTGTAGGATTTGTAATGAATTTATTTGCAAATTATGGTGGAAAATAAGTATTTGGTCACCTACAAACAAGCAAGATTTATGGCTCTCACAGAACTGTAACTTCTTCTTTAAGAGGTTCCTCTGTCCTCCACTCGTTACCTGTATTAATGGCACCTGTTTGAACTTGTTATCAGTATAAAAGACACATGTCCACAACCTCAAACAGTCACACTCCAAACTCCACTATGGCCAAGACCAAAGAGTTGTCAAAGGACACCAGAAACAAAATTGTAGACCTGCACCAGGCTGGGAAGACTGAATCTGCAATAGGTAAGCAGCTTGGTTTGAAGAAATCAACTGTGGGAGAAATTATTAGGAAATGGAAGACATACAAGACCACTGATAATCTCCCTCGATCTGGGACTCCACGCAAGATCTCACCCAGGGGGGTCAAAATGATCACAAGAATGGTGAGCAAAAAGCCCAGAACCACACGGGGGGACCTAGTGAATGACCTGCAGAGAGCTGGGACCAAAGTAACAAAGCCTACAATCAGTAACACACTACGCCACCAGGGACTCAAATCCTGCAGTGCCAGACGTGTCCCCCTGCTTAAGCCAGTACATGTCCAGGCCCGTCTGATGTTTGCTAGAGAGCATTTGGATGATCCAGAAGAAGATTGAGAGAATGTCATATGGTCAGATGAAAACCAAAATATAACTTTTTGGTAAAAACTCAACTCGTCGTGTTTGGAGGACAAAGAATGCTGAGTTGCATCCAAATAACACCATACCTACTGTGAAGCATGGGGGTGGAAACATCATGCTTTGGGGCTGTTTTTCTGCAAAGCGACCAGGACGACTGATCAGTGTAAAGGAAAGAATGAATGGGGCCATGTATCGTGAGATTTTGAGTGAAAACCTCCTTCCATCAGCAAGGACATTGAAGATGAAACATGGCTGGGTCTTTCAGCATGACAATGATCCCAAACACACCGCCCGGGCAACGAAGGAGTGGCTTCGTAAAAAGCATTTCAAGGTCCTGGAGTGGCCTAGCCAGTCTCCAGATCTCAACCCCATAGAACATATTTGGAGGGAGTTGAAAGTCCGTGTTGCTCAGCAACAGCCCCAAAACAAAACATCTAGAGGAGATCTGCATGGAGGAATGGGCCAAAATACCAGCAACAGTGTGTGAAAACCTTGTGAAGACTTATAGAAAACGTTTGACCTCTGTCATTGCCAAAAAAGGGTATATAACAAAGTATTGAGATAAACTTTTGTTATTGACCATTCCTCCTGACAGAGCTGGTGTAACTGAGTCAGGTTTGTAGGCCTCCTTGCTCACACACGCTTTTTCCGTTCTACCCACAAATGTTCTATAGAATTGAGGTCAGGGCATTGTGATGGCCATTCCAATACCTTGACTTTATCCTTAAGCCATTTTGCCACAACTTTGGAAGTATGATTGGGGTCATTGTCCATTTGGGAGACCCATTTGTGACCAAGCTTTACCTTTCTGACTGATGTCTTGAGATGTTACTTCAACATATCCACATCATTTCCCTGCCTCATGATGCCATCTATTTTGTGAAGTGCACCAGTCCCTCCTGCAGCAAAGCACCCCCACAACATGATACTTCCACCCCCGTGCTTCACGGTTGGGAAGGTTTTCTTCGGCTTGCAAGCCGCCCCCTTTTTCCTCCTAGCAAAACGATGGTCATTATTGCCAAACAGTTCTATTTTGTTTCATCAGACCAGAGGACATTTCTCCAAAAAGTACAATCTTTGTCCCCATGTGCAGTTGCAAACCGTAGTCTGGCTTTTTTATGGCAGTTTTGTGGCAGTGGATTCTTCCTTGCTAAGCGGCCTTTCATGTTATGCCGATATAGGACTCGTTTTACTGTGGAAAAGGATACTTTTGTACCTGTTTCCTCCAGCATCTTTACAAGGTCCTTTGCTGTTCTTCTGGGATTGATTTGCACATTTCGCACCAAAGTACGTTCATCTCTTGGAGACAGTGTCTCTTTCCTGAGCTGTATGACGGCTGCATGGTCCCATGGTGTTTATACTTGTGGACTATTGTTTGTACAGATGAATGTGGTACCATCAGGCATTTGGACATTGCTCCCAAGGATGAACCAGACTTGTGGAGGTCCTACAATTGTTTTCTGAGGTCTTGGCTGATTTCTTTTGATTTTCCCATGATGTTAAGCAAAGAGGCACTGACATTTTCTGGAATTTTCCAAGCTGCTTAAAGGCACAGTCAACTTAGTGTTTGTAAACTTCTGACCCACTGGAAATGTGAAACAGTGAATTATAAGTGAAATAATCTGTGAAACAATTGTTGGAAAAATGACTTGTGTCATGCACAAAGTAGATGTCCTAACCGACTTGCCAAAACTATAGTTTGTGAACAAGATATTTGTGGAGTGGTTGAAAAAATAGTTTTAATGACTCCAACTGTCACGCCCTGACCTTAGTTATTTCTGTTTTCTTTATTATTTTGGGTAGGTCAGGGTGTGACTAGGGAGGGTATGTTAGTTTTGTCTTGTCTAGGGGTTTTGTATATCTAGGGGTTTTGTAAGTCTAGGTTTATTGTATGTCTATAGTGGCCTGAATTGATTCCCAATCAGAGGCAGCTGTTTATCGTTGTCTCTGATTGGGGACCATATTTAGGTAGCCATTGGGTATTTTATGTTTTTTTTGTTGTCTATGTGTAGTTGCCTGTTAGCACTCGTTTATATAGCTTGACGTTTGTTCAGTGTTCTTTCTTTAATAAAATAAGTATGTAGGCTTAACACGCTGCGCCTTGGTCTCCTCCTCCTCCTTACGACGGATCAACCTAAGTGTATGTAAACCTTCAAATGTATGTTATAGTTGTATTTCTGTTAGAGCTACATGCGACACACTGTACAGTATACGTAGGATCTTAGTTTAACTACTTTGCTATAGCAGGAAAATTATCCTGCAGCAACTGGAAATGTGAATTATGTGGATTATGTCATTTTATTATAAGGGTTGATGCATTTTCCGTAAGGTAAAATGTAATTTGACACTTCGGTGGTAATGACCAACTTCAGAGGCTGTTTTTAAACCTCAAATATATGATTAGTTTTACATTTCCTTGGTTGATCAATTGAAAACCTCCATCTGTAGCAGTGGTGGGCATCTGCATTGGTCATGGAGAGCTACAGGGTGTTCCAGGCTTTTGTTCCAGCCTGCGCTAATACACCTGAATCAACTAGTCTTATTTTCAAGACCTTAATTAAATATTATACAGGCCTATGTACACATTTATGAAAAATAGTTTTGATGTAATCAATTATGAATTCATATATTTGTATAGGCCTACCCTCAAATATTCTACATTTTGTCATTTAACCTCCAGAATGATGCGTGACCTGGATGTCAAAGTCATTGTCTACTCTCACTTTGGCAAGATGAGCCCTTCTTCCAGATGGGACTACAGCTGGCCTATCACAGGTGAGTATACACACCATGCTAATTACATTTTGAATACTTATTTCATTGACTGCTAAGACCTATGTCATGCCTGCATTATTTTACATTGACCAGTTGAGGGCACCAGATAGCAAAATATTCCCCAACCTACCTCCACTCCAACCGTAGACTGTACCAGGCCTGGAATTTCGTGATTTTAGGGGAATGGCCATTTGGCCAAGAGGTGCCCAATCTGCCAGGGCACCAAGGCCATAAACCAAAATAGCCAATTAAATTCATTAGAAAAACAAAAAAAACACTAGCTATGCTATTCTGTTAAGAAACACACAGTACCAGTCAAGTATTAGAACACCTACTTATTCAAGGATTTTTCTTTATTTTTACTATTTTATACATTGTAGTATAATGGTGATGACATAAACACTTTGAAATAACACATATGGAATCATGTAGTAACCAATAGTGTTTAACAAATCAAAATATATTTTACATTTTAGATTATTCAAATAGCCACCCTTTGCCTTGATGTCAGCTTGGCATTCTCTCAACAAGCTTCATGAGGCAGTCACCTGGAATGCATTTCAATTAACAAGTGTACCTTAAGATGGCTATTATTGATAAATCAGGAAAACATATTTTACATGTCCATCTCTTAAATCTAATACAAAATGGCTTATCACAATGGCTACCTGTTGGCTCTGGTGGGCATTTAGCTACAGTGCATTCAGACTTCAGACTATTTCCACAATTGGTTACGTTACAGCCTTATTCTAAAATGTATTAAGTAATTTTTTTCCCTCGTCGATCTACACACTATACGCATAATGATAAAGCAAGGTGTGTGTGTGTGTGTGTGTGTGTGTGTGTGTGTGTGTGTGTGTGTGTGTGTGTGTGTGTGTGTGTGTGTGTGTGTGTGTGTGTGTGTGTGTGTGTGTGTGTGTGTGTGTGTGTGTGTGTGTGTGTGTGTGTGTGTGTGTGTGTGTGTGTGTGTGTGTGTGTGTGTGTGTGTGTGTGTGTGTGTGTGTGTGTGTGTGTGTGTGTGTGTGTGTGTGTGTGTGTGTGTGTGTGTGTGTGTGTGTGTGTGTGTGTGTGTGTGTGTGTGTGTGTGTGTGTGTGTGTGTGTGTGTGTGTGTGTGTGTGTGTGTGTGTGTGTGTGTGTGTGTGTGTGTGTGTGTGTGTGTGTGTGTGTGTGTGTGTGTGTGTGTGTGTGTGTGTGTGTGTGTGTGTGTGTGTGTGTGTGTGTGTGTGTGTGTGTGTGTGTGTGTGTGTGTGTGTGTGTGTGTGTGTGTGTGTGTGTGTGTGTGTGTGTGTGTGTGTGTGTGTGTGTGTATTAAGTAATTTTTTTCCCTCATCGATCTACACACTACGCATAATGATAAAGCAAGGTGTGTGTGTCACTCATTTTTCAACCACTTAACAAATTTCTTGTTAACTAACTATAGGTTTGGCAAGTCGGTTAGGACATCTACTTTGTGCGTGACACAAGTCATTTTTCCAACAATTGTTTAGACACATTCTTTCACGTATAATTCACTATCACAATTCCAGTGGGTAAGAAGGTAACATGCACTAAGTTGCCTGTTCCTTTAAACAGCTTGGAAAATTCCCCAAAATTATGTCATGGGTGGCGCAGTGGCTAAGGGCGCTGTACTGCAGCGCCAGCTGCGCCACCAGAGACTCTGGGTTTGCTCCCAGGGTCTGTCGTAACCGGCCGCAACCGGGAGGTCCGTGGGTTGCCGCATAATTAGCCTAGCGTAGTCCAGGTTAGAGAGGGTTTGGCCTGTATGGAAATCCTTGTCTCATCGCGCACCATTGACTCCTGTGGAGGGCCAGGCGCAGTGCACGCTAAGCAAGGTTGCCAGGTGCACAGTGTTTCCTCTGACACATTGGTGCGGTTGGCTTGCGGGTTGGATGGCGCTGTGTTAAGAAGTAGTGAGGCTTGGTTGTGTTGCGTATCGGAGGACGCATGACTTATAACCTTCGTCTCTCCCGAGCCCGTACGGGAGTTGTAGCGATGAGACAGATAGTAGCTACTAAAACAATTGGATACCACGAAAAAGGGGGAAACGTCAACCCCCCCCAATTTTTTTTTGTCATGGCTTTAGAAGCTTCTGATGGGCTAATTGACATAATTTGAGTCAAATGGAGGTGTACCTGTGGATGTATTTCAATGCCTACCTTCAAACTCCGTGCCTCTTTGCTTGACATCATGGGAAAATCTAAAGAAAGACCTCAGAAAATAAATATGTAGACCTCCAAGTCTGGTTCATCCTTGGGAGCAATTTCCAAATGCCTGAAGGTACCACGTTCATCTGTACAAACAATAGTATGTGAGTATGAACTCCATGGGAACATGCAGCCGTCATACCGCTCAGGAAGGAGACTTGTTCGGTCTTAGAGATTAACGTACTTTAGTGCGAAAAGTGCAAATCAATCCCTGAAACACTGCAAAGGACCTTATGAAGATGCTGGAGGAAACGGGTACAAAAGTATTTATATCCACAGTAAAACGAGTCCAATATTGACTTAACCTGAAAGGCCGCTCAGCAAGGAAGAAGCCACTTCTACAAAACCGCCATAAAAAAGCCCAGACTAATGGTTTGCAACTGCACATGGGGGCAGAGATCGTACTTTTAAAGAAGTCTGTCTATTTTGAGCTGGTCAGTCTGTTGGCAATCCTGTCAAACATGTTTAAAAATATATATATATATATTGTGTAGTGGAGCTGCATAAGTGTTGCTCTCCACTTTCTAGTATTACGTTTTGAAATCAATGGAATTAGAGTCCGATAGCTAAAGAGATGGAGAAGCAGGAGAACACTTGTCTCTGGATTATATCTTCAAACTAAGGGGAACTGTGGCATGGCATTCATGGCAGGGAGACGTGTCCATCATGCATGATGATAGTCTAGCGTTAGCTAGCTGCATTTTCAGATATTACGTGTTTCTAATTTTGACAAAGTTGCTTCATTTCAATTTAAAGTGTACTGTTAGCTAGCTAGCTAATATTAGCTGACTGGCTCCCTAGCTGACATTATTTGTTTCCCAGAGCCGTTTGCTTTTCTAGTTAGAGCCTAATAGCTAGCTAAAAATAACCTGGGTAGGTAGCTCCCAGCATATTCATGCAGGGTAGTAATATGATTTGGCAATGTGTTCATTGTTGTTTAACTAGCTAACGTTAGCTGGTTGGCTCGTTAGCTATCGTTACGTGACGCGTGTGTTCTCTTACACTTTGTTTACCTAGCTCGGTTCATAGTTTACCTAGCTAGCAACATGTCTTAAGCTAAAGTGTACAACACCCATTGAATAGGGCCGGTGTCTGTAAATGTCTGCAAAAAAAATCACAATGAAATTGTTGTCGTCAGAGCTGGTTAGGCTGTTCATGTTATCCATGACCAGCTTAAACAAATCATTAGCCAGAGTGTCAAGTGTGCTCTCTGAACACTCCAAGAGTCAAACTGCATGGGTGGGGCTAAAGCTTAAGAGGGCGTGAACGATGCTGAATGGGTGTAGACAAAGAGCCCTTCACGAGATACCAAAACATTCAAAGGCCATTTTCTCAAAACTGAGTTTAAAAGTTTACCAACTTTCAAAGCAGAATTACTTTCCCATTGGTCTTCAACTGTAGTGTCTGAGTCTCTACTTTTATTGAATGTATAAAAAAAACATTTCAAAGTTGGCTACATAAGACTGAATCCAGGTGGTAATTCACAAATATCTACTATTCTATATACTTATTCAATCCACGTCATCCCCATTGGGACTGAAGTCCACAATGAGTTTATCTGGGCATTCTGAGAAAGTGGCCATCAGTCAACTTCTCTTGATGTGTTGTGTGACATTTTGGGAAACATTATTCAAATTCCTCACTGTGTATTTTGTTCAGCCAGAAGATGCAGTAGATTTTTCTTCCATTCCTCTCAAAGATTTTAGAGAAGGCTGTTGCGCAGCAACTCACTGCCTTCCTGAAGACAAACAATGTATACGAAATGCTTCAGTCTGGTTTTAGACCCCATCATAGCACTGAGACGGCACTTGTGAAGGTGGTAAATGACATTTTGATGGCATCGGACCGAGGCTCTGCATCTGTCCTCGTGCTCCTAGACCTTAGTGCTGCTTTTGATACCATCGATCACCACATTCTTTTGGAGAGATTGGAAACCCAAATTGGTCTACACGGACATGTTCTGGCCTGGTTTAGGTCTTATCTGTCGGAAAGATATCAGTTTGTCTCTGTGAATGGTTTGTCCTCTGACAAATCAACTGTACATTTCGGTGTTCCTCAAGGTTCTGTTTTAGGACCACTATTGTTTTCACTATATATTTTACCTCTTGGGGATGTTATTCGAAAACATAATGTAAACTTTCACTGCTATGCGGATGACACACAGCTGTACATTTCAATGAAACATGGTGAAGCACCAAAATTGCCCTCGCTAGAAGCATGTGTTTCAGACATAAGGAAGTGGATGGCTGCAAACTTTCTACTATTAAACTCGGACAAAACAGAGATGCTTGTTCTAGGTCCCAAGAAACAAAGAGATCTTCTGTTGAATCTGACAATTAATCTTAATGGTTGTACAGTCGTCTCAAATAAAACTGTGAAGGACCTCGGCGTTACTCTGGACCCTGATCTCTCTTTTGAAGAACATATCAAGACCATTTCGAGGACAGCTTTTTTCCATCTACGTAACATTGCAAAAATCAGAAACTTTCTGTCCAAAAATGATGCAGAAAAATTAATCCATGCTTTTGTCACTTCTAGGTTAGACTACTGCAATGCTCTATTTTCCGGCTACCCGGATAAAGCACTAAATAAACTTCAGTTAGTGCTAAATACGGCTGCTAGAATCCTGACTAGAACCAAAAAATTTGATCATATTACTCCAGTGCTAGCCTCTCTACACTGGCTTCCTGTCAAAGCAAGGGCTGATTTCAAGGTTTTACTGCTAACCTACAAAGCATTACATGGGCTTGCTCCTACCTACCTCTCTGATTTGGTCCTGCCGTACATACCTATACGTACGCTACGGTCACAAGACGCAGGCCTCCTAATTGTCCCTAGAATTTCTAAGCAAACAGCTGGAGGCAGGGCTTTCTCCTATAGAGCTCCATTTTTATGGAACGGTCTGCCTACCCATGTCAGAGACGCAAACTCGGTCTCAACCTTTAAGTCTTTACTGAAGACTCATCTCTTCAGTGGGTCATATGATTGAGTGTAGTCTGGCCCAGGAGTGGGAAGGTGAACGGAAAGGCTCTGGAGCAACGAACCGCCCTTGCTGTCTCTGCCTGGCCGGTTCCCCGTTTTCCACTGGGATTCTCTGCCTCTAACCCTGTTACGGGGGCTGAGTCACTGGCTTGCTGGGGCTCTCTCGTGCCGTCCCTGGGGGGGATGCGTCACCTGGGTGGGTTGATTCACTGTTGTGGTCGGCCTGTCTGGGTTCCCCCACCCCTTGGGTTGTACCGTGTCGGAGATCTTTGTGGGCTATACTCGGCCTTGTCTCAGGATGGTAAGTTGGTGGTTGAAGATTTCCCTCTAGTGGTGTGGGGGCTGTGCTTTGGCAAAGTGGGTGGGGTTATATCCTTCCTGTTTGGCCCTGTCCGGGGTGTCCTCGGATGGGGCCACAGTGTCTCCTGACCCCTCCTGTCTCAGCCTCCAGTATTTATGCTGCAGTAGTTTATGTGTCGGGGGGCTAGGGTCAGTTTGTTTATCTGGAGTACTTCTCCTGTCCTATTCGGTGTCCTGTGTAAATCTAAGTGTGCGTTCTCTAATTCTCTCCTTCTCTCTTTCTTTCTCTCTCTCGGAGGACCTGAGCCCTAGAACCATGCCCCAGGACTACCTGACATGATGACTCCTTGCTGTCCCCAGTCCACCTGGCCATGCTGCTGCTCCAGTTTCAACTGGCCTGGGCCCTAGGACCATGTCCCAGGACTACCTGACATGAGGACTCCTTGCTGTCCCCAGTCCACCTGGCCATGCTCCTGCTCCAGTTTCAACTGTTCTGCCTTACTATTATTCAACCATGCTGGTCATTTATGAACATTTGAACATCTTGGCCACGTTCTGTTATAATCTCCACCTGGCACAGCCAGAAGAGGACTGGCCACCCCACATATGCTCTCTCTAATTCTCTCTTTCTTTCTCTCTCTCGGAGGACCTGAGCCCTAGGACCGTGCCCCAGGACTACCTGACATGATGGCTCCTTGCTGTCCCCAGTCCATCTGACTGTGCTGCTGCTCCAGTTTCAACTGTTCTGCCTTATTATTATTTGACCATGCTGGTCATTTATGAACATTTGAACATCTTGGTCATGTTCTGTTATAATCTCTACCCGGCACAGCCAGAAGAGGACTGGCCACCCCACATAGCCCGGTTCCTCTCTAGGTTTCTTCCTAGGTTTTGGCCTTTCTAGGGAGTTTTTCCTAGCCACCGTGCTTTTACACCTGCATTGTTTGCTGTTTGGGGTTTTAGGCTGGGTTTCTGTACAGCACTTTGAGATATCAGCTGATGTACGAAGGGCTATATAAATAAATTTGATTTGATTTGATTTTCCTGAGAGCTCCACTGCTGAAATTATCCTTCCGTCTCATGTCGTTCTTGACAACAATCCAAACCATACAATAGAACTGATTTGAAATTGCTGTTGTATAGGTGGATATTTGTTGAGAGGCTGCTCTGCTCAGACCTCCAGATGGGATGAGTTGGGCAAATACACACAACGTTTTGAGATCTTCCAGCTCAGAGAACAGGCTCCACCGATGTGGTTTTGGTCATAATCCAGTTAATGGTAATAAGGAAGAGGATCTGAGAGATGAAGGGACCATGTCTCACTCCAGACTTCACAGGGAATGACTCAGACTTGCCCATAATGACTTATTATTATATTATTATTATTATAATGACTGCATTTCCATATGATTTTTACAATCTTGAATAGTATGCATTGAATTGGATCTCAAGATCTTCCATAGTGTCCCCATCTTTACTAACAACAGCCTTGAAGTCTATGAAGTGAGATTGAGTAAGTGGGGCAGAGGAGGTTCCTAAGCGGAGGACCATCCTATTTAAAAATAGTGAAACATTTAAAGTTATCCTTTTTATATAAAACTATACTGCATATATTTACGTCACCATATAACTGATTAAAACTCACTCCTCAGGACCTACCCCTCCCAGCCCACCAGGCACTGGAGCCAACCCCACGATGTCTGTAGTCCACGAGGGACCTAACAGCATAGGCGGTGGTCCCCTCTTGGCAGTGACTCCTTAGGAACCTGGTTGGTCCTATTCACCTGCCTGTTGGACTTTTTATTTTATTTATATATTTCACCTTTATTTAGCCAGGTACGCTAGTTGAGAACAAGTTCTCATTTGCAACTGCGACCTGGCCAAGATAAAGCATAGCAGTGTGAGCAGAAAACACAGAGTTACACATGGAGTAAACAATTAACAAGTAAATAACACAGTAGAAAAAAAGGGGGAGTCTATATACAATGTGTGCAAAAGGCATGAGGAGGTAGGCGAATAATTACAATTTTGCAGATTAACACTGGAGTGATAAATGATCAGATGGTCATGTACAGGTAGAGATATTAGTGTGCAAAAGAGCAGAAAAGTAAATAAATAAAAACAGTATGGGGATGAGGTAGGTGAAAATGGGTGGGCTATTTACCAATAGACTATGTACAGCTGCAGCGATCGGTTAGCTGCTCAGATAGCTGATGTTTGAAGTTGGTGAGGGATTTAAAAGTCTCCAACTTCAGCGATTTTTGCAATTCATTCCAGTCACAGGCAGCAGAGTACTGGAACGAAAGGCGGCCAAATGAGGTGTTGGCTTTAGGGATGATCAGTGAGATACACCTGCTGGAGCGCGTGCTACGGATGGGTGTTGCCATCGTGACCAGTGAACTGAGATAAGGCGGAGCTTTACCTAGCATGGACTTGTAGATGACCTGGAGCCAGCGGGTCTGGCGACGAATATGTAGTGAGGGCCAGCCGACTAGAGCATACAAGTCGCAGTGGTGGGTGGTATAAGGTGCTTTAGTGACAAAACGGATGGCACTGTGATAGACTGCATCCAGTTTGCTGAGTAGAGTGTTGGAAGCCATTTTGTAGATGACATCGTCGAGGATCGGTAGGATAGTCAGTTTTACTAGGGTAAGCTTGGCGGCGCGAGTGAAGGAGGCTTTGTTGCGGAATAGAAAGCCAACTCTTGATTTGATTTTCGATTGAAGATGTTTGATATCGGAGAGTTTGCAGTCTAGCCAGATACCTAGGTACTTATAGACGTCCACATTCAAGGTCGGAACCATCCAGGGTGGTGATGCTAGTCGGGCATGCGGGTGCAGGCATCGATCGGTTGAAAAGCATGCATTTGGTTTTCCTAGCATTTAAGAGCAGTTGGAGGCCACGGAAGGAGTGTTGTATGGCATTGAAGCTCGTTTGGAGGTTAGATAGCACAGTGTCCAATGACTGGCCGAAAGTATATAGAATGGTGTCGTCTGCGTAGAGGTGGATCAGGGAATCGCCCGCAGCAAGAGCAACATCATTGATATATACAGAGAAAAGAGTCGGCCCGAGAATTGAACCCTGTGGCACCCCCATAGAGACTGCCAGAGGACCGGACAGCATGCCCTCTCATTTGACAAACTTGACTAAGCCTGCAAAGCAATTGGTGAACCAGGCAAGGCAGTCATCCGAAAAACTGAGGCTACTGAGTCTGCCGATAAGAATATGGTGATTGACAGAGTCGAAAACCTTGGCAAGGTCGATGAAGACTGCTGCACAGTACTGTCTTTTATCGATGGCGATTATGATGTCGTTTACTACCTTGAGTGTGGCTGAGGTGCACCCGTGACCGGCTCGGAAACCAGATTGCACAGCGGAGAAGGTACGGTGGGATTTGAGATGGTCAGTGACCTGTTTGTTGACTTTGCTTTCGAAGACCTTAGATAGGCAGGGCAGGATGGATATAGGTCTGTAACAGTTTGGGTCCAGGGTGTCTCCCCCTTTGAAGAGGGGATGACTGCGGCAGCTTTCCAATCCTTGGGGATCTCAGACGATATGAAAGAGGTTGAACAGGCTGGTAATAGGGGTTGCGACAATGGCGGCGGATAGTTTCAGAAATAGAGGGTCCAGATTGTCAAGCCCAGCTGATTTGTACGGGTCCAGGTTTTGCAGCTCTTTCAGAACATCTGCTATCTGGATTTGGGTAAAGGAGAACCTGGAGAGGCTTGGGCGAGGAGCTGCGGGGGGGCCGGAGCTGTTGGCCGAGGTAGTAGTAGCCAGGCGGAAGGCATGGCCAGCCGTTGAGAAATGCTTGTTGAAGTTTTCGATAATCATGGATTTGTCGGTGGTGACCGTGTTCCCTAGCCTCAGTGCAGTGGGCAGCTGGGAGGTGGTGCTCTTGTTCTCCATGGACTTCACTGTGTCCCAGAACTTTTTGGAGTTGGAGCTACAGGATGCAAACTTCTGCCTGAAGAAGCTGGCCTTAGCTTTCCTGACTGACTGCGTGTATTGGTTCCTGACTTCCCTGAACAGTTGCATATCGCGGGGACTGTTCGATGCTATTGCAGTCCGCCACAGGATGTTTTTGTGCTGGTCGAGGGCAGTCAGGTCTGGAGTGAACCAAGGGCTGTATCTGTTCTTAGTTCTGCATTTTTTTAACGGAGCATGCTTATCTAATATGGTGAGGAAGTTACTCTTAAAGAATGACCAGGCATCCTCAACTGACGGGATGAGGTCAATGTCCTTCCAGGATACCCGGGCCAGGTCGATTAGAAAGGCCTGCTCACAGAAGTGTTTTAGGGAGCGTTTGACAGTGATGAGGGGTGGTCGTTTGACTGCGGCACTGTAGCGGATACAGGCAATGAGGCAGTGGTCGCTGAGATCCTGGTTGAAGACAGCGGAGGTGTATTTGGAGGGCCAGTTGGTCAGGATGACGTCTATGAGGGTGCCCTTGCTTACAGAGTTAGGGTTGTACCTGGTGGGTTCCTTGATGATTTGTGTGAGTAGGGTAAGTGTTGCCCACTGGGGGCTACATGTGTTATTATCAAATAAAAAGGAAAACAAGCATTTGTTACAGGAGAATAACAAATGTTTTATAAATCCGATGGTCACTGGCATCGTCTCATTTCTCATTCCATGATGGACATGTAGCCTACATGGTTTTTACGCACATCCAAAGTATTAACAAGAGTTAAAATCATGTACAATACAGAATTAAAAAGGGGCTCTGCTCACTGTTTTGCTGCTTCCAAATTTGATCTTTTAATAAAGATTTATTTCAAAGCGATCGCTTGAGCAAAACCCTTTAAAATCAGATCAACAAGTGTAGACTTTACAGTGAAATGCTTACTTACAAGCCCTTAGCCAACAATGCTTTAAGAAGTTAAGAAGAAAAAAAGTGCGAAGTAAAAAATTGTCTTGGCTACTTGGCAAATGCATTGGGCAGGACCACAAAACAGCCTTCATTACGGAGAGGGGAGGCTATGCTTGGCTTTTAATCAAATGAAACTAAATCGGAAAAAACATTAGTTTCCCTTGTTGCAGGTGCATATGGGCACTGTGCGTCATGGTTGGATAGACTGCCAAACAGCAACAGCGTTACCGCTACGACCTGCTTTGGGTGAGTCTTAAATCATTCTATTTGCGCTGAATGAAATGTTCTCTTTTGTGCTAGTTTTTAACGTTTTACACTCATGGGAATTGGCCTATATGGATAGGGCTAAATTTGAATGTTTCTTATAGATGAAACATGAAAAGCATATGCATAAGCATGGTAGCAATTGAAAGGGAACAGAAAAGTATTAAAAGTTCACCTCTCCAAAGTGTATACAATTCCTAAGTCATTTTAATGGACTTTTATGAGTCGCTCTGGAAAAAACCCTGCATTCCAGCCATCACACAATTACTGTTGTAATCCAAAAACAGGTCAGGTGGGCATCATTTGAAAGCGTGTTCTATTGCCAACAAGTTATAAAATATGATCATGCAGTGTTAGGTATTCACAAGGCAATTCAAAGAAACAGATGGTAATTTTGGTCTTTGACTGAGATGGAATAGAGATGGAATGACAATGACAGAGTGATAGTGACAGTGAGGGAATGATAGAGATGGAATGACAATGACAGAGTGATAGTGACAGTGAGGGAATGATAGAGATGGAATAACAATGACAGAGTGATAGTGACAGTGAGGGAATGATAGAGATGGAATAACAATGACAGAGTGATAGTGACAGTGAGGGAATGATAGAGACGGAATGACAATTCTGTACCTGTTATTGTGTATGTATATGTGTGTGTACCTGTTACTGTGTATGTCTATGTGTGTGTACCTGTTACTGTGTATGTCTATGTGTGTGTACCTGTTACTGTGTATGTCTATGTGTGTGTGTGTACCTGTTATCGTGTGTGTGTGTACCTGTTATCGTGCATGTATATATGTGTGTGTACCTGTTATAATGCATGTATGTGTGTGTGTGTACCTGTTATCATGCATGTATATGTGTGTGTGCACCTGTTATCGTGCATGTGTGTGTACCTGTTATAATGCTTGTATGTGTGTGTACCTGTTATAATGCATGTATATGTGTGTGTGTACCTGTTATAATGCATGTATATGTGTGTGTGTACCTGTTATAATGCATGTATATGTGTGTGTGTACCTGTTATAATGCATGTATATGTGTGTGTGTACCTGTTATAATGCATGTATATGTGTGTGTGTACCTGTTATAATGCATGTGTGTGTGTACCTGTTATAATGCGTGCATGTATATGTGTACCTGTTATAATGCGTGTATGTGTGTGTACCTGTTATAATGCGTGTATGTGTGTGTACCTGTTATAATGCGTGTATGTGTGTGTACCTGTTATAATGCTTGTATGTGTGTGTACCTGTTATAATGCTTGTATGTGTGTGTACCTGTTATAATGCTTGTATGTGTGTGTACCTGTTATAATGCTTGTATGTGTGTGTACCTGTTATAATGCTTGTATATGTGTGTGTGTACCTGTTATAATGCATGTATATGTGTGTGTGTACCTGTTATAATGCATGTATGTGTGTGTGTGTACCTGTTATAATGCATGTGTGTGTGTGTACCTGTTATAATGTGTGTGTGTGTACCTGTTATAATGTGTGTGTGTGTACCTGTTATAATGCATGTGTGTGTGTGTACCTGTTATAATGCATGTGTGTGTGTGTACCTGTTATAATGCATGTGTGTGTGTGTACCTGTTATAATGCATGTGTGTGTGTGTACCTGTTATAATGCATGTGTGTGTGTGTACCTGTTATAATGCATGTATATGTGTGTGTGTACCTGTTATAATGCATGTATATGTGTGTGTGTACCTGTTATAATGCATGTATATGTGTGTGTGTACCTGTTATAATGCATGTATATATGTGTGTGTACCTGTTATTGTGCATGTATATGTGTGTGTGTACCTGTTATCGTGCATGTATATGTGTGTGTGTGTGTGTACCTGTTATCGTGTGTGTACCTGTTATAATGCATGTATATGTGTGTGTGTACCTGTTATCATGCATGTATATGTGTGTGTGCACCTGTTATCGTGCATGTGTGTGTACCTGTTATAATGCTTGTATGTGTGTGTACCTGTTATAATGCTTGTATGTGTGTGTACCTGTTATAATGCTTGTATATGTGTGTGTACCTGTTATAATGCATGTATATGTGTGTGTGTACCTGTTATAATGCATGTATATGTGTGTGTACCTGTTATAATGCATGTATATGTGTGTGTACCTGTTATAATGCTTGTATATGTGTGTGTGTACCTGTTATAATGCTTGTATATGTGTGTGTGTACCTGTTATTCAAATCAAATCAAATCCAATCAAATTTATTTGTCACATACACATGGTTAGCAGATGTTAATGCGAGTGTAGCGAAATGCTTGTGCTTCTAGTTCCGACAATGCAGTGATAACCAACAAGTAATCTAACTAACAATTCCAAAACTACCGTCTTATACACAGTGTAAGGGGATAAATAATATGTACATAAGGATATATGAATGAGTGATGGTACAGAGCAGCATACAGTAGATGGTATCGAGTACAGTATATACATATGAGATGAGTATGTAGACAAAGTAAACAAAGTGGCATAGTTAGTGGCTAGTGATACATGTATTACATAAGGATGCAGTCGATGATGTAGAGTACAGTATATACATATGCATATGAGATTAATAATGTAGGGTAAGTACATTATATAAGGTAGCATTGTTTAAAGTGGCTAGTGATATATTTACATCATTTCCCATCAATTCCCATTATTAAAGTGGCTGGAGTTGGGTCAGTGTCAATGACAGTGTGTTGGCAGCAGCCACTCAATGTTAGTGGTGGCTGTTTAACAGTCTGATGGCCTTGAGATAGAAGCTGTGTTTCAATCTCTCGGTCCCAGCTTTGATGCACCTGTACTGACCTTGCCTTCTGGATGATAGCGGGGTGAACAGGCAGTGGTTCGGGTGGTTGATGTCCTTGATGATCTTTATGGCCTTCCTGTAACATCGGGTGGTGTAGGTGTCCTGGAGGGCAGGTAGTTTGCCCCCGGTGATGCGTTGTGCAGACCTCACTACCCTCTGGAGAGCCTTACAGTTGAGGGCGGAGCTGTTGCCGTACCAGGCAGTGATACAGCCCGCCAGGATGCTCTCGATTGTGCATCTGTAGAAGTTTGTGTGCTTTTGGTGACAAGCCGAATTTCTTCAGCCTCCTGAGGTTGAAGAGGCGCTGCTGCGCCTTCTTCACGACGCTGTCAGCGTGAGTGGACCAATTCAGTTTGTCTGTGTATGCCGAGGAACTTAAAACTTGCTACCCTCTCCACTACTGTTCCATCGATGTGGATAGGGGGGTGTTCCCTCTGCTGTTTCCTGAAGTCCACAATCATCTCCTCAGTTTTGTTGACGTTGAGTGTGAGGTTATTTTCCTGACACCACACTCAGAGGGCCCTCACCTCCTCCCTGTAGGCCGTCTCGTCGTTGTTGGTAATCAAGCCTACCACTGTTGTGTCGTCCGCAAACTTGATGATTGAGTTGGAGGCGTGCATGGCCACGCAGTCATGGGTGAACAGGGAGTACAGGAGAGGGCTCAGAACGCACCCTTGTGGGGCCCCCGTGTTGAGGATCAGCGGGGAGATGTTGTTGCCTACCCTCACCACATGGGGGCGGCCCGTCAGGAAGTCCAGTACCCAGTTGCACAGGGCGGGGTCGAGACCCAGGGTCTCGAGCTTGATGACGAGCTTGGAGGGTACTATGGTGTTGAATGCCGAGCTGTAGTCGATGAACAGCATTCTCACATAGGTATTCCTCTTGTCCAGGTGGGTTAGGGCAGTGTGCAGTGTGGTTGAGATTGCATCGTCTGTGGACCTATTTGGGCGGTAAGCAAATTGGAGTGGGTCTAGGGTGTCGGGTAGGGTGGAGGTGATATGGTCCTTGACTAGTCTCTCAAAGCACTTCATGATGACGGAAGTGAGTGCTACGGGGCGGTAGTCGTTTAGCTCAGTTACCTTAGCTTTATTGGGAACAGGAACAATGGTGGCCCTCTTGAAGCATGTGGGAACAGCAGACTGGTATAGGGATTGATTGAATATGTCCGTAAACACACCGGCCAGCTGGTCTGCGCATGCTCTGAGGGCGCGGCTGGGGATGCCGTCTGGGCCTGCAGCCTTGCGAGGGTTAACACGTTTAAATGTCTTACTCACCTCGGCTGCAGTGAAGGAGAGACCGCATGTTTTCGTTGCAGGCCGTGTCAGTTGCACTGTATTGTCCTCAAAGCGGGCAAAAAAGTTTAGTCTGCCTGGGAGGAAGACATCCTGGTCCGTGACTGGGCTGGGTTTCTTCTTGTAGTCCGTGATTGACTGTAGACCATGCCACATGCCTTATCGTGCATATATATGTGTGTACCTGTTATAATGCATGTGTATGTGTGTGTACCTGTTATCGTGCATGTATGTGTGTGTACCTGTTATTGTGCATGTATGTGTTCCACTGGATGTCTTAAGGTGAATGCACCAATTTGTAAGTCGCTCTGGATAAGAGCGTCTGCTAAATGACTTAAATGTAAATGTATATGTGTGTGTGTACCTGTTATCGTGCATGTATATGTGTGTGTACCTGTTATTGTGTGTACCTGTTATCGTGCATGTATATGTGTGTGTACCTGTTATCGTGCGTGTATATGTGTGTGTACATGTTGTGTGTGTACATGTTATTTTGTATGTATATCAAATCAAATCAAATTTTATTTATATAGCCCTTCGTACATCAGCTGATATCTCAAATTGCTGTACAGAAACCCAGCCTAAAACCCCAAACAGCAAGCAATGCAGGTGTAGAAGCACGGTGGCTAGGAAAAACTCCCTAGAAAGGCCAAAACCTAGGAAGAAACCTAGAGAGGAACCAGGCTATGTGGGGTAGCCAGTCCTCTTCTGGCTGTGCCGGGTGGAGATTATAACAGAACATGGCCAAGATGTTCAAATGTTCATAAATTACCAGCATGGTCCAATAATAATAAGGCAGAACAGTTGAAACTGGAGCAGCAGCACAGTCAGGTGGACTGGGGACAGCTAGGAGTCATCATGTCAGGTAGTCCTGGGGCACGGTCCTAGGGCTCAGGTCCTCCGAGAGAAAGAAAGAGAGAATTAGAGAGAGTCCTCTGGCCACCCCACATATATGTATATGTGTGTATGTACCTGTTATCGTGTATGTACCTGTTATAATGCATGTATATGTGTGTGTACCTGTTATAATGCATGTATATGTGTGTGTACCTGTTATAATGCATGTATGTGTGTGTGTACCTGTTATAATGCATGTATATGTGTGTGTACCTGTTATAATGCATGTATATGTGTGTGTACCTGTTATAATGCATGTATGTGTGTGTGTACCTGTTATAATGCTTGTGTGTGTGTGTACCTGTTATAATGCTTGTGTGTGTACCTGTTATCGTGCATGTATATGTGTGTGTATCTTGCTCAAATATTATAATTGTTTTACCTTTATTAAATTTAAACTAGGCAAGTCAGTTAAAGAACAAATTCTTATTTACATTGACGGCCTACTCTGGCCAAACCTTAATCCGGACTATGCTGGGCTAGCTGTGCGCTGCCCTATGGGACTCCCAATCATGGCCAGTCGTGACACAGCAGGGAATTGAACTAGGTTTTGTAGTGATGCCTCAAGCACTGAGATGCGGTGCCTTAGACCGCTGCGACACTCGGGAGCCCAAATTATTGAACACACAAGAAAGGTGCATTGGTACTTTGTGGAAAAGTATGCAATTATTATATAAACATTAAATAGCAGACAGATATAGAAAGCTAGAGGTCTAGTTAAAAAAATCAACAATACAAAATAAGACATATAGAACAAGGACAGGTAAACAGAAAGAGGAGGGCAGATGTCACCCCCGATATCCATCCTGCCATCAACCCCAACCTTTGATCAAATAAGATTAATTGGAAACAGAACTACAGTAAATGCAATGAAGATAGTGTTAGTTAGTGGTAGAGTCTATTTTCACCTCTAGATGGCAGTGCTGTGAAAGTCAACAGACAGCAGGAGAGGAACTAGACCAGTGGTTCTCAAACATTTTGAGGCCAGGACCCCTTTTGTGATAGCAAATTCACCAGGGACCCCCTCATAATCAGAGCACATAAAAATAGCATACAAGGAGTTTTACCACGACTTCGACAGCGCATGGCTGGACAAACCTATTCTCGGGCCCTGGGAAGGAAGATTTCAAAGGCCCTCCTCTCAAAATGTTGAATTGTTCATGTACATTTCCTGCAATTCAACACATTTTGCCATGGGTCAGAGAAATGTGTAGTTGTTCCATCTTTAAAGCTAATATCCTGCAATTCAACACATTTTGCCTTGAGGCATAGAGAAGACCTTTATATTTAAAAGGTAACTGTCCAGTGTTTATTTTATTTGTAAAATATTACAAATAATGAAATCATATGCATAAAATTGTTTTCCTTCCAAAATAGTAATTAAGTTATTTAATGGCCAGCTCATCCTCCTCGGGAGAATGACATCCTCCTCCATGAGGAAACTGCATGCATTTTTCTAAAGGTGTGTTTAAGATACAAGTTTGAGGTGTTTTGTTTTAACGTCCCGCACAGTAATCCTATTTCCCAAGTAAAAATAAACTTTGAATGACCAATAATGTGACCGACCGGCTCGTTTCGGTATGATGTAGCAACATTTGAAATGGTGCTTTTTTTTACATTGGATAAAAGTAGAGACTCAGAGCTAGAAAATGGTATATCATACAATATAGCTGAGGACAAATGGGGAAGTAATTCTGCTTTGAAAGTTGATAAACTTGTTACCTCACTTTTGAGAAATGGCCATTGAATGTTTTGGTACCTATTGGAGAGCTCTTCTTTGTCCACACCCATTCAGCATCATTCACACCCTTTTAAGTTTTAGCCCCACCCATCTCTTTAAGGATTCACATGTGAGGCGATGCACTAAAAAAACAAAGATTTCAAGACAAGGCTGGCTTATACTACGGGTGTGTCTGTAAATTTAATCTGGGCGTTCGTAAACTCCGAGGGTTGTCAGATTGGACAATCATAATTTCAGAGCGTTTTGCTCTCGGGGGCGTTCAGAGTGCACACTGGACACTCTGGCTGGAAAGTAGGGATGATCTGAGCATTCTGACCCAACAGCAGTCAAGCACCCAAGCTAACTGGCTAACGTTGGCTAGATTGCTAGCTACTTCCAGACAAAAATGAGAGAACAGCTCACTCTGACCATTTTACTCGCCCTAGCAGAGCTGGCTAGGCAGTTTTTATGTTTTCCAGAGCATTGGTGACTGCAACTGTGCTTCTGGCAACAATTTAAATACGCTTTTTCGCAAACATTTACTGGCACTGGCCATATTCAGGGTTCGTCAATTCGTAGGTTATTCTACACTCTCGCACAATCAGGCGAGCGTGCTCTGAAATCGGAGTAGATGGCCAGAGCAAATTACCAGCTACGTCTATCAACAGTTGTCGCAGTGACATCATAAACATTCTATTGAAATAGTTACTTGGATAGTGGAGTATTTTGTTTAGACATGTAGTTAGCTCGCTAGCTAAACAATTAACCATAATCCCAACTCATAACTTTACTACCCTGCATGAATCTGCAGGTAGCTAACCAACCAGGTTCAATGTTAGCTAACATCAGGCTATAACTAGCAATGCAAATGGCTCTGAGATACGAATAATAACACAGATCATACAGGTAACGTTAGCTAGCGAGCCATTCAGCTAACGTTAGCTAGCTAACTAACAGTACACGTGAAATGAAAACGAAAAATTAGAAACGTGTAATATTTGAAAATGTAGCTAGCTAGACTATTACCTGTATACATGGATATGGACCCTTCTCCCCCTCTGTCACGGATGCCATGGTTGCCCTTAGTTTGAAGATGTAATCCGGAGACAGGTGTTTTATACATTAGCCTTCTTTCTGTGTGTTATCTTTTCGACAATTTCTGCATATTTGCAATCAAACGCCAGAATTTCTCCATCTCCTTAGCTATCATACTCTAATTCCACTGATTTCAAAACTCAGTCCTCCAGAAAGTGGAGAGCAACACATATGCAGTTCTACTGGTATCTTTGAAAAAAGCCACAGAAGCGTGCTACATGGTAGACCAATCCGAACAAATCTCTTGGCATGTCCAGCCCACTCATTATCTCAGTCGATCATGGCTTGCGGGAAGGTTGGTGTCTTTTTCTGTGGCTAAACCAACTAGGCTCATAATTTAAAAATTATATTTGTATTTACAGATGGCATACACGTTTGTGATTAAGGCACATGAAAGTTTACATGTTCCAGAAGGCATTCCTGCCCCAAAAATGTTATGTTCAAACAGCTCCCCTGTGAAGTCGTGACTTGCGACAGTTTCCTGAATCAGGTCACATATGTGCAGTGGTGTAAAGTACTTAAGTGAAAATACTTTTAAAGTACAGCTTCCGTACTATTTGTTTTTGACAACTTTTACTTCTACTCCATTCCTAAAGAAAATAATGTACTTTTCACTCCATCCATTTTTCCTGACACCCAAAAGTACTCATTACATTTCAAATGCCTAATAGCAGGACAGGACAATTCACACACTGAATTCCAATTCACACACTCATCCCAACTGTTTCTAACCTGGCGGACTCACTAAACACAAATGCTTCCTTTGTAAATTATGTCTTTTTGGAGTGTGCCCCTGGCTATCAATACATTTTAAATTAATAATTGTGGAGTCTGGTTTGCTAAATATAAGGATTTTAAATGATTTATACATTCATTTGTGATACTTGAGTATATTTTAGCAATTACATGTATTTTTGATACTTAAGTATATTTAAAACCAAGTACTTTTACTCAAGTATATTTAAAACCAAATAGTTTTACTTTTACTCAAGTAGTATTTTACTGGATGACTTTCACTTTTGCTTGAGTCGATTCATATTAAGGTAGCTTTACTTTTACTCAAGTTTGAGAATTGGGTACTTTTTCCACCACTGTATATGCACACATATTCTGGCCTTGTGTTCTAAAAATAGCTACAAAAATATATTTGAGGACCCAACATAGGCTACATTTTTTGCCACAATAAATTCTATTTCCCAAATATTGTAATAGCCTAAGGTGTACAAAAGATGCTGCTTTCAAAAGGAATAAATGTCAGACTATAGGCCTAGGCTATTCTCAATCACAGCTTTATGAAACATTGAACAGACAATATTAATGTCATGTGCGCGCCACACAGACAGACACAAGGGCCAATATCACAAAACACTTGGAACACGCCTGGGGCGGCAGGGTAGCCTAGTGGTTAGAGTGTTGGACTAATAGCTGAAAGGTTGCAAATTCAAATCCCCGAGCTGACAAGGTACAAAATCTGTCGTTCTGCCCCTGACGGTTAACCCACTGTTCCTAGGCCGTCATTGAAAATAAGAATTTGTTCTTAACTGACTTGCCTTGTAAAATTAAAGGTAAAATAAAAAAATAAATAAAAATATTAGACTTGTAGAAAAACATGCTGGCCAAGCTCCAGCACTTAGAGTTAGATCATTATAAACCCATGTTCAGTGAATCAGCCATAAGATATGCCCACCCTGTTACAGACATGCACTTATCTTTAATTACTTTCATTGGACTATTTTAATCATATTTACGTTTTCATAAAAGATATTGTGTCCCCTTGTCAACCCTGTTCATTGGTTCTGGTCAAATTATAAAGAAATAACAGATTTTGTATAAATGTGTGGTTTTATACTGAACTTCATCTAATTTGCACCTCATCTTTCTAAATTGAGACGGGTATCAATTATATTTTATCCAAGTTTAGAATTCTCTGGTGTCGGCCGTGTCTTACCCTTTAAAATACATGACACAAATTCTTGATATTTGACAATGTAACTGAATTCATTTGAAAAAGATTCCAAGATAAAAGGGTGGACCGAGATATAACAGGGATGGACCACTGTAACGGACAGAACATAAATTAAACCCTGTAACCTGAATACTGAACACTGAGGAGATATCTACATAGTAATACATGTAGTAACAACATTGGAACTGCTATTTAGTTATATATTCATTGTGAAAACAACAATACAGAAATACATTGCAGGTACAAAATCATTGGAATTAGCATTAAAACACGTTCCAGTCTCTCTCTTCCTCTTCCCCTCGCTCTCCCCTTTCACCCCAAATGCTCTTCCACATACTTCCAGGTGGAGTTTTCCCTCTGCAAAGAGCGTTTATTGACAGCCAGTGGCTCTGGCATCAGACAAATTATCAGTCCATTAAAGTACCAACAAATATCTCCGTTTGGACTTGGCCAGAAGAATTTGTTGATGCCATTCAGTTCACATTAATGTTCATGTTATGTTAGCATATGATATGATAGCATATGATATGGTATAAAGAGTAACAAACACCTTAAACATTTCAATACTCAACCAATACTCAATGTATGTACTGTATGTGTGTATGGGGAGGAAGGAGGGTTACCTCTGCTCCTGCCTCCATTTCACTCAACAGAGGAGTTAAGACCCTTTAGGACATTGCACAGGGCCTGTGTATCTGGGATATCCTTTCCATGGTGCACTGCTCTACCTGCAGATCTCTTGAGAGCATCTCCAAAACCATCTGGTGCCCCTTGCCATGGCTGGCCTCAAAGAAATTCCAGTTGACCTCTTGAAAGCCTCGTTTGTGTGGTTCTGTGGCAAGTAGGTAGAAGTTCCCTTTTTGCTTGTATTGTGAGAGAGACTCCCGTGTGGAGAGACTCCCGTGTGGAGAGACTCCCGTGTGGAGAGACTCCCGTGTGGAGAGACTCCCGTGTGGAGAGACTCCCGTGTGGAGAGACTCCCGTGTGGAGAGACTCCCGTGTGGAGAGACTCCCGTGTGGAGAGTGGCTTGCTGGTGAGATCCTCCAAAATGCAAGAACTGGATCTCTTTGACTGTATTTGCATGAAGAGTTTTTGCTGATGTCAATGTGCAGCAAGCACTCATTGTTCTTCAGACTCTCCCTAAGCTCCCTATATGTATTGCCACTTGATATTAAAGATAGGCTCGCTAAGTTTTAGGCAACACATCTTGAAACTGACTGACCAGTTCAGTTTCTGTTATTGTGACCTCCCTCTTCACGGTTATCATGGAGCACTTCTCTACATCTTTCTGAATCTTCTCCAAGGTCCATTGTGTCAGGAACTTCTACATTCCCAGGAGGTTTTAGAGTTGGATGAGTGGTGAGGAAGCAATCCTTACATTCACCAATAGCACATAGCTTCGATTTCGGTTTACACATACTTGAGTCGACCATGTCCTCAAGGTTTTTGGTGGACAAAAGCCCAAGACTGAAGAGATTTGCCATGAACTGTAAATTCTCATGGGGTTTTGCACTGACAAGTTTCACGATCAGTGTCATTAGGCGTAACAACCCAAAAAGGCCTGAGGTGGCAGAAGGAGGTATTGGACAACTGACCTAGTTCCTCAGGCAGGAATTTCCTGTGCAGATGTTTTCATTCTGTCAGTCAGAAGCCTCTTCTGCATTTTGTTCTTTAGTCGTGTAATGGTTTGTTTACAGGCCGGTCGTTATACTACTTACATCACATCACTGAGAAAACATCCTCTTTCATTGTTATGTGTTTCTGTTCTGCAGAACCTTCCTCATCAAAAAAGAGCACTGGTCCCCTTCCAACTTTGCTCTCATTATTTGAAAAGCCCAACACAGTCTTCTGAAGTTTATACTTCAGTGTATTCGCAAAGATTTGCTTGTTCTTCTGATTCCTTGCATTTCTGTATTTTGTTTTGATATCTTTAATGAGCGATGTGTGAAAGAGGAGAGCCCTGTTAATAGGTGATGTCACATTCTGACATCTCTGTAATGCTTTGAATGTTGAATGAGGAGATACAGATGCCCGTTCTCCCCTAATCCTTGCATACCTCTTCCTGTATGTTTTTCTTTTTTTCCCTCTCCTTTGCCACTTCTGATTTTAAATGCTCTCTTTCTTTTTGGGGTCTTCTGTGGGTTTCTTTCTAATGCGTTCCCCTTGCTGGCGTTGCCTAAAACATATTAAATGCATGGTTAGGATTCATGGGGTAGAGTCAGATAAAGTTAAGGATAAGGGTTAGTAGATCGGGATTAGGGTTATGGGTTATGGATCGGGATTACGGTTAGAGTTAGTAGAAAGTTGAACAAATAATATTCTTAAATGCCTTATCTTAAGCATATTCTAACCATGAAGACCCAGGCTGATTTTCAGGAGTTGGGGGGTGTTTGGGACTGTAGCAACCCACTAGCCTTGGCCCTGGCTCGGAGTATCCTTTTAGAATCTCTCCATTTCTTCCTTTCTGCACGCTGCACTCTGTCACTGAGTTCAGCTACTGCCTTCTTCCCTGTCTCTCTATCTTTCCTCCATTTCTCCCTCTCTTTCTCTAGATACTCTCTCCTTCTTTCTGGGGCAGCATTACGTCGTTCTCTGTATTGCCACTGTCTTTCAGCTGCACTAAGAGGAGGTGCCATTCCTTCAGAAAGACCTGATTCAATCGATATTTATTTATTCTTTAAATATTATACATGCTATATATCATGTAATTATATAATACAATTTATGAACAAAATCACATTTTGCAACACATTACTGCATGATATCCATTTTTTTCACTCTGTTGAGTGCATGTACACACTGTTACGTGTACATGGATAACAGGCTGGACAATAACAGGGTGGACATTTTGAGATACAATCAGCAACTATGCTCCAAGTGATCGGGATGAAGCTAGGATAATGTCTGCCAATTGAAAAGGAATTGTTTGACAAATATATTTTGAAATGAGGAAATTTGATTAACGTCTTTTAAATGTAGCTTAAACAGGGTGGACATGTTATACTTTCCCACATCACCAACATATCATGATGAAAATGTAATAGTATGAAATCTAGATATTCACCACAGTTGTTTTCCTGCCAAGGAAGTGACATCATTTCCTGTTTGTGATGTCATTGTAGACCATATATATTTTCTTAAAGTGCCAGTAACCACAATGTAACAGGGTGGACAATGACTTTGATGTACAGAAAATAGTCAATATTCTTATAAAAGGTGCAGCATTTCACATAAAAAGACTTTACATAAGATAACATTTAATGAAAAATTGTGAAAATATTTGTTTTAATGTATAATTTCATTCCTAATTGTTCTTGTTGAAGTTGATTGAGCAGCACCTGGGACATTGAAACATTGCCTCCTTCCACTGAAATAAAATAGTCGTAAATGTATAAAATGTACAAGACTATGTCAAGTATGCTTCTATTATCATGAAGGCACACAAGGATCCTTGTATATTTTTTATATAAAATTTTTGAATGATTTATCTTGAGGATAAAAAATAACACTTTTAGTGATATTGACCCACAAACAAACCTGTTTCATACTGAAGCTCCAACAGGAAGGAATATTAGAAAATCTTTGCCTGCACTTCGTCCAGTTGTTGCATGTGATTTGCACTATAGCTATATATGGTGGTTTTTAGCTGCGACATTTTCTTTTACAACACTGTTTTATTTATACTTTTTTGGGGGGGGGTTGGTCAATAGGGGGAAATCCCATAGTAAATAGAGAAACTCGCCTCCCTGCGGACCTGGCATCCTTTCACTCCCTCCTCTCTACATTTTCCTCCTCTGTCTCTGCTGCTAAAGCCACTTTCTACCACGCTAAATTCCAAGCATCTGCCTCTAACCCTAGGAAGCTCTTTGCCACCTTCGCCTCCCTCCTGAATCCCCCCCCCCCCCCCTCCCCCCTCCTCCCTCTCTGCAGACGACTTCGTCAACCATTTTGAAAAGATCGACGACATCCGATCCTCGTTTGCTAAGGCAAACGACACCGCTGGTTCTGCTCACACTGCCCTACCCTGTGCTCTGACCTCTTTCTCCCCTCTCTCTCCAGATGAAATCTCGCGTCTTGTGACGGCCGGCCGCCCAACAACCTGCCCGCTTGACCCTATCCCCTCCCCTCTTCTCCAGACCATTTCCGGAGACCTTCTCCCTTACCTCACCTCGCTCATCAACTCATCACTGACCGCTGGCTACGTCCCTTCCGTCTTCAAGAGAGCGAGAGTTGCACCCCTTCTGAAAACCTGCACTCGATCCCTCCGATGTCAACAATTACAGACCAGTATCCCTTTCTTTTCTCTCAAACTCTTGAACGTGCCATCCTTGGCCAGCTCTCCCGCTATCTCTCTCTGAATGACCTTCTTGATCCAAATCAGTCAGGTTTCAAGACTAGTCATTCAACTGAGACTGCTCTCCTCTGTATCACGGAGGCGCTCCGCACTGCTAAAGCTAACTCTCTCTCCTCTGCTCTCATCCTTCTAGATCTATCGGCTGCCTTTGATACTGTGAACCATCAGATCCTCCTCTCCACCCTCTCCGAGTTGGGCATCTCCGGCGCGGCCCACGCTTGGATTGCGTCCTACCTGACAGGTCGCTCCTACCAGGTGGCGTGGCGAGAATCTGTCTCCTCACCACGCGCTCTCACCACTGGTGTCCCCCAGGGCTCTGTTCTAGGCCCTCTCCTATTCTCGCTATACACCAAGTCACTTGGCTCTGTCATAACCTCACATGGTCTCTCCTATCATTGCTATGCAGACGACACACAACTAATCTTCTCCTTTCCCCCTTCTGATGACCAGGTGGCGAATCGCATCTCTGCATGTCTGGCAGACATATCAGTGTGGATGACGGATCACCACCTCAAGCTGAACCTCGGCAAGACGGAGCTGCTCTTCCTCCCGGGGAAGGACTGCCCGTTCCATGATCTCGCCATCACGGTTGACAACTCCATTGTGTCCTCCTCCCAGAGCGCTAAGAACCTTGGCGTGATCCTGGACAACACCCTGTCGTTCTCAACCAACATCAAGGCGGTGGCCCGTTCCTGTAGGTTCATGCTCTACAACATCCGCAGAGTACGACCCTGCCTCACACAGGAAGCGGCGCAGGTCCTAATCCAGGCACTTGTCATCTCCCGTCTGGATTACTGCAACTCGCTGTTGGCTGGGCTCCCTGCCTGTGCCATTAAACCCCTACAACTCATCCAGAACGCCGCAGCCCGTCTGGTGTTCAACCTTCCCAAGTTCCCAATGGTGGAACAAACTCCCTCACGACGCCAGGACAGCGGAGTCAATCACCACCTTCCGGAGACACCTGAAACCCCACCTCTTTAAGGAATACCTAGGATAGGATAAGTATTCCCCCCTTTAAGATTTAGATGCACTATTGTAAAGTGACTGTTCCACTGGATGTCATAAGGTGAATGCACCAATTTGTAAGTCGCTCTGGATAAGAGCGTCTGCTAAATGACTTAAATGTAAATGACAATATTTTATGAGTACATAATCATGATAGGGTTGGGTAATGTAAATCCTAACACACATCCCCACTGTCCATACCGCTGCACATAGAGAGAGAGAGAGGGGGAGGGGGAGGGATCTCTGTCTTTCTCAAGCCTCACGTGTAACCATTCTATAGCACATCTACAAAGACAAACTGTCTAGTTCTCTGTCTCTCACATTGTCACTCACTCCTAACTGTAAACCTTCCCTCCCTCTCTTGTTCTCTCTCAGTATGGCTCACCGGCTCAATCTGCAGTGCGTTCCTGTAGCTCAGGCGGTTCTTTAAGAAGGACACCTGGGAAAACAAACAAACAGTTACACCTTACTATTGTTTATGATGTCTACATAAGGACAGTGTGATTGAGTGATAAGCAACGTGTAACATTTTCACCTTTCACAGAGGTGCATTTAGAAGTAATATTTCAATCCATCCATACCCCAATCCTTTCTCTTTGGCTCCCTCCATCCATCCCTTTCACCCTACCTTAATACCTTCTCCCATCATCCATCCCTTTCACCCTACCTTAATACCTTCTCCCATCATCCATCCTACCTTAATACCTTCTCTCATCATCCATCCTTTTCACCCTACCTTAATACCTTCTCCCATCATCCATCCCTTTCACCCTACCTTAATACCTTCTCCCATCATCCATCCCTTTCACCCTACCTTAATACCTTCTCCCATCATCCATCCTACCTTAATACCTTCTCTCATCATCCATCCTACCTTAATACCTTCTCTCATCATCCATCCTTTTCACCCTACCTTAATACCTTCTCCCATCATCCATCCTACCTTAATACCTTCTCTCATCATCCATCCATCCCATCTAGACCCCGTTATTTTGAAATCAGTCCCTCTGTTCCCCAGGCCCCCCTCTCGCCCTTGTCCCTGTCATGCATCCATACGCACAGAAACGCCCTGCAAGTCAACAACAGCGTTATTCTACATGTTCCCCAGGCCCCCCTCTCTCCCTTGTCCCTCTCATGCATCCATACGCACAGAAACGCCCTGCAAGTCAACAACAGCGTCATTCTACATGAATACACTCCATGAGACGGCCGTTTAGGCTAATGCTCAAGCCGGGAGCGGGGGAGCTGAAGTAATCCTTTCTCTTTCCATCTTCTCCCTCTCTTCCCCTGTCGCTTATCTCCTGCAGCGAGCCCCCCCCCCCCCTGTTATTAAAGACGCTTGGTTACCTTGTTAGCATAAGTTTTGCCTCCCTCAAAACCCCAAAAACTTGCGACTGGAAAAAGAACGGTAGGATAGAATGCAGCGTCTTAGCAGCATATTGACCTGGGTTTGTTCTGGACCACAGCGGAGGCAAGACCGATAACACATGCACATTCATTGTAGTCATTTCCTCCCTCATTGGCTTGCATGAGTACTTTTATTTGGAGGAAATGGAAAAGAGTGGTTTTGAAATGTCAACATGTAAGCTCAGTCAGTGTACAGTGTCTTTTTGTATACAGCAGTACTGTGTGTCTTAAACAAAATTCCCCTCTGGGACATTAAAGCATATCCTATCCTAATGTGAATACTCAAGTTAATCAGTGTGTCCAGAAGGTAGAACGACTTTCATTTTCCTAATGCTTCCTTAATACTTCCTCTACCTGTCCAGAACACACACACACACACACACACACACACACACACACACACACACACACACACACACACACGTAATGTCTCCTTCTTAAAACACACTACAAGACAAATGGCATGAAAACCCACCAAAAATCCAGAATTACATTAAATGACAAAAACCGAGAAGGGAATAAGAGGATTGGGTGAGTGTGTAATGATAGGACGGAAGTCTCATAAAGGGTTACGCCGTTTCTAGGAGCAAAGGCTGGGGTGAGGTGGCCTTTGATGTTTCCCAGTGATACTGCCAGAGATACGCTTAACAGGTGCTGAATTAACCTTTAAACACTATAGGTACTGTCCCCCCTTCAAATCAGTAATACTGTAGGAACTGTCCCCCTTCAAATCAGTAATACTGTAGGAACTGTCCCCCTTCAAATCAGTAATACTGTAGGAACTGTCCCCCTTCAAATCAGTAATACTGTAGGAACTGTCCCCCTTCAAATCAGTAATACTGTAGGAACTGTCCCCCTTCAAATCAGTAATACTGTAGGAACTGTCCCCCTTCAAATCAGTAATACTGTAGGTACTGTCCCCCTTCAAATCAGTAATACTGTAGGTACTGTCCCCCTTCAAATCAGTAATACTGTAGGAACTGTCCCCCTTCAAATCAGTAATACTGTAGGTACTGTCCCCCTTCAAATCAGTAATACTGTAGGTACTGTAACCCTTCAAATCAGTAATACTGTAGGAACTGTCCCCCTTCAAATCAGTAATACTGTAGGAACTGTCCCCCTTCAAATCAGTAATACTGTAGGAACTGTCCCCCTTCAAATCAGTAATACTGTAGGAACTGTCCCCCTTCAAATCAGTAATACTGTAGGAACTGTCCCCCTTCAAATCAGTAATACTGTAGGAACTGTCCCCCTTCAAATCAGTAATACTGTAGGAACTGTCCCCCTTCAAATCAATTATACTGTAGGTACTGTCCCCCTTCAAATCAGTAATACTGTAGGAACTGTCCCCCTTCAAATCAGTAATACTGTAGGAACTGTCCCCCTTCAAATCAGTAATACTGTAGGAACTGTCCCCCTTAAAATCAGTAATACTGTAGGTAGGTACTGTCCCCCTTCAAATCAGTAATACTGTAGGTACTGTCCCCCTTCAAATCAGTAATACTGTAGGAACTGTCCCCCTTCAAATCAGTAATACTGTAGGAACTGTCCCCTTCAAATCAGTAATACTGTAGGAACTGTCCCCCTTCAAATCAGTAATACTGTAGGAACTGTCCCCCTTCAAATCAGTAATACTGTAGGAACTGTCCCCCTTCAAATCAGTAATACTGTAGGAACTGTCCCCCTTCAAATCAGTAATACTGTAGGAACTGTCTCCCTTCAAATCAGTAATACTGTAGAAACTGTCCCCCTTCAAATCAGTAATACTGTAGAAACTGTCCCCCTTCAAATCAGTAATACTGTAGGTACTGTCCCCCTTCAAATCAATTGTACTGTAGGTACTGTCCCCCTTCAAATCAGTAATACTGTAGGAACTGTCCCCCTTCAAATCAGTAATACTGTAGGAACTGTCCCCCTTCAAATCAGTAATACTGTAGAAACTGTCCCCTTCAAATCAGTAATACTGTAGAAACTGTCCCCCTTCAAATCAGTAATACTGTAGGTACTGTCCCCTTCAAATCAATTGTACTGTAGGTACTGTCCCCCTTCAAATCAGTAATACTGTAGGAAACTGTCCCCCTTCAAATCAGTAATACTGTAGGAACTGTCCCCCTTCAAATCAGTTATACTGTAGGTACTGTCCCCCTTCAAATCAGTAATACTGTAGGAACTGTCCCCCTTCAAATCAGTAATACTGTAGGAACTGTCCCCCTTCAAATCAGTAATACTGTAGGAACTGTCCCCCTTCAAATCAGTAATACTGTAGGTACTGTCCCCTTCAAATCAGTAATACTGTAGGTACTGTCCCCTTAAAATCAGTAATACTGTAGGAACTGTCCCCCTTCAAATCAGTAATACTGTAGGAACTGTCCCCCTTCAAATCAGTAATACTGTAGGAACTGTCCCCCTTCAAATCAGTAATACTGTAGGAACTGTCCCCCTTCAAATCAGTAATACTGTAGGAACTGTCCCCCTTCAAATCAGTAATACTGTAGGAACTGTGCCCCTTCAAATCAGTAATACTGTAGGAACTGTCTCCCTTCAAATCAGTAATACTGTAGAAACTGTCCCCCTTCAAATCAGTAATACTGTAGAAACTGTCCCCCTTCAAATCAGTAATACTGTAGAAACTGTCCCCCTTCAAATCAGTAATACTGTAGGTACTGTCCCCCTTCAAATCAATTGTACTGTAGGTACTGTCCCCCTTCAAATCAGTAATACTGTAGGTACTGTCCCCCTTCAAATCAGTAATACTGTAGGTACTGTCCCCCTTCAAATCAATTATACTGTAGGTACTGTCCCCCTTCAAATCAATTATACTGTAGGTACTGTCCCCCTTCAAATCAATTATACTGTAGGTATTGTCCCCCTTCAAATCAATTATACTGTAGGTACTGTCCCCCTTCAAATCAGTAATACTGTAGGTACTGTCCCCCTTCAAATCAGTAATACTGTAGGTACTGTCCCCCTTCAAATCAATTATACTGTAGGTACTGTCCCCCTTCAAATCAGTAATACTGTAGGTACTGTCCCCCTTCAAATCAGTAATACTGTAGGTACTGTCCCCCTTCAAATCAGTAATACTGTAGGTACTGTCCCCCTTCAAATCAGTAATACTGTAGGTACTGTCCCCCTTCAAATCAGTAATACTGTAGGTACTGTCCCCCTTCAAATCAGTAATACTGTAGGTACTGTCCCCCTTCAAATCAGTAATACTGTAGGTACTGTCCCCCTTCAAATCAGTAATACTGTAGGTACTGTCCCCCTTCAAATCAGTAATACTGTAGGTACAGGTACTGTCCCCCTTCAAATCAGTAATACTGTAGGTACTGTCCCCCTTCAAATCAGTAATACTGTAGGAACTGTCCCCCTTCAAATCAGTAATACTGTAGGAACTGTCCCCCTTCAAATCAGTAATACTGTAGGAACTGTCCCCCTTCAAATCAGTAATACTGTAGGAACTGTCCCCCTTCAAATCAGTAATACTGTAGGTACTGTCCCCCTTCAAATCAATAATACTGTAGGTACTGTCCCCCTTCAAATCAGTAATACTGTAGGTACTGTCCCCCTTCAAATCAGTAATACTGTAGGTACTGTCCCCCTTCAAATCAGTAATACTGTAGGTACTGTCCCCCTTCAAATCAGTAATACTGTAGGTACTGTCCCCCTTCAAATCAGTAATACTGTAGGTACTGTCCCCCTTCAAATCAGTAATACTGTAGGAACTGTCCCCCTTCAAATCAGTAATACTGTAAGGTACTGTCCCCCTTCAAATCAGTAATACTGTAGGTACTGTCCCCCTTCAAATCAGTAATACTGTAGGTACTGTCCCCCTTCAAATCAGTAATACTGTAGGTACTGTCCCCCTTCAAATCAGTAATACTGTAGGTACTGTCCCCCTTCAAATCAGTAATACTGTAGGAACTGTCCCCTTCAAATCAGTAATACTGTAGGAACTGTCCCCCTTCAAATCAGTAATACTGTAGGAACTGTCCCCCTTCAAATCAGTAATACTGTAGGAACTGTCCCCCTTCAAATCAGTAATACTGTAGGAACTGTCCCCCTTCAAATCAGTAATACTGTAGGTACTGTCCCCCTTCAAATCAATAATACTGTAGGTACTGTCCCCCTTCAAATCAATAATACTGTAGGTACTGTCCCCCTTCAAATCAGTAATACTGTAGGTACTGTCCCCCTTCAAATCAGTAATACTGTAGGTACTGTCCCCCTTCAAATCAGTAATACTGTAGGTACTGTCCAACATCACTACTCTGGACGGCTCTGACGTGGACAACTACAAATACTTAGGTGTCTGGTTAGACTGTAAACTCTCCTTCCAGACCCATATCAAACATCTCCAATCCAAAGTTAAATCTAGAATTAGCTTCCTATTTCGCAACAAAGCATCCTTCACTCATGCTGCCAAACATACCCTTGTAAAACTGACCATCCTACCAATCCTCGACTTTGGCGATGTCATTTACAAAATAGCCTCCAATACCCTACTCAACAAATTGGATGCAGTCTATCACAGTGCAATCCGTTTTGTCACCAAAGCCCCATATACTACCCACCATTGCGACCTGTACGCTCTCGTTGGCTGGCCCTCGCTTCATACTCGTCGCCAAACCCACTGGCTCCATGTCATCTACAAGACCCTGCTAGGTAAAGTCCCCCCTTATCTCAGCTCGCTGGTCACCATAGCATCTCCCACCTGTAGCACACGCTCCAGCAGGTATATCTCTCTAGTCATCCCCAAAACCAATTCTTTCTTTGGCCGCCTCTCCTTCCAGTTCTCTGCTGCCAATGACTGGAACGAACTACAAAAATCTCTGAAACTGGAAACACTTATCTCCCTCACTAGCTTTAAGCATCAACTGTCAGAGTAGCTCACAGATTACTGCCCCTGTACATAGCCCATCTATAATTTAGCCCAAACAACTCTCTTTCCTAACTGTATTTAATTTATTTATTTATTTTGCTCCTTTGCACCCCATTATTTTTATTTCTACTTTGCACATTCTTCCATTGCAAATCTACCATTCCAGTGTTTTACTTGCTATATTGTATTTAATTTGCCACCATGGCCTTTTTTTGCCTTTGCCTCCCTTATCTCACCTCATTTGTTCACATCGTATATAGACTTGTTTATACTGTATTATTGACTGAATGTTTGTTTTACTCCATGTGTAACTCTGTGTCGTTGTATGTGTCGAACTGCTTTGCTTTATCCTGGCCAGGTCGCAATTGTAAAGGAGAACTTGTTCTCAACTTGCCTAGCTGGTTAAATAAAGGTTAAATAAAATAAAATAAAAAAACATAATGGAAGACTTAGGAATGCCTCAGGACTCCATGTTAGGACCGTTACTAGAACCATAATGGAAGACTTAGGAATGCCTCAGGACTCCATGTTAGGACAGTTACTAGAACCATAATGGAAGACTTAGGAATGCCTCAGGACTCCATGTTAGGACCGTTACTAGAACCATAATGGAAGACTTAGGAATGCCTCAGGACTCCATGTTAGGATCGTTACTGGAACCATAATGGAAGACTTAGGAATGCCTCAGGACTCCATGTTAGGACCGTTACTAGAACCATAATGGAAGACTTAGGAAGGCCTCAAGACTCCATGTTAGGACAGTTACTAGAACCATAATGGAAGACTTAGGAATGCCTCAGGACTCCATGTTAGGATCGTTACTGGAACCATAATGGAAGACTTAGGAATGCCTCAGGACTCCATGTTAGGATCGTTACTGGAACCATAATGGAAGACTTAGGAATGCCTCAGGACTCCATGTTAGGACCATTACTAGAACCATAATGGAAGACTTAGGAATGCCTCAGGACTCCATGTTAGGACCGTTACTAGAACCATAACGGAAGACTTAGGAATGCCTCAGGACTCCATGTTAGGATCGTTACTGGAACCATAATGGAAGACTTAGGAATGCCTCAGGACTCCATGTTAGGACCATTACTAGAACCATAATGGAAGACTTAGGAATGCCTCAGGACTCCATGCTAGGACCGTTACTAGAACCATAACGGAAGACTTAGGAATGCCTCAGGACTCCATGTTAGGACCGTTACTAGAACCATAATGGAAGACTTTGCTTCGTATGGTACAGTAAAACAAAGGAGGGCTCCTTCAATGTATGCGTAAGGAGATAGGTTCTTTACACTGTCCTCTCTCGTAAAAGGTGTGAAGAGGGTTACCGGTGGAGGTTAGAAAGAAAAAAGGAACAGAACATGCAAAGGGTGTAAAAAGATTCTGCAGTTGCAGGGGAACTCACCCAGGTTCCCCACACACATCAATATCTTAAAACATTTGTGCTGGATACAAATGAATCATTCCAGTTGGGTGTGCAACCATTTATGCAACAGTACCAAGCCAATCCTGTGAAAAAATGACACTTTCATTAATAAGTGGATATGCATGGAGAGATAGAGATGAGGAGTGAGAAAGAAGGAAGAGGAGGGGGGGATGAAGAATCTACAGTACTTACGGTGCTTAGTTTGCTACAGCAGATGAGGATTCAACGCTCATAAAGCATACTACCGTACAGATGGAGCATGTTATTGACATCTACAGCTACAAAATATTCTGTTAGGTTTCTCTGCAAAAAAAGAGGCAAAAAAACAACAAAAACCAAACAAGGTATAGGTTGTTCGTGAAGGCAAGGGAGGACCAATGACTGGGCATGAATAGTACAAGGCATCAACATCAATTCAATAGCTTTCATTGGTATAACATAAGTATAACAGGTTAAGAATGTGTAACAGGAAGAGTGTAACAGGAAGACGAATCCCCCGTTTCAACTCAAACTTTTCATTGCGATCATCAGAGTGTAATACAATTAAATACAATAGTGTAAAAAACATACATTTATGCTCTTTAAATGTGGGAATGCTTTAAACAAATATGTAGGCATTCCACCAGAGGTTTAAGTGAAATAAGCTGAGGTAGAAGTCAGGGGTGTGTGTATGCGTGAACCTATCTCTCTGTCATTCTCCAATCCTTCACAACCATTACTTCTGAAGAATGCAGCCTCCTCCTCCTCCGACACCTCCCCCTGCTTACTGGGGTTCAAAGGTTGCCTGACGACTCATACTGCACACAATTAAATTATGTTGCTCTATCTATCGCTACATACATTCTGCCTGAGACTGCCGTCATCAAAGTGAGGGGCGTTGTACAAAATAAGTCATCAGTGATTGGACTATTTCTGAAACACCCATGTGTGTTCAGGCTCTGGCCTAATCAATCGGTTTATCGGTCCAATCAGAGCGGTTTGAATGTGTTCGTATTTGAGATGTCATTGGGGAGGTGATTATATGCAGACTTATCGTAGAGAAGAAACATTAGTGTGGAGTTTTGCCAGAGTCATGTGGATGGGTAACCAGGCAAGTTCAAAGGCACTGCACTGACGGCTCCCTTCTTGTCTCCATCATGCCGTGGATATCAAAAGTAGAGAGACAAGCTAACATATAAGCTCTCCCTTCACTGCGTTCTGCCTGTCTCTCTAAAGGCCCACCAGAGATGGGGAGATGGGTAGCTGGGGAGGGCTCACAGCCTTAGAGGACTAGCAAGGGCTTTCTGATTTGCCCCAACGGCAAACTAACTATCCAAGGATGCCAGGGGCATTCGGGGAAATCAAATGAGGTATTGAAGAGTGGAGTAACATTGGTGTGGTTTGTTATGGTTTTGATCTACAATGATAACTCCTTGGGGGTGAATCTGGGAGTTCTCTCATATCCAATCAGATGAGATTGAGTAATGTATTTTGGTATGTCATCAATGAGCTCCAATGGATATTGTCAGTGGTGCCGATTGTGCTGTGAATGTACACCAGAAACTGTAGGGTGAACGCCGAAGATACTCACACTTTCAGGTATGCTGGGAAGTTCCCTTGTGTCAGGCACAGTGAAGTAGGAATGCTAAGAGGGTCAAAGAAATATGGCGGGTCAAAGGTCAAATTGAAGAGATGAAGGTATTTTAAGCCATCACAGTTCATGACAAAAGACATACGCTAATAGGATTAATACATCTGTTCAGTTTGGCACTCCCCTCAGTTTAGCCCACCCTTACTCAGCCCTATCCAAAGTTAAGTAGCTTTTATTCATTCTATTGTCTTATTCTTGTTTTATACTCTGTTTTTTTTCAAAGCCAATTCAAGTCCCATGTATTATTATTTATAATACTGTATAGACATTCCATACACTGAAAAAACTAGCATACTGCCTTTTTTGTTTTCCTGTTTCAATATATTTTCTTCCGTTTGATGCCTAATGAACAATACCCCGTTCTCAACAATGGTAACAGCTCAGGGAAGATGACAGACAGGGAAGGGAAGGTGAGGTGGTGCCTTGAGACTCAATTTATGATAATAAACCCATCTCATTTTTCTGGAAGTAGGGGAAGAGTTGATAGTGAAGGTGATGCAGTCATTACTTCCTCTATATCCCTCCCCTTGGAGGCGGTCTGTTTTTTGGGGTGTAACTCGCTCCATCTCCAGTGAAATGCTTTGAGTAAGGGTCTTAACACAGAGCCCTGAGGCATTCCTCAAATTCTTTTAAAAGGAATGGCCTGACACAAGGGAACTTCCCTCGCTCATCAACTCATCCCTGACCGCTGGCTACGTCCCTTCCGTCTTCAAGAGAGCGAGAGTTGCACCCCTTCTGAAAAAACCTACACTCAATCCCTCCGATGTCAACAATTACAGACCAGTATCCCTTCTTTCTTTTCTCTCCACTCTTGAACGTGCCGTCCTTGGCCAGCTCTCCCGCTATCTCTCTCAGAATGACCTTCTTGATCCAAATCAGTCAGGTTTCAAGACTAGTCATTCAACTGAGACTGCTCTTCTCTGTATCACGGAGGCGCTCCGCACTGCTAAAGCTAACTCTCTCTCCTCTGCTCTCATCCTTCTAGACCTATCGGCTGCCTTCGATACTGCCTCCCACGCTTGGATTGCGTCCTACCTGACAGGTCGCTCCTACCAGGTGGCGTGGTGAGAATCTGTCTCCTCACCACGCGCTCTCACCACTGGTGTCCCCCAGGGCTCTGTTCTAGGCCCTCTCCTATTCTCGCTATACACCAAGTCACTTGGCTCTGTCATAACCTCACATGGTCTCTCCTATCATTGCTATGCAGACGACACACAATTCATCTTCTCCTTTCCCCCTTCTGATGACCAGGTGGCGAAACGCATCTCTGCATGTCTGGCAGACATATCAGTGTGGATAATGGATCACCACCTCAAGCTGAACCTCGGCAAGACGGAGCTGCTCTTCCTCCTGGGGAAGGACTGGTCCCGTTCCATGATCTCGCCATCACGGTTGACAACTCCATTGTGTCCTCCTCCCAGAGCGCTAAGAACCTTGGCGTGATCTTGGACAACACCCTGTCGTTCTCAACTAACATCAAGGCGGTGGCCCGTTCCTGTAGGTTCATGCTCTACAACATCCGCAGAGTACGACCCTGCCTCACACAGGAAGCGGCGCAGGTCCTAATCCAGGCACTTGTCATCTCCCGTCTGGATTACTGCAACTCGCTGTTGGCTGGGCTCCCTGCCTGTGCCATTAAACCCCTACAACTCATCCAGAACGCCGCAGCCCGTCTGGTGTTCAACCTTCCCAAGTTCTCTCACGTCACCCCGCTCCTCCGCTCTCTCCACTGGCTTCCAGTTGAAACTCGCATCCGCTACAAGACCATGGTGCTTGCCTACGGAGCTGTGAGGGGAACGGCACCTCAGTACCTCCAGGCTCTGATCAGGCCCTACACCCAAACAAGGGCACTGCGTTCATCCACCTCTGGCCTGCTCGCCTCCCTACCACTGAGGAAGTACAGTTCCCGCTCAGCCCAGTCAAAACTGTTCGCTGCTCTGGCCCCCCAATGGTGGAACAAATTCCCTCACGACGCCAGGACAGCAGAGTCAATCACCACCTTCCGGAGACACCTGAAACCCCACCTCTTTAAGGAATAGCTAGGATAGGATAAGTAATCCTTCTCACCCCCCCTTTAAGATTTAGATGCACTATTGTAAAGTGGCTGTTCCACTGGATGTCATAAGGTGAATGCACCAATTTGTAAGTCGCTCTGGATAAGAGCGTCTGCTAACTGACTTAAATGTAAATGTAAATGTTGTACCTCATTGTGGAGCACAGCTGAGGGATAAGCCTTTGAGGGTCGGGGCAATGGTGCACCTCTCTCCCACTCCGCTGGGGTGGCAGCCTTGCCCCCCATTGAACCTGCAACTGACCCGAAAACAGTCGGCAAGAACAGCGACCTATCTCTAAGCATCCTCTATGAAGGATAAGGTTGTACCTCACTTGCCCTCCTGCTATGGCCAGGAGATGTGATAATGAATTCTGCTAAATCCAACAAACATACTGTAGGCTGTATACATACTGTAGGCTGTATACATACTGTATGCATTGTGTGTAGATACCTAATGGGGGTTTCACATGACAGGTGCAAGAAGGGCATTGCAGCAAGGGAGCCACTGGGACATCACCACATCACTCAGTTCAAATAACTTGCACTTTCACCCACTGCCCACCGAGTCTGACCCTACGGCTTTTGGCATCTTGATGTATCAAGGGCCCTGAAGTGTTGGAACCAGTTCAGGGAACAGAACTGAAAACCGGAAAATAATCTAATCAAATGTTGTTGCTCAAATGCACCAAAAAGAACAGGTGTAGACTTTACAGTGAAATGCTTACAAGCCCATTCTCAACAGTCAGAGATAAAAAGATAAATAATTCCTAAATAAAACAAGGAAATGGTAAAACAATACAATAATGAGGAGTACCAGTACTGAGTCAATGAGCAGGGGTGAGAGGTAGTTGAGATAATAAAGTATCAAGGGGGAGTTAGAGCACTGATTATGCTTCTTCTAACTGACAATGAATGGGAGACATAAACCTAAATAGAAACTGATAATTGTGCACAACTTCAGTATTACTTACTAAAACTGTTGTTACACAAAGGTTTTTATTATTTTATTTTGTTAGGATTATTTTTGCTCTCTCACTGTAGTACTGTAGGCCACCCCAACCGGTCATGTCATATAGCGCCTAAGTGGTCACTTAGGCAGGTTTTTGTTTTTTCTCCCTCTAAAAACAGAAATCATTCTAAATAACAAATAGCTTTATTTAAAAATTAGTAACAATATCTCAGCCCATGTTCAAGAATGGCCTTTTTCTCGCTCATTTTACATTGTTTGAAAACAAAATCTGCAAAAAATTGTTATTTTTTTAACAAAGTGATTACTTTTATTATTAATTTTGAAAGACATAAAAGCCCTTTGGATATTCTCACAGATATACACTGCTCAAAAACATAAAGGGAACACTTAAACAATACAATTTAACTCCAAGTCAATCACACTTCTGTGAAATCAAACTGTCCACTTAGGAAGCAACACTGATTGACAAAAAATTTCACATGCTGTTGTGCAAATGGAATAGACAACAGGTGGAAATTATAGGCAATTAGCAAGACACCCCCAATAAAGGAGTGGTTCTGCAGGTGGTGACCACAGACCACTTCTCAGTTCCGATGCTTCCTGGCTGATGTTTTGGTCACTTTTGAATGGTGGCGGTGCTTTCACGGAGACGGAGTCAACAACCCACACAAGTGGCTCAGGTAGTGCAGCTCATCCAGGATGGAACATCAATGCAAGCTGTGGCAAGAAGGTTTACTGTGTCTGTCAGCGTAGTGTCCAGAGCATGTAGGCGCTACCAGGCGACAGGCCAGTACATCAGGAGACGTGGAGGAGGCCGTAGGATGGCAACAACCCAGCAGCAGGACCGCTACCTCTGCCTTTGTGCAAGGAGGAGCAGGAGGAGCACTGCCAGAGCCCTGCAAAATTACCTCCAGCAGGCCACAAATGGGCATGTGTCTGCTCAAACGGTCAGAAACAGACTCCATGAGGGTGGTATTAGGGCTCGACATCCACAGGTGGGGGTTGTGCTTACAGCCCAGCACCGTGCAGGATGTTTGGCATTTGCCAGAGAACACCAAGATTGGCAAATTCGCCACTGATGCCCTGTGCTCTTCACAGATGAAAGCAGGTTCACACTGAGCACATGTGACATACGTGACAGAGTCTGGAGACGCCGGGGAGAACGTTCTGCTGCCTGCAACATCCTCCAGCATGACCGGTTTGGCGGTGGGTCAGTCATGGTGTGGGGTGGCATTTCATTGGGGGGCCGCACAGCCCTCCATGTGCTCGCCGGAGGTAGCCTGACTGCCATTAGGTACCGAGATGAGATCCTCAGACCCCTTGTGAGACCATATGCTGGTGCGGTTGGCCCTGGGTTCCTCCTAATGCAAGACAATGCTAGACCTCATGTGGCTGGAGTGTGTCAGCAGTTCCTGCAAGAGGAAAGCATTGATGCTATGGACTGGCCCGCCTGTTCCCCAGACCTGAATCCAATTGAGCACATCTGGGACATTATGTCTCGCTCCATCCACCAACGCCACATTGCACCACAGACTGTCCAGGAGTTGGCGGATGCTTTAGTCCAGGTCTGGGAGGAGATCCCTCAGGAGAACATCCGCCACCTCATCAGGAGCATGCCCAGGCATTGTAGGGAGGTCATGCTGGCACGTGGAGGCCACACACACTACTGAGCCTCATTTTGACTTGTTTTAAGGACATTACATCAAAGATGGATCAGCCTGTAGTGTGGTTTTCCACTTTAATTTTGTGTGTGACTTCAAATCCAGACCTCCATGGGTTGATACATTTGATTTCCATTGATAATTGTTGTGTGATTTTGTTGTCAGCACCTTCAACTATGTAAAGAAAAAAGTATTTAATAAGAATATTTCATTCATTCAGATCTAGGATGTTACTTTAGTGTTCCCTTTATTTTTTGAGCAGTGTATTATTAACCCTGTTATTAGCAAGACAATATATATTGGTCATATTGGTCATGGCTCCCGAGTGGCACACAATGGGACTGCCTTGCAGTTCTCCAGCTGTATCCACTGAAAGCGCGCAAGATTCAAGGCACGAGGCCAGGGAGCACAGGATTGGCCGCAAAGCCGCGCACAGAAGACCGACCTAGCGCATTGGAAAGGGGAGAGGAGGACCCTCACCCTGCCACACTGGCAACACTTTAAGGGGCATTGCACTAATGATGGCGCTGACTAGGGAAACGTTCCTGCTGTTCTGTTCTCAGTGCCTGTCTGCAGGTTCAAACTAAAACAATGTTACTAATAATGGCATCTTTATGCTTTCATTAATAAAATAATGATACAAATACAGATGTTTATTTTGTTATGGATATATAACGAATTACTATGGGTATAAATATCAATGAATTACAGAAATATCCCCCAATCATCTATACGTAAATATTAGGGGAGAGTCACATTATATTTTTCGATATACTGTAGGCCTAACGTAGGCGACATTAGTCTCACTAGTGTTGAGTAATGTGCTGTTAAAAGTGGTGTAGGTCTTATTTATTTAAAGAGCATATTGAAGTTAGAAGCAATAGGATTTATTTAACAAGGCAAGTGAGTTAAGAACACATTCTTATTTACAAGGACAACCTACTCCTTCCTCCCCGTAGGGAAATTGAAACCCAGTCTCCTGCGTGCCCACAGGTACATTTTTACGGAGGAAATTGTCTTCCCTAAACTTTAAATGCCAGATAGGCTCAACACCCGTTGAGCTGATGGGATCCTCCCATTTTTAAGAGGCCATCACTCTGTTTTCTCATGCAATTGCATAGCTTATAGAAATGTTGTGCAACATGAGCCCAAGGGTGCGCATGAAATGTTTGATTCAATTTTTGATTACATTTGCATTGATGTCAGAGTTATTAGAGTGACAATAGAGTGCTGACTACCAGGCAGTTAGCAAGTTTGTTAGGCTACTAATGACCATCAACAGAATCAGAGCCTACTTACCGTAACTAAATGGTCACGTGCAATTTGACTGCCATCATGATTCGTGACTGACGGTGTGGCGGGAATACAGTCACCGTAACAGCCCTAGTGTGGACTATGATGACTCCTTAGTGATGTAGACACCGAGGAACTTGACTCGACCTACTCCACTACAGCCCTGTTGATGTGGATGGGGTCATGCTCCACCCTCCATTTCCTATTGTATACAATCAGTGCTTTTGTGTTGCTGACGTTGAGGAAGAGGTTGTTGTCTCTGACCTCCTCCCTGTAGGCTGTGTCATCATCATAGGGGATCAGGCCTACCACTTAATGATGGTGTTGGAGTCATGAGTGGCCACGCAGCCATGAGTATAGTAGGGGACTAAACACACACTCTGTGTTGAGGGTCAGAATGGCGGATGTGTTGTTGACTACCTTCACCACCTGAGGGTGGCAGTCAGGAAGTCCAGATGGGAAAGGAAAGTGTGGAGTGCAATAGAGATTGAATTTGTGGATCTGTTGGGGCAGTATGTGACTTGTAGTGGGTCCAGGGTGTCTGGGAGGATGTTGTTGATGTGAGCCATGACCGGCCTTTCAAAGAATTTCATGGATTGGAATTCTTGGGCACTGCTTGAAGTAGGTATGACAGACTGGATCAGGGAGAGGTTGAAAATGTCAGTAAAGACACTTGCCACCTAGTCAGTGCATGCTCTAAGTATGCATCCGTCTGTCCATGCGGTCTTGTGAATGTTAACCTGTTTAACTTCACTAGGGTAGGGGGCAGCATTTGGAATTTGGATGAAAAGCATGCCCAAATTAAACTTCCTGCTACTTAGGCCCAGAAACTAGGATATGCATGGAGACCTGGGAGCGCCACCAGATGAAGATCATCAAAGGTAAGTGATTCATTTTAATGCTATTTCTGACTTTTGTGACACCTCTCCTTGGTTGCACAATGGCTGTAAGTTTTTCCGTGGCTAGGCGCTGACCTAACATAATCGAGTGGTGTGCTTTCGCCGTAAAGCCTTTTTGAAACCTGACTAAGCGTTGACCTCTCTGGGGTAGGCGGGACGCTTGCATATTTGAACTCTGCAGGTGCAACACAAAACGCAGAAATGAAATATAAATCATGCCTTACCTTTCCGAGCCGGTCACGGGTGCACCTCAGCCACGCTCAAGGTACTAATCTATACCATAACCGCCATCGATAAAAGACAGTACTGTGCAGCCGTCTTCATCGACCTGGCCAAGGCTTTCGACTCTGTCAATCACCGTATTCTTATCGGCAGACTTGAGTTCACTGTGTCAAATTGGAGGGCATGTTGTCCGGTCCTCTGGCAGTCTCTATGGGGGTGCCACAGGGTTCAATTCTCGGACTGACTCTTTTCTCTGTATATATCAATGATGTTGCTCTTGCTGCGATTCCCTGATCCACCTCTACACAGACGACGCCATTCTGTATACTTCTGGCCCTTCCTTGGACACTGTGCTATCTAACCTCCAAACAAGCTTCAATGCCATACAACACTCCTTCCGTGGCCTCCAACTGCTCTTAAACGCTTGTAAAACCAAATGCATGCTTTTCTACCGTTCTGCCTGCACCCGCACGACCGACTAGCATCACCACCCCGGATGGTTCCGACCTAGAATATGTGGACATCTATAAGTACCTATGTGTCTTGCTAGACTGTAAACTCTCCTTCCAGACTCAAATCAAACATCTCCAATCTAAGATCAAATCTAGAGTCGGCTTTCTATTCCGCAACAAAGCCTCCTTCACTTACCCTCGTAAAACTGACTATCCTACCGATCCTCGACTTTGGCGATGTCATCTACAAAATAGCTTCCGATACTCTACTCGGCAAACTGGATGCAGTTTATCACAGTGCCATCCGTTTTGTTACTAAAGCACATTATACCACCCACCACTGCGACCTGTGTGCTCTAGTCGGCTGGCCCTCGCTACATATTCGTCGCCAGACCCACTGGCTCCAGGTCATCTACAAGTCCATGCTAGGTAAAGCTCCGCCTTATCTCAGTTCACTGGTCACGATGGCAACACCCATCCGTAGCACGCGCTCCAGCAGGTGTATCTCACTGATCATCCCTAAAGCCAACACTTCATTTGGCCGCCTTTCGTTCCAGTACTCTGCTGCCTGTGACTGGAACGAATTACAAAAATCGCTGAAGTTGGAGACCTTTATCTCCCTCACAAACTTTAAACATCTGCTATCTGAGCAGCTAACCGATCGCTGCAGCTGTACATAGTCCATCGGTAAATAGCCCACCCAATTTACCTACCTCATCCCCATACTGTTTTTATTTATTTACTTTTCTGCTCTTTTGCACACTAATATCTCTACCTGACCATGACCATCTGATCATTTATCACTCCAGTGTTAATCTGCAAAATTGTAATTATTCGCCTACCTCCTCATGCCTTTTGCACACAATGTATATAGACTCTCTTTTTTTTCTACTGTGTTATTGATTTGTTAATTGTTTACTCCATGTGTAACTCTGGGTTGTTGTCTGTTCACACTGCTATGCTTTATCTTGGCCAGGTCGCAGTTGCAAATGAGAACTTGTTCTCAACTAGCCTACCTGGTTAAATAAAGGTGAAATAAAAAATAAATAAAATAAAAGGTGAAGTGTTGACAAAACTTTGGTAATGTTTTCCTCAGATTTGCTTTATTAAAGTCCCCAGCTACAATAAATGCTGCCTCAGGATATGTGGTTCCAGTGTCCAGTGTAGTTCCTTGAGAGCCATCACAGTGTCTGCTTGAGGGGGAATATACACATCCATGACGATGACCGAAGATAATTATCTTGGGAAGTAATGCGGGAGGTATTTCATAGTGAGGTATTCCAGATTCGGGGAAAACAAAAGGATTTGAGTTCCTATACGATACCACAATCACACCATGAATGGTTAATCATAAAACATCCACCTCCACCTTTCTTTTTCCTGTAGAGTACTTTCTCCCAGTCCGCGTGATGTACGGAGAATACCATTGGCTGTATGGACAGGGACAATACATCTGGAGAGAACCATGATTCCGTGAATCAGAGTCCAGGGACTGAACATTAACGAGTAATATACTCATAAGAGGTGGGTGGCATGCATGCCTCCTGAGTCGGACTAAAGGCCCACTCGGTATTCCTCTTCTCCATAGGCGGCATCTAGGAGTAACCACTGGGATGAGTGGAAATTCCTCTGTGGGTACAGACAAAGGATCCAATTCAGAAAAGTTTAATTACTGGTCAAAATGCTGGTTAGTGACCGCCGATCTAATATCCCAAAGTTATTTGCAGCTGTAGGTAATGATGCAATAAAATATTCTGAGCAAATAATGTAAGGAATAAAAAAAATACTGCAAACTTGGCTAAGAGCTGGGAACTGGGAAACCATGTATGTCGGCGGCATCTTGTCCACACTGACCTTTGATTGTGCAGTCAGCCAGGATTTTGAGAAACTTGTAGAACACCTCAAACCAAGGCAGATAGCTGTAAGAAAAGAAACACATAGTTGAGAATTTCAGATAAACACTATAGACTGCTGTGTCTAATGCATTATGAATGAATGTATAGTGCCTTCCATCACCATTCCATCCACACACATCCTTATATTGGTTATCTTGTACATTACCCTGTTACCAATATGTCCAGGGCACCCGTAATGTTTTTGTACCCCATTCCATGGAATGTAAATAATAGGGGAAGTAGCTGTCATCAAGACAGTTATATCTGAGAGCGAGAGAGAAGGGGGGAGTGGACACAGTGAGCAGTGGTGTGTCAACTCCAGTGGTTCCTCTACATGGTTTGCTTCTCACTCACCAAGTCATTTATCTGACAGCAGCTGTGCTTGTGTGTCTGTGTGTGGCCAGCAATGAGCATTCAGGGGGTATTCCTGAGGTGGGCTCGTCAAGAATACAGAACAGGAGTCGTGCTCTCTCTCTTCTCCTCTGGCTCTGAGGGTGACCAGGTGAACAAGGGAGAGAAGAGAGAGAGGGGAAAGAGATGAGAGGTACAGGGGCTAGAGAGGGGTAAGTGCAAGGGGTAAAGGGAAGAGAGGGGAGAAGGGTGAGAGAGAAGAGGTTGAAAGGGGAGGGAGGTAGCCAAAGGTGAATGAAAAAGCAGAGGAGTGCATGAGGAAGGCATATGACAAAAATGAGGGGAAAAACAAGAGACAAACATAAAATGATGGGAGAGTGGATATTGAGCGAGACAAAGAGGAGGATAAATATGTCTGATAGGACCCAGCAACCATCTTTCCCTCTATTTCTCTCTCTCTCTGCCACACATCTTGGTCCTGCGAGCAAAGTTATTGAAGTCCTCAGCGCCATTTATAATATCTTGAGAAGACACACACCAGCGCTTGTTGCGTCGCTGAATGAGACCAGGATGGGTTTGGAGGCGTGCTGAAATGCCACAGTTCCCTCATTACGGAGACAGGTTTAACGGGCGAGCTGCTGGCAAGGCTAATTTGACTGGGCCCATTTTGATTTACATTTGGAGGCTGGCGAGGTGGCTGACTGCGGGGCTACACCTCCTCGTCGCATTTAATTGCGACTGCCAGTCGGCCTTGAATGTGCCTGCCAAGAGGGGTTCTCTTGCTCATTACCGTAGCGGACATTGGCACTAGCTTTACCAACCCACCCTTCCCCACCACCACCCATTACCCTCGCTTTAGATCCCACGGCTGACACCAACTGTCTCCTTGACGAGCCTTTCCTATGACCGTTCCACGCTTAACCACTTAATGCTTAATCCTCCTTCGGCCTTCATCCAGGTATTATTCAAGGATCATATGCCTCTATTCAAATTCTATGACAAAAAAAGTGTGGCTTCGGTTTTTATTGATTCCCGAAAACAATGGGGAATCAATTAGTTTTGCCCATCTATTGATGCAAATTCTTATATCTAAAGTTTCAGGTTGGTTCAAAACCAGACACTCTTGCTCTTTCCATGCTCTGCCAGGATTGGTATACTTTCATACCTGTCTTGGTACAGATTACCAGTAATGTGTTGACTTGACCACTAAAATCTAGATAAACCCTGGAGAACATTAAGTGCATCCCTGGTATCAGGGGTTAATATTAATGGAATGAAAGCAACCAATCAGAAATGTCTCTAAATTAATTAGACCAAGCAGATTGTCGGTTCACCCACATAAAAAAACTAATAGCAAATCTGAGATAGCAATAAGACCTTATCAGCTACACTATTACCATAAACAAAAACAGGCTGGCTTTACTGGAAAAAACACTTGGGAATGAACATGCAAAAAAAAACTAAAGTACCCTGCAGGTGTCTATTGCATTCCTATGTAGGTATAACCAAACGGGTATGAAGTGTGTGTGACTCAACACTAAATGCCCTTCGAGCTAAAGCCTAGGCATTAGCTCTGGGGGGGATCAGATCTCAAGCCGAAAAGTCGGAAGTCAAAGGATCCTACACTTTCCTGTTGTGTTCTTTCCCTCCATCCCAGGGAGGCCCGGCCTAGGCATCCTGTTTCACCACTGACAGCGTTCTCCATTGACACTGTCTGTCCCATGGGGGTGAGAGAGGACTGGGGAGGGGGGACTAAGAGATGAGGCTGCTGCTGGGCGACCTTCTTCAGATTGAGCACACCTCGACTGTGTCACTCAGCGAGAAGCCACCATGCACCTCAGGGATCGGCGTGGGCAGGGAGGTCTGTGTGTATGGTGGTTGTGAGGGTGTGTGTACATCTCTGTCCATCCGCATGTGTCTGCGTCTAGGGAAAAGGCCTGGCTCAAACCTCTCATGGCATGCTGAAGCCACAGAGTACGAATCAGTTTCTCCCCCGGGACTTTAACTCTGGTTATAGCTTCTAAATCTGTTTATTGCAGTGTGGGAGAAGTGTTCTTTTTTTCATGTACAAAGCTGCAAGGTGCTCTGGTTGGGTCTACATTTAAAAAAAATGATACGCTAAAATATGCAATGCATTTTTTTACTGCGAGAAAAAGAGGGGGATTTTAGTATGGAGGGTACGAGGTTAGTATGTGACCTGCATGCGCAACGGCTGCCGATTCTGTTCTGGGTGCAGAGTCTATGTACCAGGAGCCGCTCACAGGTCCTTTAGTATTCTGCATTTCATTAGCCTAGATGAACGCTAAACATCCTTGATTCTGCAAGGGGGATCAGTGTTGGGAGTGAGGATTATTCCAAGCTGTGCATCCCACCAACTTGTCCCCTCCCTTTTTTCCCCCTCCACAGCTACTGCCTCCTAATGAGGCCTGGCCTCATTTCTCATGAATGTAGTGGAGAACTTCAACAATGGCCCATGATAGAGAATGGCTATGATAGGTATGGCCAATGACAACTGGAATACAAAGAGTATTTATATACACTGCTCGAAAATATAAAGGGAACACTTAAACAGCACAATGTAACTCCAAGTCAATCACACTTCTGTGAAATCAAACTATCCACTTAGGAAGCAACACTGATTGACAATAAATGTCACATGCTGGCGGTGCTTTCACTCTAGTGGTAGCATGAGACTGAGTCTACAACCCACACAAGTGGCTCAGGTAGTGCAACTCATCCAGGATGGAACATCAATGCGAGCTGTGGCAAGAAGGGTTGCTGTGTCTGTCAGCGTAGTGTCCAGAGCATGGAGGCGCTACCAGGAGACAGGCCAGTACATCAGGAGACGTGGAGGAGGCCGTAGGAGGGCAACAACCTAGCAGCAGGACCGCTACCTCAGCTTTTGTGCAAGGAGGAGCAGGAGGAGCAATGCCAAAGCCCTGCAAAATGACCTCCAGCAGGCCACAAATGTGCATGTGTCTCCTCAAACGGTCAGAAACAGACTCCATGAGGGTGGTATGTGGGCCCGACGTCCACAGGTGGGGGTTGTGCTTACAGCCCAACACCGTGCAGGACGTTTGGCATTTGCCAGAGAACACCAAGATTGGCAAATTCGCCACTGGCGCCCTGTGCTCTTCACAGATGAAAGCAGGTTCACACTGAGCACATGTGACATACGTGACAGAATCTGGAGACGCCGTGGAGAACGTTCTGCTGCCTGCAACATCCTCCAGCATAACCGGTTTGGCGGTGGGTCAGTCATGGTGTGGGGTGGCATTTCTTTGGGGGGCCGCACAGCCCTCCATGTGCTCGCCAGAGGTAGCCTGACTGCCATTAGGCACCGAGATGAGACCATATGCTGGTGCGGTTGGCCCTGGGTTCCTCCATTGTAGCATTCTTGCTACAAGCCTGGCACACCTATATTTGGGGAGTTTCTCTCATTCTTCTCTGCAGATTCTCTCAAGATCTGCCGGGTTGGATGGGGTGCGTCGCTGGACAGCTGTTTTCAGATCTTTCCAGAGAAGTTTGATCGGATTCAAGTTCGGGCTCTGGCTGGGCCACTCAAGGACATTCAGAGACCCAAAGTCACTCTTGATGTTGTCTTGGCTGTGTGCTTAGCGTCGTTGTCATGTTGGAAGGTGAACCTTCATCCTGAGCTTTCTGGAGCAGAGTTTCATCAAGGATCTCGCTGTACTTTGCTCCGTTAATCAATAACATTGACATTGCAATTTACAACAGTAAGATGCATTGCAACAGAACACTTTAGCTTGCGCTAATTTACAGTGTCCGTCCCTAGATAGACTGTAACATGACAAGAAAAGAAAGAAAAAAAAATGCAACAAAAAGTTAAGAAATAAATATACGGAATAAAAGTTACAGTTCACATAAGGAAATCAATTGAAATACATTCATTTGGCCCTAATACAGGGGATACAGATATGAATCTGTTGTTCACAGATTCCTTTAAAAAAAAGTAGGGGCGTGGATCAGAATTCCAGTCAGTATCTAGTGTGACAACTATTTGCCTCATGCAGTGCAACACATCTCCTACACACAGAGTTGATTAGGCTGTGGAATGTTGTCTCACTTCTCTTCAATGGATGTGAGAAGTTGCTGAATACAGGCGGGAACTGGCATACGCTGGTGTGAACGTCGACCCAGAGCTTCCCAATCATTCTCAATGGGTGACATGTCTGGTGAGTATGCCACGGAAGAACTGAAACAGGAGGTGATGGCGGCGGATGAATGGCACAACAATGGGCCTCAGGATCTCGTCACGGTATTTCTGTGCATTCAAATTGCCATTGACAAAATGCAATTGTGTTCATTGTTCGTAACTTACGCCTGCCCATACCATAACCCCATCGCCACCATGGGGCACTCTGTTCACAACGTTGACATCAGCAAACCACTCCCCCGCACTACGCCATACATGCTGCTGTCTGCCATCTGCTACAGTTGAAACTGGGATTTATCCGTGAAGAGCACACTTCTCAAGCGTGCCAGTGGCCATCGAAAGTCAGCATTTGCCCACTGAAGTCAGTTATGATGCCGAACTGCAGTCAGGTCAAGGCCCGGGTGTGGTTGACAAGCACGCAGATGAGCTTACCTGAGACGGGTTCTGACAGTTTGTACAGAAAATCTTTGGTTGTGCAAACCCACAGTTTCATCAGCAATCCGGGTGGCTCGTCTCAGACGATCCTGCAGGTGAAGAAGCCGGATGTGGAGGTCCTGGGATGGCGAGGTTACACTTGGTCTGCAGTTGTGAGTCCGGTTGGACGTACTGCCAAACTCTCTAAAACGACGTGCACCTGTGTAATGATCATGCTGTTTAATCAGCTTCTTAATATGCCACACCTGTCAGGTGGATGGATTATCTTGGCAAAGGAGAAATGCGCACTAACAGGGATGTAAACAAATTTTTGCAAAAAAATAAAGAGAAATAAGCTTTTTGTGCGTAGGGAACATTTCTAGGTATAATTTCACAAGCTCTGAATTCAGCTAACAAGGCAAAACAGTTGAATTGTTATGAACACAACTTTCTGTCCATCTCCAACTGTTTGAACAGCATGCTAGCCTGTCCACTTTGTTCAGATGTTGAAATCAAGTGACCTACCTTATTTCCTAGAATGTCAATGAGTTGCCAACTCCTTATAGAACTGTTTAATGCTTATTGCACTTTATAAAACACAATCATCCAAACAGCTAGTATAAAAATCTGTATTTGACTAAAATGCTGCTAGCGATACGTGGTACCATAATGCGCATGCGACAAACTAATTAATTTTCCAGCACGAATGCTCATTGGTACATCCATTTTAGTAGTGTCTGCTCTGGAGTTGAAACAAACAGGGTATGGTTCAAAAAGTTAACTTCTCCTCTATTACAGTAAAATAATGTCTCCATGTGTCCATTTGACCCATTCTGTTGGACCAAACTGCGATTTGAAACCGTTTGTCAGAGAGGAAGAAGTGATCTCTCATCGTTGTTGTTGTGAGTGGTAGGGGGAGGGCTTGGGAGAAAGAGCCCAAGCGAGAGGTTTCCCTCTGCAAAATTTGTCCAAAATAAACCAAATACGTTTCTATGAGCTTGTTTTGAACCTAAGCTTGTCGCCAGCCTTCCCAATTTTGGAACAATGACTCTCATTGCTAGGGCGGAGACATGAGCATCTCCTCATTATATACATATCTCTGGTGTAATTGGGAAGGAGCCCCGCATAGAAAGAGCGAAAGAGATGAGATCAAAAACACCATGATAACAAGCTAACGTCAATGCTCATAAAAAGAAAGATACAAAAAAACTTGGATTCTGTAATGCAGGCATTTGGAATACAGAGCAAAAACATCAAATGAGTTCTATATATTGCCCAGCCCTAGTATGAAGTATCTGGCAGTTGCATTTGTATTTGTTCAATTATGACTCGATTATATAAACTATATGGGATATACAGTGGCTTACGAAATAATTCACCCCCCTTGGAATTTTTCCTATTTTGTTGCCTTACAACCTGGAATTAAAATAGATGTTTGGGGGGTTTGTATCATTTGATTTACACAACATGCCTACCACTTTGAAGATGCAAAATATTTTCTCTTGTGAAACAAACAAGAAATAAGACAAAAAAACAGAACTTGAGCGTGCATAACTATTCAACACCCCAAAGTCAATACTTTGTAGAGCCACCTTTTGCAGAAATTACAGCTGCAAGTCTCTTGGGGTATGTCTCTATAAGCTTCGCACATCTAACCAGTTTCCCAGTCCCTGTAGATGAAAAACATGGGATGGTATTCTCGGGGTGGTGAGAGGTGTTAGAGTACCTGAATCTGACCAGAGTACCTTTTTCCAAATGTTTGGGGAGTCTCCCACATGCCTTTTTGCTAAATTTTTTCTTTTGGCAATGGCTTTATTCTGGCCACTCTTCCGTAAAACAAGGCTCTGTGGAGTGTGTGGCTTAAAGTGGTCCTATGGACAGTTACTCCAATCTACGCTGTGGATCTTTGCAGCTCCTTCAGCGTTATCTTTGGTCTCTTTGTTGGTGGCCCTTGCTTAGTGGTGTTGCAGACTCTGGGGCCTTTCAAAACAGGTGTATATATACTGAGATCATGTGACAGATCATGTGACACTTAGATTGCAAACAAGTGCACTTTATTTAACTAATTATATAACTTCTAAAAGGTAAATGCTTGCACCAGATCTTATTTAGGGGCTTCAAAGCAAAGGGAATACATATGCATGTACTACTTTTCCCTTTTTTATTTTGTCCATTTTTTAAAACATGCTGTTATTTTTATTTCACTTCACCAATTTGGACTATTTTGTGTTTGTCCATTACATGACATCCATGTAGAAATATATTTAAATTACATGTTGTAATGCAACAAAACAGGAAAAACACCAAGGGGGATGAATACTTTTACAACGCGCTGTATGCTGTAGGTACTGAGGAGGACTGAGGATTGTTACGAAGCCTCTTGAGGAACACCTGATGCTGTGTTGACTTCTCTTTCCTGGATGCTCTCCTGCCCTGTTGTGTTTCACCACCCCTTACCCCAAATAGAGTTGCACATGATCATTGATCTAGGATTGTTCCCAATCCCAATTTTAACTCCATCTCCCTCCCTCCTATCCCTCCATCTCCCTCTCTCACCCACACTCCACACAAACAGGCCCACAATAGTTTTTAGATTATTGGTGTAATGAAACTCTTATTTGGTTGCATGTGTTAACTGTTGTTACTTCTATTGTCAATTATGATGTTAATGTTGTTGCCAATTTTTATGTATTTTATGTACAAATGTATGGTTAGATTTCAGGGAGAATTTCACTATACATTTACAGCTTTGCCAACTTAATACTGTAATTTGCTTAAATTGCAGTATTAAACTGGCAACTCTGATTTTACAGTGTACTTCACTAATCTTGAAGATACTGACCCTGATCTCTCTTTCGATGAACATATTAAGAAAATTTCAAAGACATATTTTTTCCATCTTCGTAACATTGCAAACCTTTTGGTCAAAACAACTCCTCTAAGACTGTTGGAAAAGCATTCCAGGTGAAGCTGGTTGAGAGAATGCCAAGAGTGTGCAGAGCTGTCAACAAGGCAAAGGGTGGCTACTTTGAAGAATCTCAAATATAAATATATTTTGATTGGTTTAATACTTTTTTTCTTTCTAGATGATTCCATATGTGTTATTTCATAGTTTAGGTCTTCAATATTATTCTACAATGTAGAAAACAGTAAAATGAAGAAAAACCCTTGAATGAGTAGGTGTGTCCAAACTTTTGACTGGTACTGTATATCAAAATGTTAGCAACATTAATAAGGAAAAAATGGAGGGATGGATTCTAGATTTGAATCGTAAGGGTGCAAATTACTCTCAAGGATGAAGCGTTCCACTACATAAACAGCCATGTCATCAGAATGGTAGAGTGTCTAATTAGCATGTCAATAGACAGCAAATAGAATAAAGTCATGTTTTCCTCCTATCGATGGCACTGAGGTGGTACGGGTGTAATGTGATGTATAAGATTGTATGGAGCCATTTGAACTGCCAAATGGAGCCATTTTAACTGCCTTTAACAGAGCAAACTTTGCCAAATAATCGCATAAAAATATCAATCATTATTTCAATAATGACACAGTGTGGCTGATGAAAAGGCTAAGAGAGTCAATTTTTAAAAAACACTCACTTGCTTTTTAGATAGTGAATTTCAACACCACTAAACCATAGTAGACCAAATTGCATTAGCCACAGACAAAACACTCCCTGTGTTGCAATACAGTGCTTTTGGTGATAGTATACAGGATGGAGACTGCAGAGACAACCCCAGACCTGACTGACCTATCAATTCAATAATAATACAATGCACCAGGTGGAAAAACCCCTGCAACAATCCATTTAGATTCAAATCCATTTAGATGTTTTTTCTATCATTTGATTTGTTGCGATTAGCTTCCTTTTCTGGAAAGATATGTTTTTTATTTGCCATCCAGATTTCAAGACACATCTGTTTTGCTAAGCTTAATGGGCGAGGGTGTTAAAGAATGCCATGCAAGGGAATCTAAGCTTAATGAGTGAGGGTGTTAAAGAATGCCATGCAAGGGAATCTAAGCTTAATGAGTGAGGGTGTTAAAGAATGCCATGCAAGGGAATCTAAGCTTAATGAGTGAGGGTGTTAAAGAATGCCATGCAAGGGAATCTAAGCTTAATGAGTGAGGGTGTTAAAGAATGCCATGCAAGGGAATCTAAGCTTAATGAGTGAGGGTGTTAAAGAATGCCATGCAAGGGAATCTAAGCTTAATGGGCGAGGGTGTTAAAGAATGCCATGCAAGGGAATCTAAGCTTAATGAGTGAGGGTGTTAAAGAATGCCATGCAAGGGAATCTAAGCTTAATGAGCGAGGGTGTTAAAGAATGCCATGCAAGGGAATCTAAGCTTAATGGGCGAGGGTGTTAAAGAATGCATGCAAGGGAATCTAAGCTTAATGGGCGAGGGTGTTAAAGAATGCCATGCAAGGGAATCTAAGCTTAATGAGTGAGGGTGTTAAAGAATGCCATGCAAGGGAATCTAAGCTTAATGAGCGAGGGTGTTAAAGAATGCCATGCAAGGGAATCTAAGCTTAATGGGCGAGGGTGTTAAAGAATGCATGCAAGGGAATCAACGGTACAGTGTTATTGGACGTTTATTGACTGTTTAGAACAGGAACATTTGTTTCTCGTTTGTTAGTCGGAGACGGTTTTGAATAGGGAATTGTGATGTGTGTGTGGCAAAGGATTAAAGGAAAAAGTGTTTCACACATACCCAGAAAGCATATAGACATGGGAGACCTTCATAAGATCACAGAGTCATCTTGGGGGATTGTGGTACTGGGGGGGGGCAGATTTTTACGACAGCTCGTAGTCAATAGAGAGACGGAGAAGGATGCTATGCATTAATTCAGTGATATTTTATGTCAAGGGATAATAAATAATAATGGGAACTCCAGAGACTTGAGAAGTCAAGGAAGACATGGAGGGAAAAAATGAAGGAAAGAGCCAAGGCCAAAGAAAGGGAGCAGTTACCTGCATTTATGTCATGTTCTCGGTATATACAGTTTGTTCATGGCCTTCTTATAATAACCACACAATGTCACAGGGCCATTGACCAGTGGGAAGAGAAACTGTGGAAGACATTTTTACAGTTTCCATTTTGTCCGCATACAATTTAAAGTGCAATGGCACCGACACGGTACCATGTGGTATGCCAGGTGTATAAGCTGTATTTTCTTATGCACACTCACACATGACATAACAGCCCTCCACTGTCCCGCATCCGCGTCAGACACCACTCCCGAGCCCCTTAAAAAACTGTTGGCAGAGAGACTGGGTCGTGTTAAAACTTTACGAGCCTGACGCCCTCGTGCCATAGGCTGCTCCACGACAATTTATCACGTAGCGCCAGTGCCGGTTTCGTTTGTAACCAAACACTTCCTCTATTTCCTCGCCGTCGGCCTCTCAGAACTTTTGGCGAAGCATTGTTTCGTGGGGTCAGGGGTTAAACAAAGGCAGATGAGTGACTCGAAAGGCTCAGGTAAAACAGCTGGACGAAGTAGCGGGCCCCCAGGGACCGCAGCAGGGTCTTAAGCCAGGGGGGCTTTTTAAAGGTGTCTGGGAGCGGAGGAGACTGGGGCTGATTAGAGAGGTAGTAAAAGGAATGGACGGGGAGTGTGAAACATCCCACTGAATTTAATTTGGATGTATCTCAGTGCTACTACGGCTGTCGGCCAGGCTCCATTTACTTAGCAACGTATATCACATACAAGCTGACTTGGCTAAATGTTGAAGGTTTTATTTGGTGTCAAGTGCCTGACTACTGGAACTAGACATGTTTCCGATCTGACAAGTGCTTTCATAAAGCCCAGTCCTCAGAGTTAAGTAGATTGTCAGCTGTAGTGATTACATCTCCTTGCAAAGTGATGGTACATGAACTGGTATAGTAGCTGAATTAAATTCCAATATCATACAACTCTACCACAGTAGGGATTTACGATGGACCATTTTAAAAGGATGTTAATTTAATAAGGGAGGATTTCCTGACATTGGGCCTTGCTTGACATTTGGGCAACTGTTAAATGTATATAACTCATTGGCTAATCACAACTGCCAGTTTGGCAAGCTTTTCATGACCAGTCATGAGATGAGAGGCTTCCCAGCAATTGCCTGGTTAAACAATGTGGTCAATCTCATCCCAGTAAATGTGGTTCAACCCATGTGGTTCAATCTCAATCCCCGTACAAAGGAGATAATGAAATGGCACTCTCAAAAGTGTATCAACTATTGCTCAAGTAAGGACATATTTGTCAAGTAAAAAATGATGAGGCGTTTAGTATCATTTACAGTTAGCCTAAGCTCCAGGGGTAAAACAGACATACGTTAAATTAGCAACACTGCCTTGGTAATCGACCGGCGATCTAACATCCCCTTCTCCAATCTCTGACAAAATAGAAAGGTTTTTCCTTCAGTGTCAAGATGTGTGGGTGAGGAGGTTGGGAGTCGTGGAAGTAGGCGAGGGGGGAGGGGGCGACAGGCAAGACATAAATGCATCAACAAGCATTTTAATTGACTGGGAGTGAATGACTTCTGTGTGCTTCCCTGAATGGCCCTTCCGCTCTACTCGGTCTTTAATGTTCCTCCTCCCACCCTGTAAAAAGGCCCAGGCAAGGGAAGTGATTACGCCAGGTCTGCTGCTGTTAGACACACAAACAGACAAAAATGCACGAGCGTGATCACAAGGGGATCAGCGATATGGTTCTCCATCCATATACCAGGCCTCTAGACATCCGTGTCCTACCCTAAACCCATCATTCAACAGAGTGTGTGTGTGTGTGTGTGTGTGTGTGTGTGTGTGTGTGTGTGTGTGTGTGTGTGTGTGTGTGTGTGTGTGTGTGTGTGTGTGTGTGTGTGTGTGTGTGTGTGTGTGTGTGTGTGTGTGTGTGTGTGTGTGTGTGTGTGTGTGTGTGTGTGTGTGTGTGTGTGTGTGTGTCTGGGTAGGAGTGTGTGCTTGGCAGAAGTGCTGTATCCCTTGTACAGTGAAAAACAGCCCTTAGGGCAGGCCCTGGAAGTGTACTGCTGCTGCTGCAGCCATACACTACCAATCTCAAATCTATCAATGGTAGCTTCCCAGCCTGTATAGTGATCAGTATGTGCTCTCAAGTGGAAACTCCACACACAGTGTGTCCTGTCAAGGACATAATGCACAAAATCAGTTGACCTTAATCGTCAAACACCATTTTCCCATCTCCTTCAGTCTCTCTTAACCCATTGAGAAATAAACTAATTGAATCCCATAATTAATTTCTTCATATCAGTGCACACGTATGGTGGAGGTGGATGTTTGCCACTGTGTGTGATAGCCACAGCCTTTACTGTGTTAAAGAAGACCAAGGGGGTTGTAATGGTTGCATTTTTTGTGTCGAAGGCGGGCCAGAGGTCTAGCATCGGCTCTAATTCCCCCAGCTCAAGCAAATAGGATCCCCAGAGAAAGAGCCACACGCTGGAGCACTCTATTGTCCAGAGCCCCCGTCCTTGGGGGATTGTCTCTAGGCAACCGTCTGGAGAATTGGATTGTTACTTATTTCCAGCATTTTTTGCCAGGAATGTCTCTATTTTTTGTTGGGGTTTTGTATTGGGTTCTTAGTTGTGCGTGACCTCTTAATGCTAGGTGTCAGAAATACGTCAAATTATATGAAACGTCTATAAAATGTTGTAGATTTAAAATATTTTATTTGATGACAACTCCGCAGAAGAAATAGCTCCACAAACTGGCCTACATATTCTGCACACGGGGCGATGTGAGAGTTATTTAAGATACTCTTCAAAGAGGAAGGAGGGCAGGGAATTTGCTATCCTGACTTTAGGGGCAAGCTTGTTCCACCATTGGGAGAAGAGCTTTGATTGGGCTGAGTGGGAGAAGCCCTCCTGTAGGGGTGGGAGGGCCAAGAGTCCAGATGTGGCAGAACAGCATGCTCAGGTTGGGATGTAGGGTTTGAGCTGAAGCTAAGGAGGTGCAGTTCCCCTTGCTGCTCCAGGGTCTTGAAGATGATGCGAGATTCGACTGGAAGGCAGTGGAATATGCGGAGGAGTGCAGTGACATGTGCTACCTTAGGAAGGTTGAACACCAGGCAGGCTGTGGATTTCTGGAAAGGTTGCAGGGGTTTGATGGCACAAGCGGAGAGCCCAGCCCACAGAGATTTGCAGTAGTTTAAACAGGAGATAACAAGTGCCTGGATTAGGACCAGCGCAGCTTCCTGTCTGAGGAAAGATGTTGTAGAACATGAACCTGCAGAAGCGAGTCACTGCTTTGATGTTTGCAGTGAACGACAGGTGTTGTCCAGGATCACACCAAGGTTCTTTGCACTCCTGGAGAGGGACATCATGGAGTTGTGATGGAGTGGTCTTAGAGTGGGCAGGCCTTTCCCGGGAGGAAGAACAGCTCCGTTTTGTTGAGGTTGAGCTTGAGGTGGTGGGCCGACATCCAAGCTGAGATGTCTGCCAGCCACACAGTGATGTGTGTTGCCACCTGGGTGTCAGAAGGGGGAAGGAGAAGAGTAGTTGAGTGTCATCCAATGATAGGAGACCATGTGAGGATATGACAGAGCAGAGTGACTTGGTGTGAAGAGAAAAGAGGAGAGGGCCTGGAACCGAGACTTGGGGAACACTAGTAGTGAGAGCACTGACTGGTTAGGGTCAAGAAGATCGTTCCGAGCGAAATAAAAAGTAAGTTGGTCAGAGACAGCACGTTCAATTGTTTTGGAAGGAAAATAAACTGATTTCCCCGTCTGTAGTTTTTGTAGTTTCTTGAGGAAGGGAGCAAATCTGGCCATCTTGAAGTCAGAGGGGACGCGGGTAATGGTCAGGGATGAATTGATGAGGGAAGTGAGGAATTGGAAAATGTCTCCAGAGATGGTCTGGAGAAGGAGGAAGGGGGAATGGGGTCGAGTGGGCAGGTTGTCAGGGGGCCAGACATCACTAGTCACAGGATTTCATCTGGAGAGAAAGGGGAGAATAATGGTCAAGGTGTAGTGGGACCAGTGGACACAGTAGGCTGAGTAAAAGAGAAGTGGATGTCATTGTTTTTTTCAAAGTGGTTGACAAAGTCATCCGCAGCGAGGGTGGATAGAAGGAGGTGGAGGATTAAGGAGGGAGGAGAAAGTGGAGAAGAGTTTCCAGGGTTGGAGGCGGAAGCTTGAGATGTCGAATGATAGAAAGAGGCTTTATTAGCGGATACAGAGAAAGAAAAGCTAAAGGGGATAAAGTGGATGGAAGAAACTGTAGGTCCTCCGGAAGTTTAGTTTTCCTCCATTTCCGCTCAGACCGCAGCCCTGTTTTGTATGCAGAGAGTCACTCAGCCACAGAGCGGGAGGGGAAGGTCAGGGCAGCTGGGAGGAAGGGGGACAGTGAGAGTTAAAGGATGCAGGATGGGAAGAGAGTCGGGTCATATAGGCAGATTCAGGAGACAGGAGGGAAAAGGATTTAGCAGAAGGAAGAGAGGATAGATAGTAAAGAAGATAGTAGGGGGAGAGAGAGAGAGCGAAGATTGCAATGGCGCATGACCATCTGGGTAGAGGCTGAGTGGGTAGGGTTGGAGGAGAGATGGAGTGAAAAGGAAACACAGTTCTGATCAGAGACATGGCGGGGGGTTGCAGTGAGATTGGGAGGTGTGGGAGGTGACGGGGAAAGGGTGAAGTCAAAAGAGGAAAAGAGTGGAAAGAAAGAGGTGAAAAGAAATTAATTGAAGTCAAGCATCGGGAAGTTAAAGTCGCCCAGGACGATGAGTGGTGAGCCATCAACAGGAAATTAGTTAATTGAAGAACTCTCTAAGGGCACCTTGTGGCATTACTCATCTCATATGTATATACTGTATTCTATACAATTCTACGGTATCTTAGTCACTTAATGTTTACATATCTGGCATTACTCATCTCATATGTATATACTGTATTCTATACAATTCTACGGTATCTTAGTCACTTAACTTCTTGCGTGGAGCCATCCCAGATCCGGGGTCGTGAATACAGCCGCAAGTTCATTACCATAATGCAATGTTAACTATTCATGAAAATCGCAAATTAAATGAAATTAATCTATTTGCTCTCAAGCTTAGCCTTTTGTTAACACTGTCGTCTCAGAATTTCAAAATATGCTTCTCAACCATAGCAAACTAGCATTTAGCATTTAGCGTTAGCATTTAGCGTTAGCATTTAGCGTTAGCATTTAGCGTTAGCATTAGCAGGCAACATTTTCACAAAAACCAGCAAAAACATTCAATAAATCATTTACCTTTGAAGAACTTTGGATGTTTTCAATGAGGAGACTCTCAGTTAGATAGCAAATGTTCAGTTTTCCTGAAAGATTAGTTGTGCAGGAGAAATCGGTCCGTTTTCTGCATCATGTTTGGCTACCAAAAAAAAACGAAAATTAATTCACCCAAACGCCAAACTTTCTTCCACATTAACTACATAATATCGACAGAAACATGGTAAACATTGTTTAGAATCAATCCTCAAGGTGTTTTTCACATATCGCTTCATGATATATCCTTCCTGGAAGTCTCCTCTCTGTCTCAATCACATGGATGAATGCGATCCAGCTTGGAGATTACGCAACAATTTCAACAAAGGACACTGGGCGGACCCCTGGTAAATGTAGTCTCTTATGGCCAATCTTCCAATGATATGCCTACAAATACGTCACAATGCTGCAGACAACTTGGAGAAACGATAGAAAGGGCAGGCTAATTCGTGGCGCTTTCACAGCCATATAAGGAGACAATGGAAAACAGAGCCTCAAAAATCCTGCTCATTTCCTGTTTGAAGTTGCATCTTGGTTTCGCCTGTAAGATCAGTTCTGGGGCACCCACAGATAATATCTTTGCAGTTTTGAAAACGTCAGAGTGTTTTCTTTCCAAAGCTGGCAATTATATGCATAGTCGAGCATCTTTTTGTGACAAAATATTGCGCGTAAAAACGGGCACGTTTTTTTATCCAATAATGAAATAGCGCCCCCCTAGCTTCAACTGGTTAATGTTTACATATCTGGCATTACTCATCTAATATGTATATAATATATATGTATGTATATATGTATATAATATGTATATACCGTTTTCTATACTATTCTATGGTATCCCATTCCCCAAATAAATGTTTACATATCTTGCATTACTCATCTCATATGTATATACGGTATGCTATACTATCTTACTCCGTTCCGCTCTGACATCGCTCGTCCATATGTTTATAGTCTTCCTACCTACTTAGATTTGTGTGTATTGGGTATATGTTGGGTAATTTGTTAGATATTACTGCACTGTCGAAGCTAGAAGCAAACATTTCACTACACCTGCAATAACATCTGCTAATTACGTGTATATGAACAATACAATTTGATTTGGTGGGCGAAAGAGAAAAATGAGTAGCCCTGTGCCACCACCGCGACAACAAGATGCTCTCGGACTATGAGAACACACAGTCAAATAACGAGAGAGCAGCTGGAGTATCAGTCTCCATCAGCACCAAAAAGTGTAGGGACAACATAGGTTGAGATGAAGTTGCCTTATTGACTGCAGATCGGCTGTTCCAAACGCTGCCTTAGACTAAGATTTCTGCATGCGCATAGTCTACACTAAATCATAAGGGTTGGGGCCAAGGGGTGGGGAATGTCTGTAAAACCTACAGGGAAGAGGGGCAAACTGGGATGGGAAACAAAGCCACAAAAGAGGGTCAGCAGAACGCCTTTGTTTCGGCAACAGTCTTCATTATGGTGACAACACCACTGCTTGACAATATTGCCGCTTACAGCTGTTGCAGAAAAAACATAGGAGACTGAAGTACTAGCACTAAACACCTAACAAAAGCAAAAGGCACACCTCTCAGAACTGACTGCTGAGGTGAATAAAACACACTTTACAATACAATTCACCCCAGCACTGGGACAAGTAAGGCTCCTTAAATAGTCAGGGAAGACAGGTAAGGCCACTCCATCTTAAAAACCCAACAATTACTGAGTACTGAGCAATCAGACAGTTCAAACAGCAATAATTAACTAGGTGTAACGATCGTCGTAGGTGGAAGAAGGAGAGGACCAAGGTGCAGTGTGGTACGTGTTCATGATCTGTTAATTACACTGAACACTAGAACAACAATAACAAAAACAGAAAAAAAACAGTCCTGTCTGGTACAGAGACAGAGACAGAAAACAACTACGTACAACTCAAGGGCGAAACCAGGCTGCCTAAGAATGGTTCTCAATCAACGATTGACAGCTGCCTCTGATTGGGAACCATACCAGGCCAAACACATAGAAATATAAAACATAGAACAAAACATAGAATGCCCACCCTGACCAACCTAAAATAGAGACATAAAAAAGGAACTAAGGTCAGGACGTGACACTAGGCTCCTAGGTAAAAGACAGCACTTCACTTCAAATGCATTAGCAAGACAACACCAACAGCTTGAACTTGCTGTTCTTGTAAGAGTTGATCCCCTTCCAAACTATAGATGTCTTTTCCCTGCTCCATGGTGGAGGGTTGTCAAAAGCAAAGTTCCTCAGCTGCTCACTCGAGTAAGATGGGGAAGCAGAGCATGCAGTGCCCTCCCCCTTTTTCCCTAAGATCCAGAAAGTATAGTGTTCTCCCTGACAAAGCAGTCATCTTCGCCATGCAAAGGAAAGAAATGCCCCTCAGAATCCTAAAAGGGCTTAGGGAGTTTTCCAATGAGCTCTGGAAACCTGTACTCCTGTAGAACGGTCGAGCGGACATGGTTAGGGTTCCCCTGCCTTGTTGTACAGAGGCAAAAAAAAGTGTCTCCTCCATTTTCTCATGTCACAAAAATGAGCTGAGGCACAGAGAATAGAGTTTTGCATACTCTCCTCCTCAGCCACAAAGGCTGCGTCCTAGGTTGTCTGCTCCTTCCTACCTTCCTTAGGTGAATTTGAGGTGTGGATCATTGCTGCGGCGTAAAACTGCTCCCCTACAGATTTGGCCTAGTTCAGGGGCTTAGCCTGAGTTTTGACCGACTGAGTACTGAGGTCCCCAGTGACGCAGCAAAGGCCAGCTTGTTGCCCCCTTCCGGTTGTGGGGAGATGCAGGAACCAAAAGGCTGCCAAGTGGGCGTCACCTTCGTTCTTACAAGTCACACTTCTGATTCATGGCGGCGACCCCCAAAAACTCCATTGAAAACGCCCCAGTGGATAAAAAGTCTAGGGTAAAAACTGATACTGAACATCATTGATGATAGAGTCAATGTGATTCGTTGCGATACACTAACATTTGTTGCATGTACATACACATTCATTCCATTCCACATTTGTTGCATGTACATACACATTCATTCCATTCCACATTTGAATCTGGTGGATCTGTCAGAGCTGTGTCTGTGAGGCTGTGTTTGTGTGTTGTGGGGGGTGTAGATGATGTATGTCTATGGTGTATGTACTATGTATCCTGAATAAAGTGCAGCTGCGCCTCGATCCAGTCTGTGAGGGAGGTCACTGTCACCACCGCTGGGCAATCCTCGCATGTAGGGAACTTTCTCAGGATCCAACATATTTCAGGAGTTGGAGCACCAAAGGGTCCCGTCGCAACGTTTTGCAGAAAAGATGCCGTTCCTGTAGAAAGCTCCATTCAGAATAGTCGCCACTATTCCATTTCCCTGGATCTCCGGGGAGTAAGTTGAGGAGCTCGTCCATGAGAATTCAACAAGGCTTGATATGATTGACATTTCCCCTCTGCCTGGGGTCATGAAGCTAGAAGCTGTGAGAGAGGTGGCCCTTGCAAAGATTCAACATCTGCTTGCAAATGTGCATATCCCAAAGAAGGCTCTAAGGGAAATGAATAACAAAACTGTTAATGTGGTGAGAAAGTGGCTATGCTTAAACACACACGCCACAGATGACAACACCTTCCTGAGGCAAAGGGGGGGGGTTAGGTGTCCCGAATATTGAGTGGATTTACACTGCTGAGTCACCTGTGAATATGTGGCTGTTAAGGAGTTAGTCAGAGCCTCCCTCCTCCTTGACTTATGGAGGCGGAAGGTTCCACTGGCTCGAAACACTGAGGACAACTTCCTGGGCTTCAGGATGAAGGCCAATGGAACGGTTGGTTAAGAGCCCATAAAACAGCAGCCCACACCTCCGGCGCCATCATGCTCATTGTATCTGGTCAAACACCATTTTTTCCCCAAAGTTTACTAAGTGTTGGTAACAGGCTGATTGGCTATTCGGCTATTTGAGCCAGTAAAGAGGGCTTTACTATTCTTAGGTAGCGGAATGACTTTAGCTTCCCTCCAGGCCTGAGGGAACACACTTTCTAGTAGGCTTAAATTTGAAGATATGGCTGATAGGAATGGCAGTATCGCTCGCAATTATCCTCAGTTAATTTCCATCTAAGATGTCAGACCCTGGTGGCTTGTCGTTGTTGATAGAAAACAATAATTTGTTCACCTCTTCCACACTCACTTTATGGAATAAACAATTACAATGCCTGTCTTTCATAACACTACGTATCATGTCAGCGTTTGTTGCTGGCATGTCATGCCTAAATTTGCTAATCTTGCCAATGAAAAAAATCTGTAAAATAGTTGGCAATATCAATTGTTATGCTGGTGAATGAGGACCCAAAAGCGACTTAACAGAAACAGAGTCTTTATTCCAGTTGTTAACAAAAACGATAATCCTGGATATTATCTCCGGTAAATACAAAACAGGAAAACTGAAATCCTCTCGTCAGTAGAGAGGAACGACTGGAGACGCGACCACAGACTGCAGGTCGCTTCGGGAAGGCACAGGCCGTAGCTGACATAGACACCTGCTCACACGCAGCATCTGAAGAAGGCAGAAACACGACAGGGCGGAACAAGGACACAGAACAGCAAACATCAAACAATGATCCGACAAGGACAGAAGCGGAAAACAGAGGGAGAAATAGGGACTCTAATCAGAGGGCAAAATAGGGGACAGGTATGAAAGAGTAAATGAGGTAGTTAAGAGAATGAGGAACAGCTGGGAGCAGGAACGGAACGATAGAGAGAGAGAGAGAGAGAGGGAGAGAGGGAGGGGGAGAGAGAGGGATAGAAAGAGGGAAAGAACCTAATAAGACCAGCAGGGGGAAACGAATAGAAGGGGAAGCACAGGGACAAGACATGACAATCAATGACAAAACATGACATCAATTTTGTTATGAATGACCGATCAATGGATTCAATGGATGTTAGCGCCGAGTTTGCCTTTTTGCCCAAAATTTCATTGAAGGTTCTCCAAAGCTTTTTACTATAATCTAATTTAACATTGTTTCATAGTGTAGTTTCTTCTTTTTATTCAGTTCAGTCACATGATTTCTCAATTTGCAGTACGTTTGCCAATCGGTTGTGCAGCCAGACTTATTTGTCATTGTTTTTGCCTCATCCCTCTCAACCATACAATTTTGCAATTCCTCATCACACCATAGGTACAGTGCCTTGCGAAAGTATTTGGCCCCCTTGAACTTTGCGACCTTTTGCCATATTTCAGGCTTCAAGCATAAAGATATAAAACTGTATTTTTTTGTGAAGAATCAACAACAAGTGGGACACAATCATGAAGTGGAACGACATTTATTGGATATTTCAAACCTTTTTAACAAATCAAAAACTGAAAAAATGGGCGTGCAAAATTATTCTAGCTGTACCCTGAATAATCAACCATTGGGACCAGGGACGGTATGCCGGACAGGTAAAATGGTTAGACTCTCCATTACACCAACATGATCGACAGAGTGAGCTGAAAGGTATGAAATGGCTAGAAACTCTGAAACTCTCTCTCCCGAAGAAGAAGAAGACTATTACACAGGAACATTCAGTCTGCAGATGTTTAAGTACTTTAGTCTAATAAACTCGACTGAGAACCACAGTGGTAATCCATTCTAATGAACACTTCCTCTGGAAAATCAGGTCTAACAGACACTCCAAGACAGAGAAGCTACAGCTACAAAAGACATTGTGACCTCTGGGGACAAACAAGAGACTTCTGTCGAACTACTCTCCCCAGACAGGCCGGCATTTTCAGAGAGACAACAAAGACATACAATCGTAAATATGTAAATTGCATTTCAAAATCCAGATGGGCAGTTGTAGGGTTGCAAAATATCCATATTTATGATGACCGTATTATTCAACTGTACAGTTGAAGTCGGAAGTTCACATACACCGTAGTCAAGTACATTTCAACTCAGTTTTTCACAATACCTGACATTTAATCCTCATAAAAATTCCCTCTTTTAGGTCAGTTAGGACCACCACTTTATTTTAAGAATGTGAAATGTCAGAATAATAGTTGAGAGAATGATTTATTTCATCTTTTATTTCTTTCATGACATTTCCAATGGGTCAGAAGTTTACATACACTGCATTACTATTTGGTAGCAATACCTTTAAATTGTTTAACTTGGGTAAAACATTTCAAGTAGCCTTCCACAAGCTTCCCACAATAAGTTGCGTGAATTATGGCCCATTCCTCCTGACAGAACTGGTGTAACTGAGTCAGGTTTTTAGGCCTCCTTGCTCGCACACACTTTTTCAGTTCTGCCCACAAATTTTCTACCGGATTGAGGTCAGGGCTTTGTGATGGTCACTCCAATACCTTGACTTTATTGTCCTTAAGCCATTTTGCCACAACTTGGAAGTATTCTTGGGGTCATTGTCCATTTGGAAGACTCATTTGCGACCAAACTTCCTAACTGATGTCTTGAGATGTTGCTTCAATATATCCACATAATTTTCCAGCCTCATGATGCCATCTATTTTGTGAAGTGCACCAGTCCCTCCTGCAGCAAAGCACCCCCACAGCATGATGCTGCCACCCCAGTGCTTCACGGTTGGGATGGTGTTCTTCGGCTTGCAAGCCTCCCCAATAGTCATTATGGCTAAACAGTTCTATTTTTGTTTCATCAGACCAGAGGAAATTTCTCCAAAAAGAATGATCTTTGTCCCCATGTGCAGTTGAGACAGTAGTCTGGCTTTTTTATTGCGGTTTTGGAGCAGTGGCTTCTTCCTTGCTGAGTGGCCTGTCAGGTTATGTCAATATAGGGGCGGCAGGGTAGCCTAGTGGTTAGAGCGTTGGATTAGTAACCGAAAGCTGACATGGCACAAATCTGTCGTTCTGCCCCTGAACAGGCAGTTAACCCACTGTTCCTAGGCCGTCATTGAAAATAAGAATTTGTTCTTAACTGACTTGCCTAAGTAAAAAAAAGGTAAAAAAATAATAATATAGGACTCGTTTTACTGTGGATATAGATAATTTTGTACCGGTGTCCTCCAGGATCTTCACAAGGTCCTTTGCTGTACTTCTGGGATTGATTTGTACTTTTCACACCAAAGTACGTTCATCTCTAGGAGACAGAACACGTCTCCCTCCTGAGCAGTATGACAGATGGATGGTCCCATGGTGTTTTTACTTGTGTACTATAGTTTGTACAAATGAATGTGGTACCTGCAGGCATTTGGAAATTGCTCCCAAGGATGAACCAGACATGTGAAGGTCTTGGCTGATTTTTTTGATTTCCCCATGATGTCAAGCAAAGAGGCACTGAGATTAAAGGTAGGCATTGAAATACATCCACAGGTACACCTCAAAGTGACTCCAATGATGTCAATTAGCCTATCAGAAGCTTCTAAAGCCATTGACATACTTTTCTGGACATACACAAAGTGGATGTCCTAACCGACTTGCCAAAACTATAACTAACTAAAACTACTATTTGTTAACAATAAATGTGTGGAGTGACTTTACGATTATTCTGACATTTCACATTCTTAAAATAAAGTGGTGATCCTGACTAACCTAAAACAGGGAATTTTTACTAGGATTAAATGTCAGGAATTGTGATAAACTGAGTTTAAATGTATTTGGCTAAGGTGTATGTAAACTTCCGATTTCAACTGTACATACAGTCCCAGTCAAAAGTTTGGCCACACCTACTCATTCAAGGGCTTTTATTTATTTTTACAATATTCTACATCAAAACTATGAAATAACAAATGTGTTTAACAAATACATTTTATATTTGAGATTATTCAAAGTAGCCACCCTTTGCCTTGATGACAGCTTTGCACACGCTTGGCATTCTCTCAGCAAGCTTGATAAGGAATGCTTTTGCAACAGTCTTGAAGGAGATCCCACATATGCTGAGCACTTGTTGGCTGCTTTTCCTTCACTCTGTGGTCCAACTCATCTCAAAGCATATCAATTGGGTTGAGGCCGGGTGATTGTGGATGTCAGGTCATCTGATGCAGCACTTCATCACTATCCTTCTTGGTCAAATAGCCCTTACACAGCCTGGAAATGTGTTGTGTCATTGTCCAGTTCAAAACAAATGATGGTCCCACTAAGCGCAAACCAGATAGGATGGCTGATGAATGCAGAATGCTGTGGTGCTCATGCTGGTTAAGTGTGCCTAAAACTCTAAATAAAACACTGACAGTGTCACCAACAAAGCTCCCCCACACCACCTCCTCCATGCTTCACGGTGGGAACCAGACATGCGGAGATCATCCGTTCACCTGCTCTGCGTCTCACAAAGACACGGCGGTTGGAACCAAAAATCTAAAATTTGGACTAATTAGACCAAAGGATAGATTTCCAAAGATCTAATGTCCATTACTTGTGTTTCCTGGCCTAATAAAGTCTATTTTTGTTATTGGTTCCTTTAGTAGTGCTTTCTTTGCAGCAAATCGACCATGAAGGCTTGATTCATGCAGTCTCCTCTGAACAGTTGATGTTCAGATGTGTCTGTTACTTGAACTCTGTGAAGCATTTATTAGGCCTGAAATCTGAGGTGCAGTTAACTCTAATGAACTTATCCTCTGCAGCAGAGGTAACTCTGGGTCTTCCTTTCCTGTGGCGGTCCTCGTGATAGGCAGATTTCTCATAGCACTTGGGTTTTTGTGTCTGCACTTGAATAACCTTTCAATGTACTTTGAATTTTCCGGATTGACTAACCTTCATGTCTTAGGCAGCATGTGGTGCACCAGAACCAAATCAAATCTAGTTTTATTGGTCACATACACATGGTTAGCAGATGTTATTGTGAGTGTAGCGAAATGCTTGTGCTTCTAGAACCGACAGTAGAGCAGTATCTAACAGGTAATATCAAAATATTCCACAACAAAACATAATACACACAATCTAGTAAAGAGATGGGATAAGAATGTAAAAGTATAAAATATATGGATGAGCAGTGACAGAGCGGCTAAGATGCAATAGATAGTATAGAATAGATAGTGAAGGATACAGTATACATAATATACATATGAGATGAGTAATGCGAGATATGTAAACATTATTAAAGTGACTAGTGTTCCATTTATTAAAGTGGCCAATGATATCAAATCCGTAGGTAGGTAGCCGCATCTCTAAGTGCTAGTGGTGGCAGCTAAACAATCTGATGGCCTTGAGATCGAAAGCTGTTTTTCAAGCTTTCTGTCCCATCTTTGATGCACTTGTAATGACCTCGCCTTCTGGATGAAAGCGGGGTCAGGCAGTGGCTTGGGTGGTTATTGTCCTCGATTAACTGTTTGGCCTTCCTGTGACATCGGGTGTTGTAGGTGACCTGATGGTGATGCGTTGTGCAGACCGCACTACCCTCTGGAAAGACTTGCGGTTGTGGGCGGTGCAGTTGCCGTACCAGGCAGTGATACAGCCCGACAGGATGCTCTGTTTTTCAGCCTCCTGTGGTTGAAGAGGTGCTGTTGCGCCTTCTTCGCCACACTGTCTGTGTGGGTGGACTATTTCAAATTGTCAGTGATATGAACAGAGGAACTTAAAACTTTTACCTTCTCCACTGCTGTCCCTTCAATGTGGGTAGGGGAGTGCACCCTCTGCTGTTTCCTGAAGTCCACGATCATCTCTTTTGTTTTGCTGACATTGACAATGAGAGGTTATTGTCCTGACACCACACTCCAAGGGCCTTCACAGCCAGCCTGTAGGCTGTCTCGTCGTAATCAAGCCTACCACTGTTGTGTCATCTGCAAACTTGATAATTGAGTTGGAGGCGTGCATGGCCTCGCAGTCGTGAGTGAACAAGGAGTACAGGAGGGGGCTGAGAACGCACCCTTGTGCGGCTTCAGTGTTGATGATCAGAGGAGTGGAGATGTTTCCTTCCTTCACCACCTGGGGGCGGCCCATCATGAAGTACAGGACCAAGTTGCACAGGGTTGATGAGCTTGGAGGGCACTATGGTGTTAAATGCTGAGCTGTAGTCAATGAACAGCATTCTTAAATAGGTATTCCTCTTGTCCAGATGGGATAGGGTAGTGTGCAATGTGATGGCGATTGCATCGTCTGTGGACTTATCGGGGCGGTATGCAAATTGAAGTGGGTCTAGGGTGGCAGGTAGGGTGGAGGTGAAATGATCCTTGATTAGTCTCTCAAAGCACTTCATGATGACAGAAGTCAGTGTTATGGGGCGATAGACATTTAGTTCAGTTACCTTAGCTTTCTTGGGAACAGGAACAATGGTGGCCATCTTGAAGCATGTGGGAACAGCAGACTGGGATAGGGAGACATTGAATATGTCCGTAAACCCACCAGCCAGCTGGTCTGTGCATGCTCTGAGGAAGCAGCTAGGGATGCCGTCTGGGGCAGTAGGATTGCGAGGGTTAACACGTTTAAATGTTTTACTCATGTCGGCCACGAAGAAGGAGAGCCCACAGTCTTTGGTAGCGGGCCACGTCGGTGGCACTGTATTGTCCTCAAAGCACACAAAGAAGTTGTTTCATTTGTCTGGAAGTAAGACGTTGATGTCCGTGACGGGGCTGGTTATCTTTTTGTAATCCATGATTGTCTGTTAATCCTGCCACATACGTCTCGTGTTTGAGCCTTTGAATTGCGACTCCACTTTGTCTCTATACTGACATTTTGCTTGTTTGATTGCCTTACAGAGGGAATAACTACACTGTTTGTATTCGGTCATATTTCCAGTCGCCTTGCCATGATTAAATGCGGTGGTACGTGCTCTCAGAGTTGTGCGAATGCTGCCATCAATCCACGGTTTCGGGTTAGGGAAGGTTTTAATAGGCACAGTGGGTACCACATCTCCTATACACTTCCTTTTAAACTCGCTCACCGAGTCAGCGTACACTTTAAATCCAGTTGGCTGTATGGACTCCGACAGCTAGTCATGTTTCCGTGAAACAGAGTATGTTACAATCCCGGATATCTCTTTGTAAAGCAACTCTTGCCCAGAATTTGTCGACTTTGTTAACTAGGGACTGGACATTAGCGAGTAATATACTCGTAAGCGGTAGGTAGTGTGCCCGCATCCAAAGCCACACTAGAAGACCGCTCCGGCACTCTCTCTTCCGGCGGTGTTGTTTTGGGTCGGCCTCTGGAATCAGTTCAAATGCCCTGGGAGATACAGAAAAAGGATCCCCTTTGGGAAAGTCGTATTGCTGGTTGTTGTGCTGGTAAGTTGATGTCTCTCTGATATTGTCACGCCTTGGTCATTGTATTTTGTGTTTTTGGTATATGTTTGGGTAGGCCAGGGTGTGACATGGGTTTATATGTTGTGTTTCGTATTGGGGTTTGTATTAATTGGGATTGTGTATGATTAGGGGTGTGTCTAGTTAGGCTTGGCTGCCTGAGGCGATTCTCAATTGGAGTCAGGTGATTCTTGTTGTCTCGGATTGGGAACCGTATTTAGGTAGCCTGAGTTCGCGTTGTATTTTGTGGGTGTTTGTTCCTGTCTCTGTGTTGTAGTCACCAGATAGGCTGTAATTAGTTTCACGTTTCGTTTGTTGTTTTCTTATATCAGTTATTTCATGTACCGCGATACTTTCATTAAAGTCATGAGTAACCTACACGCTGCATTTCGGTCTGACTTTCTTCTTACAACAGACGAACGACGTTACAGATATCCAATAGTTCTTCCCGGTTGTATGTAATAACACTTCATTAAGGTTTTCTGGGCTAACAATGTAATAAATAATACATTAAAAAAATATATTGCACAGTCTCCTAAGGACTAGAAGTGAAGCTGCCATTTCTATCGGCGCCATCATGATGGACTGTCGTTTCTCTTTGCTTATTTGAGCTGTTCTTGGCATAATATGGACTATTATACTAAATAGGACTACTCCTACCTTGCACAACACAACTGATTGGCTCAAATGCATTAATCTAACTGCAATGTCAAATTAACAGTAGCTATGACACTGAAACAATACCACACATGTTAATTGAAATGCATTCCAGGTAACTATCTCATGAAGCTGGTTGAGAGAATGCCAAGGGTGTGCAAAGCTGTCGTGAAATCTTGATTTATTTGAGTAACTTTTTTGTTACTTCATAGTTTTGATGTCTTCACTATTATTCTACATATAGAAAATAGTAAAAAATTAAGAAAAACCCTGGAATGAGTAGGTGTGTCCAAACTTTTAACTGGTACTGTATATGCATGGGTTTGAATTGTTATGTCTATTGTACACTGTGGGACACTAAGAATCAACATGAAAAAGATGTGAACGGATAGTCTCCCAGTGAGACAAATTGGTTGAAAATTGGTTTTCAACCAAAAATACGTATTTTCAATTCTTTGTCCTTATCGGGCTGACTGTGTGTTGATCCTGCATCTGAGACTGGTTAGACATCTAACAGCTGTGGATATCGACGAGGGGGGGAGAGAGAAAGATAAAGAGATTAGGAGAGGGGGGATGAAATATGAAACATATGTAGACACACAGTGCCTTCAGAAAGTATTCAGACGACTTGACTTTTTACACATTTTGTAACATTACACCCTTATTCTAAAATTGATTTTAAAATAAACCTCAGAAATCTACACACAATACCGCATAATGACAAGCGAAAACAGGTTTAGACATTTTTGCAAATGTATTACTAATTAAAAACAGAAATACCTTATTTACATAAGCATTCAGATCCTTTGCTATGAGACTCGAAATTGAGCCCAGGTGCATCCTGTTTTCACTGATCATCCTTGAGATGATTGGAGTCCATCTGTGGTAAATTCTACAACTGTATGTTTCCAGAACTTGATTGGAGTCCATCTGTTCTAAATCCAATTGATTGATCATGATTTGGAAAGGCATATCTATATAATGACAGTGCACATCAGAGCAAAAACCAAGCCATGAGTTCAAAGGAATTGTCTGTAGATCTCCAAGACAGGATTGTGTTGAGGCACAGATCTGGGGAAAGGTACCAAAACATTTCTGCGGCATTGAAGGTCCCCAAGAACACAGTGGCCTTCATCATTCAAAATTGGAAGACATTTGGATCCACCAAGACTCTTTCTAAAGCTGTCTGCCCGGCCAAACTGAACAATCATGGGAGAAGGCCCTTGGTCAGGATTGTGACCAAGAACCCGATGGTCACTCTGACAAAGCTCCAGAGTTACTCTGTGGAGATGGGAGAATCTTCCAGAAGGACAACCATCTCCGCAGTACTCCACCAATCAGGCCTTTATGGTAGAGGAAACCTGGCACCATCCCAACGGTGAAGCATGGTGGTGGCAGAATCATGCTGTGGGGATGTTGTCAGGATCAAGGCAAAGATGAACGGAGCAAAGTACAGAGAGATCCTTGATGAAAACCTGATCCAGAACCTCAGACTGGGGCGAAGGTTCACCTTCCAACAGGACAATGACCCTAAGCACACAGCCAAGACCACGCATGAGTGGCTTCAGGACAGGTCTCTGAATGTCCTTGAGTGGCCCAGAGAGATCCCGAACTTAAACCCGATTGAACATCTCTGGAGAGACCTGAAAATAGCTGTGCAGCGACGCTCCCCATCCAACCTGACAGAGCTTGAGAGGATCTGCAGAGAAGAATGGGAGAAACTCCCCAAATACAGGTGTACCAAGCTTGTAGCGTCATACCCAAGAAGACTGGAGGCTGTAATCGCTGCCAACGGTGGTTCAACAAAGGCTTACTTATGTAAATGTAATATTACATTTTTTAATTTTTAATAAATTAGCAAACATTTTGAAAAACCTGTTTTTGCGTTGTCATTATGGGGTATTGTGTGTAGATTGATGAGGGTAAAACAATGTTTTAATACATTTTAGAATAAGGCTGTAACTTCATGTGTAAAAAATCAAAGGGTCTGAATAATTTCCAATGGCAGTGTACGCAATGGGGCATTGATATACACTAACAACCAAACGCAAACAATTCACACAATGAAGTTATGAAACAATGTATGTTTACAAATTGGCAGGAGAGAGTGCCTTCCGGAGAGAGAATTGCATTGAGTATCTGGGAGCATGGCCAATCTGACATCTGCATTGGCCATGCAGCATTTACGGTGATATGGCCTCAGCAGAAGTCAGGGCATTCATACTTCTTTCGCTTCTCGAAGCAGTGCAGAGCTGTTGTCAAGGAAGTGAGTTTGTGTTTATACAGGATGTACCGCCCTCCGCATTGTTACAAAATTTGGGAGGCGCATGGCGATGCGGCACAGAGCTGGATTTGGCCTCTTCATGCCCCTGGAGGCATGGCGATGCGGCACACAGCCTCGGCATGCCCCTGGAGGCATGCCCCTGGGGACACAGAGCCTCTGCATGCCCCTGGGGACACAGAGCCTCTGCATGCCCCTGGAGGCATGGCGATGCAGCACAGAGCTGGATTTGGCCTCTGCATGCCCCTGGAGGCATGGCGATGCGGCACGGAGCCTCTGCATGCCCCTGGAGACATGGCGATGCGGCACGGAGCCTCTGCATGCCCCTGGATTCATGGCGATGCGGCACGGAGCCTCGGCATGCCCCTGGAGACATGGCAATGCGGCACAGAGCCTCTGCATGCCCCTGGAGACACAGAGCCTCTGCATGCCCCTGGAGGCATGGCGATGCGGCACGGAGCCTCGGCATGCCCCTGGGGACACAGAGCCTCTGCATGCCCCTGGAGGCATGGCGATGCGGCACGGAGCCTCGGCATGCCCCTGGAGACGTGGGGATGCGGCACGGAGCCTCGGCATGCCCCTGGGGACACAGAGCCTCTGCATGCCCCTGGAGACATGGCGATGCGGCACGGAGCCTCTGCATGCCCCTGGAGACATGGCGATGCGGCACGGAGCCTCTGCATGCCCCTGGAGACATGGCGATGCGGCACGGAGCCTCGGCATGCCCATGGAGACATGGCAATGCGGCACGGAGCCTCGGCATGCCCCTGGGGACACAGAGCCTCTGCATGCCCCTGGAGGCATGGCGATGCGGCACGGAGCCTCGGCATGCCCCTGGAGGCATCACACCTTCCAGATGGAGCTTCCGACCACATTTTCAAATTAAGCATAAACTGGCTTTTAGACCTCCACAATGGATTAGTTCACTGAGATGGGTGCGAATATATAAATATTTGTTACAGCTCGACTAAAATAATCTCGGTCGACCAACAGCCTAACGACCAAACAATCGACCAATCGACTAATTGGGGTCAGCCCTAATACACATAGATACAAATTAGTAGAGAGGAGATGGGGTGGCCTCTGGTGCACATAGGAATTACTAGTCAGAGACAAAACATTGAGGTTAGAGTGATTGGATTTCGAAGCACCCGAGTGATGGGATATACGGGAATGTTTTCCGGGCTTTGCCCAAATCGTTGGTGACTTGGCTAACCACTGGATACTAATAGCTGCTGCTCCCCGTGTGACATGAGAGCACACACACAAACATACACGCTTGTACGCACACACACAGATCAAATGAGATGCTCATAAATACACACTCCCTCACTCTTTCTATCATGAACACACACAGTCAGGCCACATTCTCTGTTCTTGAAGTGTCTGTCCGCCCTGGGGCCTGAAATGCTGCTGGTTCCCTCTAGGCTCAGGTCAAATGACCATCTACAAATTGTGCGCTCTGCCTATGGACCGGATTGGTAAGTGGTGCTATTGGTGGACAGCAGATGATTACTTGGTAGGACGTAGGGTGATCATGCATTGATTGTGTGTGTTTGAAAGAGACTTTGTGAAAGTGTGTGTGTGTGTGTATGCCGTGTGTACGTACGTGCGTGTTTGCGCGTAACATGTCTGTAACCTGAACAGAGAACAATGGGAAAAGCCACTGGCGTAGGTACAGTCAAAACCACTCAGAGTCAAGGGTTCAATCCTCTATCCTTTCCTGTACCTCCACTGCTTTCCATTGCTACTCTCCCGAAGCATTTTCCCTACTGTGATAATGCAGAATATAAAACTATAACAACTGACTTCCAAACAACATACTGCATTATGAGGCCAGGGTGTGGCATGGGGTTTTTGTATTGTGGTGTGTTTTGTCTTGGGGTTTTGGTATGTATTGGGATTGTAGCTAGTGGGGTGTTCTAGCAAAGTCTATGGCTGTCTGGAGTGGTTCTCAATCAGAGTCAGGTGTTTATCGTTGTCTCTGATTGGGAACCATATTTAGGCAGCCATATTCTTTGGTTGTTTTGTGGGTTATTGTCCTTAGTGTCCTTGTTCCTGTCTGTGTTAGTTTTCACTAGTATAGGCTGTTCCGTTTTCGTTACGTTCTTTGTTTTGTAGTGTTTGTGTTTTAGATTCGTGTTACGTTTTTGTTCATTAAACATGGATCGCAATCTACACGCTGCAGTTTGGTCCGACTCTCCTTCACCACACCTAGAAAACCGTTAGTCTCTACCTTTCCCCAAGGGGTAGAGTGAGCTGATGTAAAAAAAAGTATCTCTCGCGCACGCTCTAGCTCTCTCCACTCACACTCACACACACACACACACACACACACACACACACACACACACACACACACACACACACACACACACACACACACACACACACACACACACACACACACACACACACACACACACACAGGTCTCACCTGAGAATGCAGTAGCAGCTGTGGGCCCCTGAGGAGAGGCGGCAGAAGCCGAACCGCTGCTTGCTCTCGATATCTGTCAGCACAAAGGTGAAATTCTGGCCCACTTGGCTCACCAACAGACTGCGCCACACAGAGAAGGGGGGAATCAATCGATCAAAGTTATCCATAAAGCACTTTTTACCTCAGCAGTTAAGACCAAACAGGAGCACATTGAGAATACAGAAGTAGAGTTGGAGATGGAGCAGGAGGAGAAAGGAAGAAACAGACTGACAGGACAGGACAGAAACAATGAAGCATTTTCAGACATGGCTATTAGTTTAACCCAAAGTGGTGCCCTTTAAAGTGCTTTCTAAATAAAGCTATCATTAATATTGCTAATATTTATAATGATAGTAACACTAGCATCATCTTTACACATGTAGAGTACACAGTCCATTAAGGAGGGCTGGTGGCTGAGTGTCTGTGCTAAACCCTACAGAAGTGATTGGCCGTCTGGATGGCTTGGCAGTGTGTCACACAGATAACTATACAGTGCCTACAGAAAGCGTTCATACTCCTTGACGTATTCCACATGTTCTTGTGTTATAGCCTGAGTTCAAAATGAATTATATAGAATAAAAAAATGCACCCATCTACACACAATACCCCATAATAGGGTTGAATGATGGGTTACTGATATTTACCGGGATTTATCACACAAAACCACTCCCCTTTCCCGGGATAAATAACTGAGAAACCGGGAAATTATAATAAATTATTGATATGAATATCATGGTGTGAAATGGAACTGTTAAATGATATGTGATGTCTAAATCTGGCTTCCCCACGGCATCTACGTGATGAATCAATGCTCAGGGTGGAGAGAGACAACCCATCTCAGTATGGAGCGCAGTTCACAATGCATGCAGATCTATCATCTCATCATAGTAACTTTTGTTCTTGTGACAGGTAGGTCTACATTTGCTGCAGCACCTATGCTACTGTAATATGTTTTATTTATCCAATATTTTACCAGGTAAGTTGACTGAGAACACGTTCTCCTTTACAGCAACGACCTGGGGAATAGTTACAGGGGAGAGGAGGGGGATGAATGAGCCAATCGTAAACTAAAAAATATATATACAGTGGGGCAAAAAAGTATTTAGTCAGCCACCAATTGTGCAAGTTCTCCCACTTAAAAAGATGAGAGAGGCCTGTAATTTTCATCATAGGTACACTTCAACTATGACAGACAAAATGAGATAAAATATCCAGAAAATCACATTGTAGGATTTTTAATGAATTTATTTGTTATGGTGGAAATTATGGTGGAAAATAAGTATTTGGTCACCTAAAAACAAGCAAGATCTCTGGCTCTCACAAACCTGTAACTTCTTCTTTAAGAGGCTCCTCTGTCCTCCACTCATTACCTGTTTTAATGGCACCTGTTTGAACTTGTTATCAGTATTAAAGACACCTGTCCACAACCTCAAACAGTCACACTCCAAACTCCACTATGGCCAAGACCAAAGAGCTGTCAAAGGACACCAGAAACAAAATTGTAGACCTGCACCAGGCTGGAAGACTGAACCTGCAATAGGTAAGCAGCTTGGTTTGAAAAAAATAAACTGTGGGAGCAATTATTAGAAAATGGAAGACATACAAGACCACAGATAATCTCCCTCGATCTGGGGCTCCACGCAAGATCTCACCACGTGGGGTCAAAATGATCACAAGAACGGTGAGCAAAAATCCCAGAACCACACGGGGGGACCTAGTGAATGACCTGCAGAGGGCTGGGACCAAAGTAACAAAGCCTACCATCAGTAACACACTACGCCACCAGGGACTCAAATCCTGCAGTGCCAGACGTGTCCCCCTGCTTAAGCCAGTACATGTCCAGGCCCGTCTGAAGTTTGCTAGAGAGCATTTGGATGATCCAGAAGAAGATTGGGAGAATGTCATATGGTCAGATGAAACCAAAATATAACTTTTTTGGTAAAAATTCAACTCGTCGTGTTTGGAGGGCAAAGAATGCTGAGTTGCATCCAAAGAACACCATACCTACTGTGAAGCATGGGGGTGGAAACATCATGCTTTGGGGCTGTTTTTCTGCAAAGGAACCAGGATGACTGATCCGTGTAAAGGAAAGAATGAATGGGGCCATGTATCGTGAGATTTTGAGTGAAACCTCCTTCCATCAGCAAGGGCATTGAAGATGAAACCTGGCTGGGTCTTTCAGCATGACAATGATCCCAAACACACCGCCCAGGCAACGAAGGAGTGGCTTCGTAAGAAGCATTTCAAGGTCCTGGAGTGGCCTAGCCAGTCTCCAGATCTCAACCCCATAGAAGATCTTTGGAGGTAGTTGAAACTCCGTGTTGCCCAGCAACAGCCCCAAAACATCACTGCTCTAGAGGAGATCTGCATGGAGGAATGGGCCAAAAAACCAGCAACAGTGTGTGAAAACCTTGTGAAGACTTACAGAAAACGTTGGACCTCTGTCATTGCCAACAAAGGGTATATAACAAAGTATTGAGAAGCTTTTGTTATTGACCAAATACTTACTTTCCACCATAATACTTATGTCATGCAATAAAATGCAAATTAATTACTTAAAAATCATACAAATGTGATTTTCTGGATATTTGTTTTAGATTCCATCTCTCACAGTTGAAGTGTATGTATGATAAAAATGACATACCTCTACATGCTTTGTAAGTAGGAAAACCTGCAAAATCGTCAGTGTATCAAATACTTGTTCTCCCCACTGTATATAAAGACTGAATGTGTCTAATTTACTCATCTCCATCAGGCTTTCGGGGCCTCTTAGTTTTTTTAATTGTAAAGATTTTTTATTTTTTTATTTACTTAAATATCGTTGCTTTAAATCATCTCTCTCTCTCACCTTATATTTAGCTAATTAATGATGGGTTATGCATAATAAGCTTCTAAATTATAGCTTCTGTCTTTAGCGCAATAAGCAAGCACCTGTGCTCCACTGGCCTCTCCTTAAAAAACACTCCTTAACAAATAGTCGCATGCAGGGAAAACTAGACTCGAATAGCTTGCAGAACATTGTTTTTTTGCATTTCTTATACCACTAGACCATTCAAAGAGGGATGCAAGCTATTTTTCGCTGAATGTTAAATAAATCAGCCTTTAGAACTCACAGGTAGTTTGAAAGAAGAGCGAACGCACGATGGCGTTAGGCTATAGAAGTGAATTGAAAGCCTTCTGCATCTAATTCTACTCCTATATTATTCAAGGATGTCATTAGAATGAAGATAAAGACCAAAAGTATTTGATTTAACTCTTCAAAGCAAGGATGAAGCAACAAAAGAGAGAAAGAGGAGGGAGGCTAATATCATTAGTGGAAATATTATGAAAGGTATACATGCGTCAGCCTACTAATTATGCCATATATAGACATATAGACAATTCTACACAAGAAAATGTAAATAACATTCGCTAGCCTATATTTGTAACTTTGTAGGCCGCATGTGCTGCACCAGATACAAATCAAATGACATTTTATTGGTCACATACACATGGTTAGCAGATGTTATTGTGAGTGTAACGAAATGCTTGAGCATCTAGTTCCAAAATGCTTAGCAATAGGCTTCGGGAAAGTCGTATTCATGGTCGTAGTGCTGGTAAGTTGACACCGTTCTGATATCCAATAGGTCGGCAGATACCCTAGTGGTTAGAGCTTTGGGCCAGTAACCGAATAGTTGCTCATTTGAATCCCTGAGCAGAAAATCTGTTGTTCTGCCCAAGCAAGGCGGTTGACCCACTGTTCCCCGGGTGCCGAAGATGTGGATGTCAATTATGGCAGCCCCTCGCATATCTGATTCAGAGGGGTTGGGTTAAATGCAGAAGACACATTTCAGTTGAATATATTCAGTTGTACAACTGACTAGGTATCCCCCTTTCCCTATAGTTATTCCCGGCTGTATGTAATAACACTTAAGATTTTTCTGGGCTAACAACGTAAGAAATAATACATTAAAAAAATTAAAATCCTTCAAAGTTTCCTAAGGACTCGAAGCGAGGCGGCCCTTTCTGTCGGCGGCATTTCTATTTACCAAACGTTCTCGTCTGCTTTATCATGGTTTGAACGAAGTGCATAATTCCGGTCCATATAATACAATATAATGCAATACAGTAATAGTATTCACACTCAAAATTTGCCTACTGGAGCTAGTTTAATTTATTCACCCAAGAAAGCATTTAGCTTCCCATAACAAAGGGGTTGAATAAATATTGACTCAAGACATTTCAGATATTCATTTTAAATTAATTTGTAAAAAATGTCAAAAAACAATTTCCCTTTGACATTGTGTGGTATTTTGTGACTAAACATCAAAATGTGATACATTTTAAATGTAGGCTGTAAATGTGGAAAAAGTCAATGGATGTGAATGTTTTCTGAAGGGACTGTAGAAGCCTAGCGGACAGCCTCTCTCCCCCATGTCTAAGAGGTCGGAATAATGGGCAGTGTGTGTCATGCTCTCGTGTCACCAAAGGCTGGGTCAGTGTGTGTGTGTGTGTGTGTGTGTGTGTGTGTGTGTGTGTGTGTGTGTGTGTGTGTGTGTGTGTGTGTGTGTGTGTGTGTGTGTGTGTGTGTGTGTGTGTGTGTGTGTGTGTGTGTGTGTGTGTGTGCGTGCGTGCGTGCGTGCGTGCGTGCGTGCGTGCGTGCGTGCGTGCGTGCGTGTGTGCGTGCGTGTGTGTGTGTGTGTGGAGATGATAGCCAAGCCCCCCCGGTCATTGGCAGTATAAACAATGCTTCTCAACACGAGTGTCGAGGGAGAGACAGACACAGGAGGAAATGTCAAACTGCTTCACACACACCGCTTTCATCCCCTCGCTGCCTCCCTGTTATCTGGAGTGAGCACAGTCAATGTGTGTGGTTTATTATACCTCCTGTAGATGGCGATAGCACTCAGGGACTATACTAGCACAGTGTTAACTTTGTGTGGAGAATCCACACTCCACTGGCTTCCAGTAGAAGCTTGGATCCACTACAAGAGCATGGTACTTGCCTACAGAGCAGCAAGAGGAACTGCCCCTCCCTACCTTCAGGGTATGCTCAAACCCTACACCAAGGCATTTACATTACATTTAACCTCTGGTCTCGTTGCCCTCCCACCCGTACAGGATGGCACCTCCTGCTCAACCCAGTCAAAGCTCTTCGCTGTCCTGGCACAACAATAGTGGAACCAGCTTTACCCTGAAACTAGGACAATAGAGTCCTTCCCATCTTCCAAAAACATCTGAAACCCTACCTCTTCAAAGAGTATTTTAAAAATCCCACAACACCAGCCCATTGCACCCCCTCCTCACCTGAATATAATAATAAAACATAAAGGTTTTGTGAACTAACACTCGCACTTGACTTTTTTTCTCCTTACTAGCACTGACTGCTGATAGCTATCGAGGACAAATGTACTTAATATGACTGAGATATGTGGTTGTCGCACCTGGCTATTATAAATGAATGTACTAACTGTAAGTCGCTCTGAATAAGCGCATCTGCTAAATGACTCAAATGTAAATGGAGCCTCTGTACATGTGTAAAATGTGAGAACTTTGAGTTTAACAATAACCTAACCACCTCTCTGTCAAAGTAGCAGAATAGGGCAAGTTACTGTGTAGCTGTTGAGTAAAGTCACGTGAGCCATCAGACTGAGAAATGATCTTGATGAACTATAGTACTTCTTTACAAACTTCCATAGGTGTAAAGGCTACTTTGTTTTGTCATCAAAATACATCAGGCATCTTCATTTGTTCCATCATTGTTGTACTGTTTTCATTAGGTCACCAGAAGATGCAGGCAGATCCCAGAACAGCCTGTTCGCATGGGGGACCATCCTGGCCTATACCCTGTCTTCCATCTATTCATTGCAGAACACAATGATTATCTACAGGGCATCTCAGAAGCCAAACACAATACACCATTCTTCATAAATTCTCCTCAGTGATTTACATAACATAATAAACAGATCGTGGCATGTAAGTATATTTCAAGTTATTGTTTTACGTGTGCTCAAGCTCTGGAAGGCTGTGAGAGGAAAACAGATCGTGGTGAAAGTAAGAGGCTGTAAGCTCAACCTAATCAGATAGGAGGTACAGGGCAGCAACAGAGTAGTCATCGATGGTATAAAGTGCTTTTATGAACATTGCTATCACCAGCTTTCTTGAACACTGACATTACTATACACAACTACACAACTGTAATCTCATCCCGACAGAAAAAGTGGAAGAGTTACAGTATTGCATACACACAATTACACTTTCCACCAACAACGTTTGAATAGATCTCCAGGAGGATGGTTGGTGACCACTACAAAGGTGTCTTCGAACAATCACACAGTCGAACACAGATAAACATAGGCCCTACCCATTGACAACTCCTACTAATTGGTTTTCGGGTTTAACCGCTACAGTCTGTGGAAAAAGCAACAGGACAGGGGTGATGTGCTGCCAGGACTTAGTGTGGGTGAGGAGTCGGGCTGCAGGGTTTTGAACCATTATAGAGGGAGCTTGTGTTGATGCCAGAGAGAAGAGTGTTACAGTAAGTCTACTTGTGAGGAGATGAATGCATGAATGAGGGTTTTAGTCCCAAGCCCGGAGATGGAGGACATCTGGAGATGTTGTGGAGGTGTACGATTTAGGTTTTGTATGTGGTGGTCGAAGGAGAGGGTAAAATCCAGGATGATGCCATGGTTGCGGCGTGGGGGTTAGGGAGAGACAGTGGGGTCAACTATGGTCAGTGTGGATTTGGTGCCTTGTCTGCAGATAAAATGGACAAACAAAATATAAGATGCAATATATCTAAATCAGTCATATCCATACCGTAAGTGCAAGGAAACATTGGCTGCCTTGCAGCCAGTGATGGCACAATTTCTCTTGCTTTTGCTCATTTCTTTCAAGTAGGAAGTAAATCCAGAAATACTAATACAACAGATGAACAATCATTGGTATATAATAATCAGACTGCCGTGTGACGTTATGCGACAGGCCAAAAACGCCAACCCACCTGATCACACTGATAACAAGGAACAGGAGAGAGCCTAGCCACCAGCTGGGTTTGGTGAATCACACTGTAAAGAGACAAGACTACCCTAGAGGGTGGTGTCTGTGTGTGTGTTGGGGGGGGGGGGGCTTTGACCTTAAAATCTCCAAAAACTGGTTGTGCGGCATTACAAACGACAAGAGGGGAGTGTGTGCGTAAGTGTCTGTGTGTGCTTTAGTACAAACATACCTGTCGACACTGAAGGGAAAGCAGAACTTGGGGACTGTCTGAAAAGTTTCCTGTGGAGGAAGGGGGGGAGAGAGAGAGAGAGAGAGAGAGAGAGAGAGAGAGAGAGAGAGAGAGAGAGAGAGAGAGAGAGAGAGAGAGAGAGAGAGAGAGAGAGAGAGAGAGATAGAGAGAGAGAGATAGAGAGAGATAGAGAGAGAGATAGAGAGATAGAGAGAGAGGGGTGGAGATAGAGACATTGATAGGGAGTGGGTCAATCAATGACGATCGCACCGGCGATAAAAGAAAATAAGAGGGGGGGAAAAAAAATGTGTGTGACTGAGTTAACTGGGTGGGGAGGGAGAGGGGAGAGAGAGAGGAGCTGCCAAGCTATGGGCAACAGTGAAATGGGAGCGAGTGGCGGGATCCAAGGGGACCAGCGGGGAACAGGTATAGTGGGGTGGGTGGGAAATACTGGAAAGGCCGGGGGGGGATCAGCATGGTGCAAAGGGCGAGGGGGAGAGCGGATAGAAGACTGGCAGGCAAGGGCTTAGCCTTGCCTCCATCTCTCTCCGCTGTGGCCCGCCAACACAAACTAAGGGGAAACTACAAAGACAGACCGCGGGGAGAACAAGAGAGAGAGAGAGAGAGAGAGAGAGAGAGAGAGAGAGAGAGAGAGAGATAGAAGCAAAAAATCAAAAGAAGAGAGAAATTGAAAGTATATTTCCCATGTAGTCCCATGAGTAACAGAGATATGTGAAAAAAGGAGGGGAAAGGAAGATAAGGTGGAATGGTAGTGGGAGGCAGTAATGGAGAAAAAAAGACAAAGTGAGAGAGACAGATACATAGTGTCCAGGAGAGCTCAGAAGAGGAATTAGCTACAACAATGGCAGGTAGCCTAGTGGTTAAAGTGTTTGGCCAGTAAACAAAAGGTTGGTGGATCGAATCCCCGAGCTGAGAAGGTAAAATCTGTCTTTCTGTTCCTGAACAAGACAGTTATGTGGAACCCACTGTTCCTAGGCCTTGTAAATTGTAAATAAGAATTTGTTCTTAACTAACTTGCCCAGATAAATAAAGATTAATTAAAAAACAACAGCTCAGGCCAACCCTCTACTAGCTGGAGCCTGTTTGTGGAAGGTATAGGAGAGAGTCATGCCCAGTCACAGAGCTCCCTGATGGGTTACCACAGACGTGTTGAGGCCCTGGTGGAACCAGCAGGAGGGACACACCAGAGAGCGTCAAGCCTGCAGTCCCCTAGGATATCAAGCCTAACGTGGACTCAGCCAATGAGCAGTCGCCATGGCAGCAGATGAGGGTGACTAGGTGGCGCTTGGTGGGTGAGGCACTGGGTCTCCGGCTTTGGGGACATGGTGGGGCAATTGGTGGTTCAGGTGTGGTAAAAAAAACACTATCTCAAAACACGGTGTGAGATCTCAAAAAGGACAGGAGGGATAAGCTTTCACTTCACAGGAGTGAATGTAGTTCAAGAGGCCACTGGTGCTGCTTTAATGAACCTTTCTTTAACTAGGCAAGTCAGTTAAGAACAAATTTTTATTTGCAATGACGGTCTACACCGGCCAAACCCGGACGATGCTGGCCAAACCCGGACGATGCAGGGCCAAACCCGGACGATGCAGGGCCAAACCCCGGACGATGCAGGGCCAAACCCGGACGATGCAGGGCCAAACCCAGACGATGCAGGGCCAAACCCGGACGATGCAGGGCCAAACCCGGACGATGCAGGGCCAAACCCGGACGATGCTGACCAACTATGCACCGCCCTATGGGACATCCAATCACGGCCGGTTGTGATGCAGCCTGGATTCGAACCAAGGTGTATGTTACGCCTCAAGCACTGAGATGCCTTAAACCGCTGCGCCACTCTAAAGTCCAACGTAATCGTTGTCATGACAGACAAAAATTACACACACAGCTTATGAGGAAGTCAATTATGGCCTTAAACCGCTGCGCCACTCTAAAGTCCAACGTAATCGTTGTCATGACAGACAAAAATTACACACACAGCTTATGAGGAAGTCAATTATGGCACACACAAACCTTGGTGGATTAGGAAATGAAACTGACCTTTGACTCGTATTCACTCTACTATAATTAGCCAGTCCATAAGCAAGGGCATAAAGCGACCTGACTCAGAGTAGGGTAGATCAGCACTCCACCTGTTTGCTCACTCTTGACACTCTCTCAAACAGCTTCATGAGCTTTTTTGAGCCAATCAGTTGTGTTGTGACAAGGTACGTGTGGTAAACAGAAGTTTCACAGTGGATCAGAAGTTTACACTCAATTAGTATTTGGTAGCATTGCCTTTATATTGTTTAACTTGGGTCAAATGTTTCGGGTAGCCTTCCACAACCTTTCCACAATGAGTATGGTGAATTGCTCACTCTTGACACTCTCTCAAACAGCTTTATGAGCTGTTTGGGGTTTTAGGCTGGGTTTCTTTACAGCACTTTGAGATATCAGCTGATGTACGAAGGGCTATAGAAATATATTTGATCTGATTTGATGAGCTGGTCCCCTGGAATGCATTTCAATTAACAGGTGTGCCTTGTTAAAAAGTTCATTTGTGAAATGTCTTTCCTTCTTAATGCCTTTGAGCCAATCAGTTCCTTGCTCGCACACACGTATTCAGTTCTGCCCATTAATTGTCTATGGGATTGAGGTCAGGGCTTTGTGATGGCCACTCCAATACCTTGACTTTGTTATCCTTAAGCCATTTTGCCACAACTTTGGAAGTATTCTTGTGGTCATTGTCCATTTGGAAGACCCATTTGCGACCAAGCTTTAACTTCCTGACTGATGTCTTGAGATGTTGCTTCAATATATCCACATAATTTTCCATCCTCATGATGCCATCTATTTTGTGAAGTGCACCGGTCCCTCCTGCAGCAAAGCACCCCCACCACATGATGCTGCCACCCCCGTGTTTCACGGTTGGGATGGTGTTCAAGCCTCCCCCTTTTTCCTCCAAGCAAAACGATGGTCATTATGGTCAAACAGTTCTATTTTTGTTTCATCAGACCAGAGGATATTTCTCCAAAAAGTACGATCTTTGTCCCCATGTGCAGTTGCAAACCATAGTCTGGCTTTTTTATTGCGGTTTTGGAGCAGTGGCTTCTTCCTTGCTGAGTGGCCTTTCAGGTTATGTCAATATAGGACTCGTTTTACTGGGGATATAGATACTTTTGTACCTTTTGTTTCCTCCAGCATCAGAGGGTCTTTTGATGTTGTTCTGGGCTTGATTTGCACTTTTCGCACCAAAGTACGTTAATCTCTAGGAGACAGAACACGTCTCCCTCCTGAGCAGTATGACGGCTGCGTGGTCCCATGGTGTTTATACCTGCGTACTATTGTTTGTAGAAATGAATGTGGTACCTTCAGGCGTTTGGAAATTGCTCCCAAGGATGAACCAGACTTGTGAAGGTCTACCATTTTTATTCCTGAGGTCTTGGCTGATTTCTTTTGATTTTCCCATGATGTCAAGCAAAGAGACACTGAATTTGAAGGTAGGCCTTGAAATACATCCACTGGTACACCTCCAATTGACTCAAATTATGTCAATTAGTCTATCAGAAGCTTCTAAAGTCATGACATCATTTTCTGGAATGTTCTGCTGTTTAAAGGCACAGTCAACTTAGTGTATGTGATAGTGAATTATATGTGAAATAATCTGTCTGTAAACAAAACAATTTTAAATGACTTGTGTTATGCACAAAGATGATGTCCTAACAGACTAGCCAAAAATATAGTTTAAGTTTAACAAGAAATGTGTGGAGTGGTTGAAAAACGAGTTTTAATGACTCCAACCTAAGTGTATGTAAACTTCTGATTTTAACTGTAGTGTAATGCATAATATAATGATAATATAATAGTCAGTAAAATAATTGCAATATGCAGCAGTAATAACAGCAGCAGTAGCCAGGCACTTACATATGAAAGCACCTATTACTCAGCCACTCAGGATGCAGAGGCTTATTTTACAGAAATGATCGTGTTGTTCGTTTTAACAAGTGCATGTGTCGTAAAGTGGCCGGGGAGCAATAATCGTTCATCATTATTTGGGCACAGGGACAGCTTAGCCGTTCAAGCCACAGGAATAGGAAACAGATTTTGAGATGGGGGGGATGCGCGTCCGTGTGTGCGTGCATGTTCAGTCTCCGAGTGCTGTGCAATTTGCCTTATTGCGTCACCCCCTTCCCTATCCCTCTAAACCCCTGTGGACTAAGCCTTAGTTTTAATCGCTGTAACTTCCTTCACCCCTCTGCTTCTCTTGCGCAACCTCAAAAGTACACGGCTGAGTAGTGGTGTGTGTGTTCGTGAGTGTGCTTGGTTGGCGGAGCTGAGATCTGTGGTACCCTGCCTCTTCCTTCCTACCTGGCTGAGATTTGGCACCCCTTAGACTCCAAACTGCTCAAGCCCTAATAGAGTCCTCGCATCACTTATTCTCCAGACCTGCTAACATCAATGGGTCCAGGCAGGTCGGAGGAGAGTGGAGGAATAGTAGCTCACAGGGGCTTGGTGGACTAACCTCCAGCCTCGCTGGGCCCAGTTTGGCCACAGATAATTGGGCCCAGGAACGGTTCCCTGACGAGATGGGTACATTCTCACACACATATAGGGGCACACAAAACACATGCATGCACACACACACACCCACAATGTTCACACCCACGCACTCAACCGCACACTTAGAAATGAGATGGGGGTCAGATGCTGGAGGGATAAAGGGAGGACGGGGGTCAGATGCTGGAGCGATAAAGGGAGGACGGGGGTCAGATGCTGGAGGGATAAAGGGAGGACGGGGGTCAGATGCTGGAGGGATAAAGGGAGGACGGGGGTCAGATGCTGGAGGGCTAAAGGGAGGACGGGGGTCAGATGCCAATCAACAGGAGTGTTTCATCTCCATGTGTGTCTATTTCCTTCAGCCCTTCACTCCTTCCACTGCACAGCACACCTCCTAACCTCTCACTGACCCAGTGCAAAACCGCAATAGCAACAAAATATTGACCACCACATAAAGAAAGAAAACACATCCATATGAAATGTTGATCTGGTTGTTGTGCTAAATATTTACTTAGGAAAAAAGTGATTTTAGCAAATGAATATAATTGCAAATCACAGTAATGAAAGTAAAACAATTATTTAAAAAAAGGGGAATTCATGTCTTCACTACCAGTAATTAGTAGTGTAGCCTGCCCCCGCTTTCCAAACCTCTCCACATAGTACCCACCACACCCACACCCCTCTCTCATTAAAAGCATTTCTCACTCATTAAAGCATTTCAATGAGTGTCCAACATCCGCCGTCGAGTGATGAAATGCTTTAATAAAAGGTGGCCATATTGCTACTTCATTACAAGGAGTGCAGTGCTTTGCCGAGGCCCCTCATTAGCTGTAATAACACAGGCAGCACTCTCATTTATCTCAATGAGACTTCTTTTACACAGTTATGGATTTTAAATTACTGCCAGAGCAGCCACTCGGGCCCTACCGGCTGGCGGGGGAGAGGCAAAAGATGAGAAATGGATGAAAAAGAGATGGGGGTGGGAGACAGAAATCACAAGGGGAATGAACGTAGGCTCAAGTAAGTTACTGCCAGAGCAGCCACTAGGGCCCTACTGGCCGGCAGAGGAAAAGTCAGTGCCTTTAGAAGATAGCGATAAGCCAATCGCAGTGACCTCTGGAGCATCAAAAGGAAACGTTGGCTCGAGCAAGTCGCTCTGGATAAGAGCATCGGCTAAATGACTCAAATGTCAACGTAAAAACTTCAGAAACCAGCGTGAGCTATTTATGTTGTAATTGTTCAGGTTTTATTGCAATGGACCCTGAAGGGAACTAGGATTTCTGGGGCCATAATGCTCAAGTCCTGACTACTTTACTCATTCAATTCTCCCATGACTTTCTCAGTCACCTTCAGAGATACAAACTAGATTAAATTAAAGCTACCCAGCTAGATAAAAGATGAGCGGTGTTGAGGGTGCAGAGTGCAGGGGGGCCGTGGGGTGCCTGTCTTTCAGGGTTGAATTTCAAGTAAGTCTTCCTTCGCGCACATGACCGTGGAGTTAATATATGGACTAATTTATCAAAAATAAATACAAGGGTTAATGTTTGCAAATCCGGAGGGGTGAAAGAACAAGCAATTATGGAGCGTGTCTTTTTTCTCTCTTTTATTCTCTGTTTTGAATCCATCCATCCTGACAGAAGCAAGAAGAAAAAGAGCGAGGGAGGGGGGGATGAACAACTGGAGGGGATGAAGAGAAGGGAGGCTGAGGGGTGGCATTGGGCATATTCCACAGGATAGGACTCGAGAAGAGAAGTGGGAATCTTGCATCGGGAAATGTGTGGCAAATCCTCATGGGGAGGACAGAAGTACAGTGGAACCCAGTTCGGTGAATGGAAAGGGTGGCAGATTCAAACAGAATGTGTCATTAGTTAGCTTACGTATCTTTAAGATAGCGACATGTCATGTCAACATATCAATACTTGGGAGGAACATTAACCACAACAACGTTCATGGGCTGGTTTCCTGAATCTCCTGAATGCCTAGCCATGACTTGATCTGGATCCAAGAAACCGACCTCTTGGTATTTGGTATTTTATTAGGATCCCCATTAGCTTTTGCGAAAGCAGCAGCTACTCTTCCTGGGGTCCACAGAAAACATGAAACATGATACAGAAAGATAATAAGAACAGCTCAAGGACATAACTATGCACAGTGCATTCCGAAAGCATTCAGACCACTTGACTTTTTCCACATTGTTACGTTACACCTTTATTCTCTGGTCTGAAGAAACCAAGAGCCTAAACGCCAAGTGTCACGTCTGGAGGAAACTTGGCACCTATGGTGAAGCATGGTGGTTGCAGCATCAAGCTGTGGGGATGTTTTTCAGTGGAATGGACTGGGAGACTAGTCATGATCGAGGCAAAGATGAACAGAGCAAAGTACAGACAGATCTTTGATGAAAACCTGCTCCAGAGGATGCAGGACCTCAGAATGGGACGGAGGTTCGCCTTCCAACAGGACAATGGCCCAAAGCACACAGCCAAGACAACACAGGAGTGCCTTCAGGACAAGTCTCTGAAAATCCTTGAATGGCCCAGCCAGAGCCCAGACTTGAATCCGATCAAACATCTCTGGAGAGACCTGAAAATAGCTGTGCCGCAACACTCCCCATCCAACCTTACAGAGCTTGAAAGGATCTGCAGAGAGGAATGGGAGAAACTCCCAAAAAACTGCTTGTCGCATCATACCCAAGAAGACTCTAGGCTGTAATCGCTGCTAAAGGTGCTTCAACAAAGTACTGAGTAAAGGGTCTGAATACTTATGTAAATATGATATTTTGCACTTGAATTTTTTTATACATTTGGAGACATTTCTAAAAACCTTTTTGATTTGTCATTATCGGGTATTGTGATGCCATTATGGGGTATTGTGATGTCATTATGGGGTATTGTGATGTCATTATGGGGTATTGTGATGCCATTATGGGGTATTGTGATGCCATTATGGGGTATTATGATGTCATTATGGGGTATTGTGATGTCATTATGGGGTATTGTGATGTCATTATGGGGTATTGTGATGTCATTATGGGGTATTGTGGGTAGATTGATGGTGGGAAAAAAAAAACTTAATCAATTTTAGAGTACGGCTGTAACGTAACAAAAGGTGGAATGAGTCAAGGGGTCTGAATACTTTACCGAATGCACTGTACATTTAAAAATGGCACACATAGCCTGAATATCAATACATACAGTACTAGGGCAGTCCCCAATGAGTTGACTGGTCGATTATTTGGTCGATAAGTAGTTGGAGATTTGTTTGTTGTTGTAGCAAATATATATAGTAAGGTGCCACAAATAGGAACTTTGGAAAATTGCAGTTGGTTCAGAACAGGGCAGCACGGCTGGCCGTTAAAAGTACACAGAGAGCTAACTTTAAGGACATGCATGTCAATCTCTCAATGCTCAATGTGGAGGAGAGATTGACTTCATCATTACTTGTTTTATGACAGGTGTTGACATGCTGAAGGTACAGAGCTGTCTTTTTAAAATACAAGCTCATAGCTCATACACCGATGCATACCCCGCAAAACATGTCACCAGAGGTCTCTTCAAAGTCCGCAAATCCAGAACAGACTATGGGAGGCGCACAGTACTACATAGAGCCATGACTACATGACTACATATTCCACATCAAGTAACTCATGCAAGCAGTAAAATTAGATTTAGAAAACAGATAGAAATACACCTTATGGAACAGCGGGACTGTGAAGCAACACAAACATAGGCCCAGACACATGCATACAAACACACGATAACATACACACTATACACAAACATACACATGGATTTTGTGTTGTAGATATCTGGTAGTAGAACATAAACATAGGCCCAGACACATGCATACACACATATAACATATGCACAAGTACACAAAATCTAAAGTAACTGTCAGTATCTGGTGTGGCCACCAGCTGCATTAAGTACTGCAGTACATCTCCTCCTCATGGACTGCACCAGATTTGCCAGTTCTTGCTGTGAGATGCTACGGAACTCTTCCACCAAGGCACCTGCAAGTTCCCGGACATTTCTGGGGGGGAATGGCCCTAGCTCTCATTCTCCGATCCAACAGGTCCCAGATGTGCTCAATGGGATTGAGATCCGGGCACTTCGCTGGCCATGGCAGAACACTGACATTCCTGTCTTGCAGGAAATCATGCACAGAACGAGCAGTATGGCTAGTAGTATTGTCATGCTGGAGGGTCATGTCAGGATGTGCCTGCAGGAAGGGTACCACATCAGGGAGGAGGATGTCTTCCCTGTAACGCACAACATTGTGATTGCCTGAAATGACAATAAGCTCAGTCCGATGATGCTGTGACACACAACGCCAGACCATGACGGACCCCCCTCCTCCAAATCAATCCCACTCCAGAGTACAGGGCTCTGTGTTACGCTCCTTCCTTCGACGATAAACGTGTATCCGATCATCACCCCTGGTGAGACAAAACCGTGACTCGTCAGTGAAGAGCACTTTTTGCCAGTCATGTCTGGTCCAGCAACTGTGGGTTTCTGCCCATAGGCGACGTTGTTGCCGGTGATGTCTGGTGAGGACCTGCCCTACAAATAGGCCTACAAGCCCTCAGTCCAACCTCTCTCAGCCTATTGGGGACAGTCTGAGCACTGATGGAGGGATTGTGCACAATCACAAAATACACTACAAAATACACTACACAAACACAAAATACACTACATGACCAAAAGTATGTGGACACCTGATCATTGAACATCTCATTCCAAAATCATAGTTTGGAGATGATCCCCCTTTTGCTGCTGTAACAGCCTCCACTCTTCTGGCAAGGCTTTCTTCCATTCAGGCACAAGAGCATTAGTGAGGTCAGGCACTGATGTTGGGCGATTTGGCCTGGCTCGCAGTCGATGTTCCAATTCATCCCAAAGGTGTTCGATGGGGTTGAGGTCAGGGCTCTGTACAAGCCAGTGAAGTTCTTGCACACCAATCTTAACAACTCATTCCCGTATGGACCTCGCTTTGTGCACGAGGGGCATTGTCAAGCTGAAACAGGAAACACCTAACTTTACAGATGTATTTGGGCAGATAGCGTTCTTCTGGTGTCCGCGTGATTCATCACTCCAGAGAATGTGTTTCCACTGCTCCAGAGTCCAATGGTGGTGAGCTTTACACCACTCCAGCCGACAGCTTGCCATTGCGTATGGTGATCTTAGGCTTGTGTGTGGCTGCTCTGCCATGGAAACCCATTTCATGAAGCTCCCGACGAACAGTTATTGTGCCGATGTTGCTTCCAGAGGCAGTTTGGAACTCGGTAGTGAGTGTTGCAACCGAGGACAGATTATTTTTACGAACTACGCACTTCAACACTCGGTGATCCCATTCTGTGACCTTGTGTGGCCTACCACTTCGCGGCCGAGCCGTTCTTGCTCCTAGATGTTTCCACGTCACAATAACAGCACTTAATGTTGATGGGGTAGCTCTAACAGGGCAGAAATTTGACGAACTGACTTGTTGGAAAGGTAGTATCCTATGACGGTGCCAGGTTGAAAGCCACAGAGCTCTTCAGTAAGGCCATTCTACTGCCAATGTTCAGCTATGGAGATTGCATGGCTGTGTGCTCAATTTTATACACCTGTCAGCAACGGGTGTGGCTGAAATAGCCAAATCCATCAATTTGAATGGGTGATCACATACGTTTGTATATATAGTGTATCTAGATCAAATAGGGGTGCCTTGACGTGTTGCTTTGTGTTTTTTTAAACCAGGTTTGGTGTTCATTTGAGCGATATGAAATGGAAGGGAATTCCATGTAACAATGGATCTATATAATACTGTACACATTCTTGAATTTGTCCTGGATTTGTGGACTGTGAAAAAAACCTGGTGGGATGTCTTGTGGGGGAAGTGTGTGTGTGTCAGAGCTGTGTGTAAGTTGACTACGCAACAATTTGGAATTTTCAACACGAATATTTCTTACAAAAAGAAGAAGTGATGCAGTCAATCTTCTCAACTCTTTGGCATGCATAGTATTTATATCAGCCATCTGATTACAATGAGCAAGATGTGACGCTCTGTTCTGGGCCAGCGGCAGCTTAACTAGGTCTTTCCTTGCAGCACTGGACCACACGACTGGACAATAATCAAGATAAGGAAAAACTAGAGCCTGCAGGACTTGCTTTGTGGAGTGTGGTGTCAAAAAAGCAGAGCAGATCTCTTTATTATGGACAGACCTCTCCCCATCTCTATATTACAGACAGACCTCTCCCCATCTCTATATTACAGACAGACCTCTCCCCATCTCTATATTACAGACAGACCTCTCCCCATCTCTATATTACAGACAGACCTCTACCCATCTCTATATTACAGACAGACCTCTACCCATCTCTATATTACAGACAGACCTCTCTCCATCTCTATATTACAGACAGACCTCTCCCCATCTCTATATTACAGACAGACCTCTCCCCATCTCTATATTACAGACAGACCTCTCCCCATCTCTATATTACAGACAGACCTCTCCCCATCTCTTTATTACAGACAGACCTCTCCCCATCTCTATATTACAGACAGACCTCTCCCCATCTCTATATTACAGACAGACCTCTCCCCATCTCTATATTACAGACAGACCTCTCCCCATCTCTTTATTACAGACAGACCTCTCCCCATCTCTATATTACAGACAGACCTCTCCCCATCTCTATATTACAGACAGACCTCTCCCCATCTCTATATTACAGACAGACCTCTCCCCATCTCTATATTACAGACAGACCTCTCCCCATCTCTATATTACAGACAGACCTCTCCCCATCTCTTTATTACAGACAGACCTCTCCCCATCTCTATATTACAGACAGACCTCTCCCCATCTCTTTATTACAGACAGACCTCTCCCCATCTCTTTATTACAGACAGACCTCTCCCCATCTCTATATTACAGACAGACCTCTCCCCATCTCTATATTACAGACAGACCTCTCCTCCCCATCTCTATATTACAGACAGATCTCTCCCCATCTCTTTATTACAGACAGACCTCTCCCCATCTCTATATTACAGACAGACCTCTCCCCATCTCTATATTACAGACAGACCTCTCCCCATCTCTATATTACAGACAGACCTCTCCCCATCTCTATATTACAGACAGACCTCTCCCCATCTCTATATTACAGACAGACCTCTCCCCATCTCTATATTACAGACAGACCTCTCCCCATCTCTATATTACAGACAGACCTCTCCCCATCTCTATATTACAGACAGACCTCTCCCCATCTCTATATTACAGACAGACCTCTCCCCATCTCTATATTACAGACAGACCTCTCCCCATCTCTATATTACAGACAGACCTCTCCCCATCTCTATATTACAGACAGACCTCTCCCCATCTCTATATTACAGACAGACCTCTTCCCATCTCTATATTACAGACAGACCTCTCCCCATCTCTATATTACAGACAGACCTCTCCCCATCTCTATATTACAGACAGACCTCTCCCCATCTCTATATTACAGACAGACCTCTCCCCATCTCTATATTACAGACAGACCTCTCCCCATCTCTATATTACAGACAGACCTCTCCCCATCTCTATATTACAGACAGACCTCTCCCCATCTCTTTATTACAGACAGACCTCTCCCCATCTCTTTATTACAGACAGACCTCTCCCCATCTCTTTATTACAGACAGACCTCTCCCCATCTCTATATTACAGACAGACCTCTCCCCATCTCTATATTACAGACAGACCTCTCCCCATCTCTATATTACAGACAGACCTCTCCCCATCTCTTTATTACAGACAGACCTCTCCCCATCTCTTTATTACAGACAGACCTCTCCCCATCTTTACAACCATTGAATCTATATGTATGGACCATGAACATTTTACAATCTAAGGTAATGGCAAGTCATTTAGCTTCTGAATAACCTAAAGTTAAAGACAAATAAGGTGTGTATCAATAATACGCTCTATACTGGCGACACATAGTTGAGCCACAGGCACATTTAATCATTCTGTCATGTTTTATTATTCGTTGTCATATTGCATTATTCCGTGTCAGGAGGGGTAAAGTCATTTTGGGGGGCAACTCCCCATTAGACCTCGTAGTAGGGCCCTGATGTATATTTCTGCCTCTTGGAAGTCAGGATGGTGTTCATTAGGCACAAAACATTAGAAAGCAGACTGACAAATGGAGGGAGTACCTGGACTGCTCCATTACGAACCTCTCATTTTACATTACATTTTCTAAAATGATTTTGATCCTTTTCCTCCCCAATTACGTGGTATCTAATTGGTAGTTACAGTCTTGTCTCATCGCTGTAACACCCGTACGGACTCGGGAGAGGCGAAGGTCGAGAGACGTGCGTCCTCTTAAACACAACCCAGCCAAGCCACATTGCTACTTGACACAATGCCCGCTTAACCCAGAAGCCAGGCACACCAATGTGTCGGAGGAAACACCGTACACCTGGCGACCGTGTGAGCGTGCATGCACTGTCCCGGCTACAGGAGTCGCTAGAGCGTGATGGGACATCTCTGCCTGCCAAACCCTCCCCTAACCCGGACGACGCTGGGCCAATTGTGCTCCACCCCATGGGTCTCCCAGTCGCGGCCGGAAGCGACAGAGCCTGGACTCGAATCAGGATCTCTAGTGGCACAGCTAGCACTGCGATTCAGTACCTTAGACCACTGTGCCACTCGGGAGGCCACAAAGTGATTTTAAATGTTTCCTGTTGCATTCCCTAATGAACACTACCCAGGCAAATACATTGGAAAACAACCACTTGCCCCTCCTGCTCTCTCTGTCCCTCCCTATTCGCCTGCTCCAGAAGCTTAACTGTTGCTTTCACCTATGGTGGTAGCTGACACCATATGTGCAGCCAGGTGTCCCAAGGACCTGACGCCAAGCCACTCCAATGTGAGCCACAATTAAGAAATACACCCCAGACCGTCAGACAAGCACCTGGAAAACCGCATCACAATTATCTCCCAGGATGAAGACACAATAAGCAGACAGATTTTCCCCACACAGGGTAATGACGGGTTTACTAGTGCGTTGGATTAACCTTGGCTTTGCAAATCTGGCATCAGGTCGAGGTGTGATTCTATATTCATCCTAAGCATAGAGCTTGGATTAATGTGTAGGGAGTAAGACGTTACACTGACCTGAGGTCAGTTCTTTGGGGAAATGTAACCATACACGACAAATCTATCCTATTTCACATGGGATTGACAGGTTGCTGGCGTTGGTGATATGGTGTTGAGTTATGGGCTGGGTATATTTGTTCATTTTATCCAAACTCACCTTTTTCTTCAGAAAGAGATTACTTTGTCTAAGGACATTTGGGCGGCAGGTAGCCTAGCGGTTAAGAGCGTGGGCCAGTGGGTTCTCTAGTAAATTAGTAAGAATGTCTCACCCCATGTTATAGAATGGCCTTTTTCCCTTTATTCAGATTACACCTGCTCACTTTCGGTTGTTTGAAAAGGAAATAATCTCCAAAATATCGTTATATTTTTAAACAAGCCTCAGAAAGTTGGTTGCAATTTCAGTTTAATCCACCTATAAAGACAAAACAAATAATACAACAAATATTGTGGTTAAACTCAAATATAATTGATTTTAAAAAAACGTATTTTTCAATTAAATGTTTTAAAAAAGTATCATTTTGGTGAATGATATCATAAATATCATAAATAGGACTGGTGGAGCATTACCACAAAAATGGAAGGGGCAAGTAGAAGGGGAAAAAAGTAAGGAACTTGTATGTCGGTCCTGTATTAAAGAACATAAATGGTTAAAGAAAAGTGTGATCAATAAAAACATACCAATTTCATTTAAGGACCAAAAAACTGACAGCTGTGCCATATAAATTGCAAAATAGTTGGGAAGAGATTTTCGATGCACCCATTCCATGGCACATGGTTTATGAATTGATACAAAACAACGCCGGATTCAAAACTTCACATTTTTCTATTTAAATGTCTATACAAAATTATTGTTATATATGGGGGATACAATCTTCCCAGCTCTAAAGATTTTGCTGCGAGGAGGTAGAGTCATTTATTTTGTTACTGTCCATATGTAGCTCGTTTTTGGTCACAGGTCCAGGAATTGCAACATTTGCCTAGAACTAACGCTGCAGATAGCAATACTGGGTGATTTGAAAAGCCATAGTCAATCAATCAATAAAATAATAATTATTTTAGCAAAAACAATATTTTTAATTTACAATCTGTAGAAACTATGAGAATAGAAATGTTCAGTACTTTAGTGAAGCATCACAGCACAGTTGAAAAATATATGGCAAATGGAAATCCAAAATGGATGATGTTGAGAGACAGATTGGAAGGGGATGATGGAGCTGAAGGGTGGGACTAATAACAAGATAACCAATGTAAAAAATATGGGGTCTGTAAAACGCATATAGGTTCAGAAATTTTGTGAAATAGCACAGTTACAAATAGAAATCAAACTGGATGGACATCAGAAATAGAGGAAGGACTAAAAACAAAAAATATAACTTTTGTAAAATAGATTGTCTGTAAAATGTGTATAATACGCATGAACTGAAGGTTAAGTGTTATTGTTTATTAGTTTACTCCAATTGTGGGAAGGGTGGTAGGGATTGCGGGAAATAATAAAGGTATATATTTTTTTTAAGTATGTATATCTATATAGGTATGTGTATGTACAGTTGAAGTCTGAAGTTTAGTTTGGAGTCATTGAAACTCGTTTTTCGTTTAAAACTTGTTTTTCAACCACTCCACATATTTCTTGTTAACAAACTATAGTTTTGGTAAGTCGGTTAGGACATCTACTTTGTGCATGACACAAATCATTTTTCCAACAATTGTTTACAGACAGATTATTTCACTTGTAATTCACTATCACAATTCCAGTGGGTTAGAAGTTTACATACACTAAGTTGACTGTCCCTTTAAACAGCTTGGAAAATTCACGAAATTGATGTCATGGCTTTTGAAGCTTCTGATAGGCTAATTGACATCATTTGAGTCAATTGGAGGTGTACCAGTGGATGTATTTCAAGGCCTACCTTCAAACTCTCTCTTTGCTTGACATCATGGGAAAATCCAAAGAAATCAGCCAGGACATCAGAAAAAAAATTGTAGACCTCCACAAGTCTGATTCATCCTTGGGAGTAATCTGTCTCCAAAAGATGAACGTACTTTGGTGCGAAAAGTGCAAATTAATCCCAGCAAAAGAACTTGTGAAAATGCTAGAGGAAACAGGTACAAGTTGGAGGTCGACCGATTATGATTTTTCACCGGCAATACCAATACTGATTTTTGGAGGTCCAAAAATAGGCATTTTTTTTTATATTTTATTTTCTTGTAATAATGACAATTACAACAATACTGAATGAACACTTTTCTTTTAACTTAATATAATACATCAATAAAATCAATTAAGCCTAAAATAAATAATGAAACATGTTCAATTTGGTTTAAATAATGCAAAAACTAAGTGTTGGAGAAGAAAGTAAAAGTGCAATATGTGCCATGTAAAAAAACTAATGTTTAAGTTCCTTGCTCAGAACATATGAAAGCTGGTGGTTCCTTTTAACATGAGTCTTCAATATTCCCAGGTAAGTAGTTATTATTATACGACTTTCTCTCTATACCATTTGTATTTCATATACCTTTGACTATTGGATGTTTTTATAGGCACTTTAGTATTGGCAGTGTAAGAGTATAGCTTCCGTCCCTCTCCTCGCCCCTACCTGGGCTCGAACCAGGAACACATCGACAATAGCCACCCTTGAAGCATCGTTACCCATCGCACCACAAAAGCTGCGGCCCTTGCAGAGCAAGGGGAAGAACTGCTTCAAGGTCTCAGAGCGAGTGACGTCACCGATTGAAACGCTATTAGCACGCACCCCGCTAAATAGCTAGCCATTTCACATCTGTTATACCATCCTAATCTCGGGAGTTGATAGGCTTGAAGTCATAATCAGCTCAATGCTTGAAGCACAGCGAAGAGCTGCTGGCAAATGCCCGAATGTGCTATTTGAATGAATGCTTACGAGCCTGCTGCTGCCTACCACCGCTCAGTCAGACTGCTCTTTCAAATATCAAATCATAGACTTAATTATAACATAATAACACACAGAAATACGAGCCTTTGGTCAATAATATGGTAAAATCCGGAAACTATCATTTCGAAAACAAAACTTTTATTCTTTCAGTAAAACACGGAATAGTTCCGGAACAACGGGTGGCATCCCCAAGTCTAAATATTGCTGTTACATTGTACAACCTTCAATGTTATGTCATAATTATGTAGAATTCTGGCAAATTAATTACGGTCTTTGTTAGGAATAAATGGTCTTCACACAGTTCACAATGAGCCAGGCGGCCCAAACTGCTGCATATACCCTGACTGCTTGCACAGAATGCAAGAGTGACACAATTTCCCTCGTTAAAATAAATTCATGTTAGCAGGCGATATTAACTAAATATGCAGGTTTATACTTCTGTATAACTTGTGCATTGATTTTAAAGAAAGGCACTGATGTTTATCATTAGGTACACATTGGTGCAACGACAGTGCTTTTTTCACAAATGCGCTTGTTAAATCACCACCCGTTTGGCGAAGTAGGCTGTGATTCAATGAGAAATGAACAGGCACCGCATCGATTATATGCATCGCAGGACAAGCTAGATAAACTAGTAAAATAATCAACCATGTGTAGTTAACTAGTGATGATGTTAAGATTGATTGTTTTTTATAAGTAAAGTTTAATGCTAGCTAGCACCTTACCTTGGCTCCTTGCTGCACTCGCATAACAGGTAGTCAGCCTGCCACGCAGGCTCCTCGTAGAGTGCAATGTAATCGGCCACAATCGGTGTCCAAAAATGCCAATTACCGATTGTTATGAAAACTTGAAATCTGCCCTAATTAATCGGATATTATGATTAATCAGTCGACCTCTAGTACAAGTATCTATATCCATAGTAAAACGAGTCCTATATCGACATAACCGGAAAGGCCGTTCAGCATGGAAGCAGCCACTGCTCCAAATCCGCCATAAAAAAGCCAGACCACGGTTTGCAACTGCACATGGGGACAAACATTCTACTTTTTGGAGAAATGTCCTCTGGTCTGATGAAACAAAAATAGAACTGTTTGGCGATAATGACCATCGTTATGTTTGGAGGAAAAAGGGGGAGGCTTCAAAGCCGAAGAACACCATTCCAACCGTGAAGCACGAAGGTGGCAGCATCATGTTATGGGGGTGCTTTGCTGCAGGAGGGACTGGTGCACTTCACAAAATAGATGGCATCATGAGGGAAGAAAATTATGTGTATATATTGAAGCAACATCTCAAGACATCAGTCAGGAAGTTAAAGCTTGGTCGCAAATGGGTCTTCCAAATGGACAATGACACCAAGCATCCTTCCAAAGTTGTGGCAAAATGGCTTAATGACGACAAAGTCAACGTATTGGAGTGGCCATCACAAAGCCCTGACCTCAATCCTATAGAACATTTGTGGGCAGAACTGAAAAAGCGTGTGCAAGCAGGGAGGCCTACAAACCTGACTCAGTTCCAGCTCTGTCAGGAAGAATGGGCCAAAATTCACCCAACTTATTGTGGGAAGCCTGTAGAAGGCTACCGAAAAAGTTTGACCCAAGTTAAACCATTTAAAGGCAACGCTACCAAATACTAATTGAGTGTATGCAAACGTCTGACCTCCTGGGAATGTGATGAAAGAAATAAAAGCTGAAATAAATCACTCTCCACTATTATTCTGACATTTCACATTCTTAAAAAAAAGTGGTGATCCTAACTGACCTTAAACAGGGAATTTTTACTAGGATTAAATGTCAGGAATTGTGAAAAACTGAGTTTAAATGTATTTGGCTAAGGTTGATGTAAACTTCCGACTTCAACTGTATATATGTGTATATATGTGTATATGTCTGAATGTTTATGTATGCATATGTATCGGTATGTCCGTGTATGTATATGGATATACACTGCTCAAAAAAATAAAGGGAACACTTAAACAACACAATGTAACTCCAAGTCAATCACACTGCTGTGAAATCAAACTGTCCTCTTAGGAAGCAACACTGATTGACAATACATTTCACATGCTGACACCCCCAATAAAGGAGTGGTTCTGCAGGTGGGGACCACAGACCACTTCTCAGTTCCTATGCTTCCTGGCTGATGTTTTGGTCACTTTTGAATGATGGCGGTGCTTTCACTCTATTGGTAGCATGAGACGGAGTCTACAACCCACACAAGTGGCTCAGGTAGTGCAGCTCATCCAGGATAGCACATCAATGCGAGCTGTGGCAAGAAGGTTTGATGTGTCTGTCAGCGTAGTGTCCAGAGCATGGAGGCGCTACCAAGAGACAGGCCAGTACATCAGGAGACGTGGAGGAGGCCGTAGGAGGGCAACAACCAAATCAAATCAAATCAAATGTTATTTGTCACATACACATGGATAGCAGATGTTAATGCGAGTGTAGCGAAATGCTTGTGCTTCTAGTTCCGACAATGCAGTAATAAACAACAAGTAATCTAGCTAACAATTCCAAAACTACTACCTTATAGACACAAGTGTAAGGGGATAAAGAATATGTACATAAAGATATGAGTGAGTGATGGTACAGAGGCAAGATACAGTAGATGGTATCGAGTACAGTATATACATATGAGATGAGTATGTAAACAAAGTGGCATAGTTAAAGTGGCTAGTGATACATGTGTTACATAAAGATGCAGTAGATGATATAGAGTACAGTATATACATATTCATATGAGATGAATAATGTAGGGTATGTAAACATTATATTAGGTAGCATTGTTTAAAGTGGCTAGTGATATATTTTATATCATTTCCCATGAATTCCCATTATTAAAGTGGCTGGAGTTGAGTCAGTGTGTTGGCAGCAGCCACTCAATGTTAGAGGAGGCAGCAGGACCGCTACCTCCGCCTTTGTGCAAGGAGGAGCACTGCCAGAGCCCTGCAAATTGACCTCCAGCAGGCCACAAATGTGCATGTGTCTGCTCAAACGGTCAGAAACAGACTCCATGAGGGTGGTATGAGGGCCCGACCTCCACAGGCGGGGGTTGAGCTTACAGCCCAACACCGTGCAGGACGTTTTTCATTTGCCAGAAAACACCAAGATTGGCAAATTCGACACTGGCGCCCTGTGCTCTTCACAGATGAAAGCAGGTTCAGACTGAGCACGTGACAGACGTGACAGAGTCTTGAGACGCCATGGAGAACGTTCTGCTGTCTGCAACATCCTCCAGCATGACCGGTTTGGCGGTGGGTCAGTCATGGTGTGGGGTGGCATTTCTTTGGGGGGCCGCGCAGCCCTCCATGTTCTCGCCAGAGGTAGCCTGACTGCCATTAGGTACCGAGATGAGATCCTCAGACCCCTTGTGAGACCATATGCTGGTGCGGTTGGCCCTGGGTTCCTCCTAATGCAAGACAATGCTAGACCTCATGTGGCTGGAGTGTGTCAGCAGTTCCTGCAAGAGGAAGGCATTGATGCTATGGACTGGCCCGCCCGTTCCCCAAATCTGAATCCAATTGAGCACATCTGGGACATCATGTCTCGCTCCATCCACCAACGCCACGTTGCACCACAGACTGTCCAGGAGATGACAGATGCTTTTGTCCAGGTCTGGGAGGAGATCCCCCAGGAGACCATCTGCCACCTCATCAGGAGCATGCCCAGGCGTTGTAGGGAGGTCATACAGGCACGTGGAGGCCACACACACTACTGAGCCTCATTTTGACTTGTTTTAAGGACATTACATCAAAGTTGGATCAGCCTATACTGTGGTCCAGACCTCCATGGGTTGATACATTTGATTTCCTTTGATCAATTTTGTGTGGTTTTGTTGTCAACACATTTAACTATGTAAAGAAAAAAGTATTTTATAAGAACATTTAATTCATTATTTTAGTGTTCCCTTTATTTTTTTGAGCAGTGCATATATTTACCATAAAAATATATGGGGGATTGGAAATGATGCAGACAATTACATTGATGGAAGCAACAATCTATCCGCAATATTAAGCTGATCCACCCTGAAAAAAAAAGAGCATGGGTCAGTAGCAAAGAGGTCGCTGGTTCGAATCCCGGGGGTCGACTAGGTGTAAAATCTGTTGATGTGCCCTTGAGCAAGGCACTTCACCATAATTGCTCCTGTAAGTCACTCTGGGTAAGAGCATCTGCTAAATGACTTAAATGGTCATGTAGATAAGAACTTTTAATCACTCTATTGCAGGTTGTGATAGATGCCTGCATCACCAAGGTCTCCAGGTGAGGTTGTCATGGAGATCAGGGGTCATGGTGGTTGGTTACACATATATATACATTACACCATTGTAGTGTCAGCCAGCATGTAAAAAAAATGAACACATCAACAAAAACTGATCCTACGGTAACAAGAGCAGAGCACATCTGTTATGCAGGTGAAGGAGGACCCAAACGCGACTTAACAGAAACAGAGTTTATTAATGCTCAAATCCGAATAACTGAAATCCTCTAGACAGTAGAGGGGAAAACAACTGGAGAAGCGGCCACAGACTGCAGGTCGCTTCGGGTAGGCGCAGGCCGTAGTCAAACTGAGACACCTGCTCACACGCAGCGTCTGAAGAAGGCACAAAACACGACAGGACAGGGTGATACACAATCACGGCAAAAAACACGACAGGACAGGGCGAAACGCAATTACAGCATGGAATACAAAACAAGGAACCGACGGAACAGGGACGGAACACAAAGGAATAAATAGGGAGTCTAATCAGGGGAAAGGATCGGGAACAGGTGTGGGAATTAAATGATGATTAGGGGAATAGGAACAGCTGGGAGCAGGAACGGAACGACAGAGAGAAGAGAGAGCGAGAGAGTGAGAGAGGGAGGGGGAGAGAGAGGATAGAACCAAACAAGACCAGCAGAGGGAAACGAATAGCATGGGGAGCACAGGGACAAGACATGACAATGAATGACAAACATGACAGTACCCCCCCTCTCACCGAGCGCCTCCTGGCGCACTCGAGGAGGAATCCTGGCGGCAACGGAGGAAATCATCGATGAGCGAACGGTCCAGCACGTCCCGAGACGGAACCCAACTCCTCTCCTCAGGACCGTAACCCTCCCAATCCACTAGGTATTGGTGACCCCGTCCCCGAGAACGCATGTCCATAATTTTATGTACCTTGTAAATAGGTGCGCTCTCGACAAGGACGGGAGGGGGAGGGAAGACGAACGGGGGTGCGAAGAAAGGGCTTAACACAGGAGACATGGAAGACAGGATGGACGCGACGAAGATGTCGCGGAAGAAGCAGTCGCACAGCGACAGGATTGACGACCTGGGAGACACGGAACGGACCAATGAACCGCGGAGTCAACTTACGAGAAGCTGTCGTAAGAGGAAGGTTGCGAGTGGAAAGCCACACTCTCTGGCCGCAACAATACCTTGGACTCTTAATCCTGCGTTTATTGGCGGCTCTCACCGTCTGTGCCCTGTAACGGCAAAGTGCAGACCTCACCCTCCTCCAGGTGCGCTCACAACGTTGGACAAACGCTTGAGCGGAGGGAACGCTGGACTCGGCAAGCTGGGATGAGAACAGAGGAGGCTGGTAACCCAGACTACTCTGAAACGGAGATAACCCGGTAGCAGACGAAGGAAGCGAATTGTGAGCGTATTCTGCCCAGGGGAGCTGTTCTGCCCAAGACGCAGGGTTCCTGAAAGAAAGGCTGCGTAGTATGCGACCAATCGTCTGATTGGCCCTCTCTGCTTGACCGTTAGACTGGGGATGAAACCCGGAAGAGAGACTGACGGACGCACCAATCAAACGACAGAACTCCCTCCAAAACTGTGACGTGAATTGCGGACCTCTGTCTGAAACGGCGTCTAACGGGAGGCCATGAATTCTGAATACATTCTCAATAATGATTTGTGCCGTCTCCTTAGCGGAAGGAAGTTTAGCGAGGGGAATGAAATGTGCCGCCTTAGAGAACCTATCGACAACCGTCAGAATCACAGTCTTCCCCGCAGACAAAGGCAGACCGGTAATGAAGTCTAAGGCAATGTGAGACCATGGTCGAGAAGGAATGGGGAGCGGTCTGAGACGACCGGCAGGAGGAGAGTTACCCGACTTAGTCTGCGCGCAGTCCGAACAGGCAGCCACGAAACGGCGCGTGTCACGCTCCTGAGTCGGCCACCAAAAGCGCTGGCGAATAGACGCAAGAGTGCCTCGAACACCGGGATGACCCGCTAACTTGGCAGAGTGAGCCCACTGAAGAACAGCCAGACGAGTGGAAACAGGAACGAAAAGGAGGTTACTAGGACAAGCGCGCGGCGACGCAGTGTGCGTGAGTGCTTGCTTAACCTGTCTTTCAATTCCCCAGACTGTTAACCCGACAACACGCCCATAAGGAAGAATCCCCTCGGGATCAGTAGAAGCCACAGAAGAACTAAACAGACGGGATAAGGCATCAGGCTTGGTGTTCTTGCTACCCGGACGGTAAGAAATCACAAACTCGAAACGAGCGAAAAACAACGCCCAACGAGCTTGACGGGCATTAAGTCGTTTGGCAGAACGGATGTACTCAAGGTTCTTATGGTCTGTCCAAACGACAAAAGGAACGGTCGCCCCCTCCAACCACTGTCGCCATTCGCCTAGGGCTAAGCGGATGGCGAGCAGTTCACGGTTACCCACATCATAGTTGCGCTCAGATGGCGACAGGCGATGAGAAAAATAAGCGCAAGGATGAACCTTATCGTCAGACTGGGAGCGCTGGGATAGAATGGCTCCCACGCCTACCTCTGAAGCGTCAACCTCGACAATGAATTGTCTAGTGACGTCAGGAGTAACGAGGATAGGAGCGGACGTAAAACGTTCTTTTAGAAGATCAAAAGCTCCCTGGGCGGAACCGGACCACTTAAAACACGTCTTGACAGAAGTAAGAGCTGTGAGAGGGGCAGCAACTTGACCGAAATTACGAATGAAACGCCGATAGAAATTAGCGAAACCTAAGAAGCGCTGCAACTCGACACGTGACCTTGGAACGGGCCAATCACTGACAGCTTGGACCTTAGCGGAATCCATCTGAATGCCTTCAGCGGAAATAACGGAACCGAGAAAAGTAACGGAGGAGACATGAAAAGAGCACTTCTCAGCCTTTACGTAGAGACAATTCTCTAAAAGGCGCTGTAGAACACGTCGAACGTGCTGAACATGAATCTCGAGTGACGGAGAAAAAATCAGGATATCGTCAAGATAGACAAAAACAAAAATGTTCAGCATGTCTCTCAGAACATCATTAACTAATGCCTGAAAAACAGCTGGCGCATTGGCGAGACCGAACGGCAGAACCCGGTACTCAAAATGCCCTAACGGAGTATTAAACGCCGTTTTCCACTCGTCCCCCTCTCTGATGCGCACGAGATGGTAAGCGTTACGAAGGTCCAACTTAGTAAAGCACCTGGCTCCCTGCAGAATCTCGAAGGCTGATGACATAAGGGGAAGCGGATAACGATTCTTAACCGTTATGTCATTCAGCCCTCGATAATCCACGCAGGGGCGCAGAGTACCGTCCTTCTTCTTAACAAAAAAGAACCCCGCCCCGGCCGGAGAAGAAGAAGGCACTATGGTACCGGCGTCAAGAGACACAGACAAATAATCCTCGAGAGCCTTACGTTCGGGAGCCGACAGAGAGTATAGTCTACCTCGAGGAGGCGTGGTCCCTGGAAGGAGATCAATACTACAATCATACGACCGGTGAGGAGGAAGGGAGTTGGCTCGGGACCGACTGAAGACCGTGCGCAGATCATGATATTCCTCCGGCACTCCTGTCAAATCGCCAGGTTCCTCCTGAGAAGTAGGGAGAGAAGAAACGGGAGGGATGGCAGACATTAAACACTTCACATGACAAGAAACGTTCCAGGATAGGATAGAATTACTAGACCAATTAATAGAAGGATTATGACATACTAGCCAGGGATGACCCAAAACAACAGGTGTAAACGGTGAACGGAAAATCAAAAAAGAAATAGTCTCACTGTGGTTACCAGATACTGTGAGAGTTAAAGGTAGTGTCTCAAATTTGATACTGGGAAGATGACTACCATCTAAGGCAAACATGGGCGTAGGCCTGTCTAATGGTCTGAAAGGAATGTTATGTTTCCGAGCCCATGCTTCGTCCATGAAACAACCCTCAGCCCCAGAGTCAATCAAAGCACTGCATGTAGCACCCGAACCGGTCCAGCGTAGATGGACCGACATAGTAGTACAAGATCTAGATGAAGGGACCTGAGTAGTAGCGCTCACCAGTAGCCCTCCGCTTACTGATGGGCTCTGGCCTCTTACTGGACATGAAATAACAAAATGTCCAGCCACTCCGCAATAGAGGCACAGGCGGTTGGTGATCCTCTGTTCCCTCTCCTTATTCGAGATGCGAATCCCTCCCAGCTGCATGGGCTCAGTCTCAAAGCCAGAGGGAGATGGTTGCGATGCGGAGCAGGGAAACACCGTTGATGCGAGCTCTCTTCCACGAGCCCGGTGACGAAGATCTACCCGTCGTTCTATGCGGATGGCGAGAGCAATCAAGGAGTCCACATCTGAAGGAACCTCCCGGGAGAGAATCTCATCCTTAACCACTGCGTGGAGTCCCTCCAGAAAACGAGCGAGCAGCGCCGGCTCGTTCCACTCACTAGAGGCAGCAAGAGTGCGAAACTCAATGGAATAATCCGTTATGGACCGTTCACCTTGGCATAAGGAAGCCAGGGCCCTAGAAGCCTCCTCACCAAAAACTGAACGGTCAAAAACCCGAATCATCTCCTCTTTAAAGTTCTGGAATCTGTTAGAGCACTCAGCCCTTGCCTCCCAGATAGCTGTGCCCCATTCTCGAGCCCGGCCAGTAAGGAGTGAAATGACGAAAGCAACCCGAGCTCTCTCTCTAGAGTATGTGTGGGGTTGGAGAGAGAACACAATCTCACACTGCGTGAGAAAGGAGCGGCACTCAGTGGGCTGCCCGGAGTAGCAAGGTGGGTTATTAACCCTGGGTTCAGGAGGCTCGGCAGGCCAGGGAGTAACAGGTGGCACGAGACGTAGACTCTGGAACTGTCCAGAGAGGTCGGAAACCTGAGCGGCCAGGTTCTCCACGGCATGGCGAGCAGCAGACAATTCCTGCTCGTGTCTGCCGAGCATGGCTCCTGGATCTCGACGGCAGTGTAACGAGCGTCTGAAGTCGCTGGGTCCATTCTTTGGTCGGTTCCTTCTGTTATGCAGGTGAAGGAGGACCCAAACGCGACTTAACAGAAACAGAGTTTATTAATGCTCAAATCCGAATAACTGAAATCCTCTAGACAGTAGAGGGGAAAACAACTGGAGAAGCGGCCACAGACTGCAGGTCGCTTCGGGTAGGCGCAGGCCGTAGTCAAACTGAGACACCTGCTCACACGCAGCGTCTGAAGAAGGCACAAAACACGACAGGACAGGGTGATACACAATCACGGCAAAAAACACGACAGGACAGGGCGAAACGCAATTACAGCATGGAATACAAAACAAGGAACCGACGGAACAGGGACGGAACACAAAGGAATAAATAGGGAGTCTAATCAGGGGAAAGGATCGGGAACAGGTGTGGGAATTAAATGATGATTAGGGGAATAGGAACAGCTGGGAGCAGGAACGGAACGACAGAGAGAAGAGAGAGCGAGAGAGTGAGAGAGGGAGGGGGAGAGAGAGGGATAGAACCAAACAAGACCAGCAGAGGGAAACGAATAGCATGGGGAGCACAGGGACAAGACATGACAATGAATGACAAACATGACAACATCAATGAGCTGCAGAGAAAACTTCCCGTCGTTTGTGTGTGTGTTTGTGTGTGTGTGCAAATGTGAATATTTAACACCCCTGTTTACTCTCCCTCCAATTTCCCTTTCTACTTGTCCTTTTGGTAGAAGGTCACCCCCATTTGAATATTCCCTCATTAAAAGCACCACGATTCTAACCCCTTTGCCGGGGAAGTTAAAATGGTCTAGTGGCACGCGGCGTGCTACATCAAAGCCAGCCCGACTTCAAAAAATGATCGCTCTCCATTATGGGAAAAATGTATCTCATCGCATTAAGTTGAGGAAAACAGGCAGCAGCTGCCCAATTTGAAGGATTCAAAGCATAGGTGTCACTGTGATGTGGCTGTGTCAAAGAGAATGGCGAGAGAGAAAACGAGGGAGAGAGTGAGTGTGAGGAGAGACTCGGGCGAGAGCTTTGTTATAATTACGAGCGAGGGAGCGGTTGGAGAGAGAGAAAAGAGAGAAGCGAGGAGAGCTGTTCCATGTCATTTCAGCAAGACATCACACCCACCACCTCAGATTGTTCTGAAATCGTTTCTGCCGTTAGATACAGATCAGATCAGATAAGATCAGATAAGATCAGATAAGATCAGATCAGATCAGATCAGATCAGATCAGCTGGAACATTATTTTGTTGACGTTGTATTTGAGACATCACACCCACCACCTCAGATTGTGCTGAAATCGTTTCTGCAGTTAGATACAGATAAGATCAGATAAGATCAGATAAGATCAGATAAGATCAGATCAGCATTCCTGGAACATTATTGTGTTGACGTTGTATTTGATCTTTGATTGCACCCAAATTGTCTCTTTCAATTTTTAGGATTCACATAATATTCATAGTACCCAACATCTGATTTGAACCAAACCTCTTCCTACTGAGTAAGAGGAATCCAATAAAATGGGCAAAAGCCACCCACCGACCCCCCACACCCCATGCCAATCCGTTCACAACAACCAGTATATAGTATCATTTCTCTATGTCTGCCGCTGGCACTCTGCCATCCTTTTTGTAATGTACTCCCCGTGAATCTGGTGATGTTTTTTCCCCTGTTCATTTAAATAGCCATTGAAGCCGCATGCATTATTTACCACACATGTGAAAGTACCAGGATTTGCCCACTACTTGGCGCTGTTCCTGCTACTGTTGCAGCCTTTTCTCCATTTTCCTCTTGTGTTTTTTAAACGGAACACAACATTTTCAACTTTGAGTAGAAAACCAATAGCTTTTGCTCACGATGAAAATACATTGTGTTCATACACAAGTCAAGCCAGTCATCCATGTGCTATAAGCCTGATTTTAGCTAGCTAGCACAACGAGAAGCAACAATTCAAGTTTTTTTCTGTCAAGAATGATGTTTGGCTTGTGATGTGATTGGTCTGATGCCAAATCCAAACTGGCTTCCCTTGTCACCTTTTTTGGTGCGTCTGGATCATTCACAGCTGAGCTCACTCAATTTAGCTCAAAGCTGAATGGCTATATATCTTTTTTATTATCAAAGGAGGCCTAATGCTCGCTGGCTTCCCTTACATTCAGCGCAACGGTGTGTACATGTATGACGTTGTATGATGGCACCGTAGGTGGATTGGATGTCTTAGTAATTGTTAGGAAGAATTATGGTTCGAATTGGATGTTAAGTACTATATTTATTTACAATTTTAGGAATCCAATACACTTAAATTGCCAATTCAGGTGCAATTAATTTGCTTATTTGCTTATTTTCTCAAAAATATAATTATATTTAAACAAAATAGTCTGCTAATCTGTTTCTAACTACAGAACCAATATCAGTACAATCTGAGATGGTGGGTGTTGAAATCCTCTTGTATTAAAGTGGTTCTGAGGGATGTCTGCAAATGAGGAGGAAAAAGACGAGTTTACGGAGGTACTGGATCAGTTTGATGCTTAATGTTCACCTAAGAAGAACGAGACATATGAATGGTGAAGGTCAATGTGCTTGTGCTTGTGAAAACAGAGGAGCCAACAGACTGGGTCAATTCCATGGTGTGTGTTCAGAAAAGGAATGGAGATCTGAGAGTCTGTATGGACCCCAAGGACCTTAATAAATACATCAAAAAGGAGCATTTTCAGATTCCGAAGAGGGAGGAAATATTGTGTGAAATGGCTGGCACACTATTTCCCCAAATTGGATGCTCCAAATTGATTCTGGCAGGTGAGGTTGGATGCAGCCAGCACCAAAATTTGTACAGCCAATACCCCCTTTGGAGGATATTAATTTAAGAGTTTACCATTTGGCATAAGCTCTGCCCCTGAGATCTTTCTCAAGGTCATGGAAAGTAGAGGTCGACCGATTCTGATTTTTCAACTACCGATTATTGGAGGACCAAAAAAAGCCAATGTTAAAATCTATTTGTAATAATGACAATTACAACAATAGTGAATTAACATTTATTTTAACTTAATATAATACATCAATAAAATCAATTTAGCCTCAAATGAAATGAAACATGTTCAGTTTGGTTTAAATAATGCAAAAACAAGTGTTGGAGAAGAAAGTAAAAGTGCAATATGTGCCATGTAAAAAAGATAACGTTTAAGTTCCTTGCTCAGACCATGAGAACATATGAAAGCTGGTGGTTCCTTTTAAAAGGTTTTAGCTTGTAGTTATTATAGGAATTAACTTCTTACGGGGACCAAAATCAGCGGAAATTTCAGAGCGCCAACTGTATTACTCGATAAAACTCAAACTTTCATTAAAACACACATGCAAGGTACTCAATTAAAGCTACACTCGTTGTGAATCTAGCCAACATGTCTGATTTGTAAAATGCTTTTCGGCGAAAGCATGAGAAGCTATTATCTGATAGCATGCACCCCCCGAAATACTTGATCGAGACCTAAACAAAGTAATTCGCTTTGGATAAAAGCGTCTGCTAAATGGCATATATTATTATTATTATTATTATTAATTAGCGGTAGCCGGCGCTACACAAAACGCAAAAATAAAATATAAAACATTCATTACCTTTGACAAGCTTCTTTGTTGGCACTCCTATATGTCCCATAAACATCACAATTGGGTCTTTTTCCCGATTAAATCCGTCATTGTATACCCAAAATGTCCATTTATGAAGGCCGTCTGATCCAGGAAAATTCACCTTTACAAGACGCAACGTCATTTTTAAAATTAAAAAAGTTGCCTATAAACTTTTACAAATCAATTCAAACTACTTTTGTAAACCAACTTCAGGTATTAATACACGTTAATAATCGATAAAATTGATCACGGGGCGATCTGTATTCGATAGCAGCAAGCCTTGAAATCATCGTCCATTTTTTCACTTTCAGAACTTCCTCGGTGGACCCCAAGACAGGAAGTGCCTATACGTCATCCCACCAAGGATAAACATGCAATGAAATGCCAGTACTGGCGACATCGTGTGGAAGCTGTAGGCATTATAAACGGGACTTCATCTATTTTCTATCGCCATAGACAATACATTGACTGGCAGATGAATATTGTTTTGGTGTTTTTGGTGAACAGTTTTCCTTGTGATTTTTACTCCCAAACTCGTTTTGTTATAGCCACAGACATGATTTAACCAGTTTTAGAAACTTCAGAGTGTTTTCTATACACACATACTTATCATATGCATATACTATATGCCTGGCATGAGTAGCAGGACGTTGAAATGTTGCGCAAGTTTTTACAAAAAGCTGCAAAAATTCGCATCATCCCTAACAGGTTTTAAAGGACAATTTCTATCTATACCATTTGTATTTCATATACCTTTGACTATTGGAGCAGCTTCAAAGAATGCTTACGAGCCTGCTGCTACCTACCATCGCTCAGTCAGACTGCTCTAGTAAATCATAGACTTAACTATAACATAATAACACACAGAAATACGAGCCTTAGGTCATTAATGTGGTCGAATCTGGAAACGAAGACGTTTATTCTTTCAGTGAAATACAGAACCGTTCCGCATTTTATCTAAGGGGTGGCATCCATTAGTCTAAATATTCCTGTTATATTGCACAACCTTCAATGTTATGTTATAATTACGTAAAATTCTGGCAAATTAGGCGTCCCAAACTGTTGCATATACACTGACTCTGCGTGTAATGAACGCAAGAGAATTGACACAATTTCACCTGGTTAATATTGCCTGCTAACCTGGATTTCTTTTAGCAAAATATGCAGGTATAAAAATACATACTTCTCTGTATTAATTTTATTTAAGGCATTGATGTTTATGGTTAAGTCGTGCAACAATTGTGCTTTTATCGCAAATGCACTTTTGTTAAAATCATCCCCCGTTTGGCGAAGTTAGATGTCTTTGTTAGGAAGAAATAGTCTTCACAGAGTTCGCAACGAGCCAGGTTATCAGGTAATATTAACTAAATATGCAGGTTTAAAAATATATACATGTGTATTGATTTTAAGGAAGGCATTGATGTTTATGGCTAGGTACACAGTGGAGCAAGACAGTCCTTTTTCACGAATACGCACGCGTCGATTATATGCAACGCAGGACATGCTAGATAAACTAGTAATATCATCAGCCATGTGTAGTTAACTAATGATTATGATTGATTGGTTGTCTTTTATCAGATAAGTTTAATGCTAGCTCGCAACTTACGTTGGTTTCTTACTGCATTCGTGTAATAGGCAGTCTCCTCATGGAGTGCAATGTAATCAGGTGGTTAGAGCGTTGGACTAGTTAACTGTAAGGTTGCAAGATTGAATCCCCGAGCTGACAATGTAAAAATCTGTCGTTCTGCCCCTGAACAAGGCATTTAACCCACCGTTCCTAGGCAGTCATTGAAAATAAGAATGTGTTCTTAACTGACTTGTCTAGTTAAATAAAGGATAAATAAAGGTGTCAAAAAATAAATAATAATAATTTTAAATTGGTGTCCAAAAATACCGATTTCCGATTGTTATGAAAACTTGAAATCGGCTCTAATTAAATCGGCCATTCCGATTAATCAGGCGACTTCTAATGGAAAGTGTCACTGAGGGTTTAGAGGGAGTATGAGTGTATGTGGAAGACTTTGTGGTCACTATTCAGGAACACAATGAGCAGCTGGAAAAGACTCTGCAGAGGACTCAGAAGCATGGTTTGAAGCTAAAGCTGGCTAAATGCCAGTTCTGTGTGAAGGAAATCACATTTCTTGGGGATAAGCTGTCCTCGTAGGGTGTACAGCCTGATCATGCCAAGGTCAAAGCAGTAAGGGAGATGGCTAATCCCACACATAGGAAAGGCATTTGCATGTTTTTGGTATGGTCAATTATTTGGGGAAGTTCGTACCAAATGTGTCAGCTAAAACAGTGAACTTAAGGACTGGAACCTGACAGGCCTACTAAGGAGTCCACGGACGTCTCTAAAGATGTCATTGGAGCAGTGCTGCTTCAAGAGCATCAAGGTGTGTGGAAGCCTGTAGCTTATGAACCCGTTCTTTGACTGATGCTGAGAAGCGTTAAGTTCAAATAGAAAAGGAGTGCCCAGGGTCGGTCGTTGGTTGAGAGAAGTTTCACTGTTACATTTATGGTGATTCTAGAAACAGACCATAAACCCCTATTCCGATCTCTCTAAAAAATCTGACTGAAATACCTCCTCGTCTTCAAAGGATGATGACGATGATGAAGTTGCAACACAATGTTTTTGTTCTAAACTATGTGCCTGGGTCAACCAAAACAGTAATACACTCTTGCTTGTGCTTTCTGAGGTGGAAGGACCGAGGGAGATTACACTAGGTATGCCGTCACTTTGTAATCATCACGATCCCATTACATTCCCTGGCACAAAAGACAAGTCCTACGGACGGCAGCAAGCAGCGGAGAGAAAGGACGAATGAGATCATGAGAAGTAACTATTCCTCCTCTTCAGAGACAAATACGCTGGCGTGTCTGAATAATAGTCCAGGCTAGTTTTTCAGACACCTCGTACAGGCGTACCAATGTGCGCAAACAGAATACAAGTGCACTACTTGTGAGTAAAGACTAATGCATATCTTGTGAGTATACAAAGAATCCACTCATTTTGGCCAACATGCACGTGGATAGGGACCGTTTGGTAAACATTAAACTCAAGCATTCAGATGATGGATTGATTAGGCTTATAAATGGCTGATTAGAACCTTCTACTCACCATCTATGGTTGTGTCTGGAATTCCACATAGGGCTACCAATGGCTGACTAGAACCTTCTACTCACCATCTATGGCTGTGTCTGGAATTCCACATATGGCTACCAATGGCTGACTAGAACCTTCTACTCACCATCTATGGTTGTGTCTGGAATTCCACATATGGCTACCAATGGCTGACTAGAACCTTCTACTCACCATCTATGGTTGTGTCTGGAATTCCACATATGGCTACCAATGGCTGACTAGAACCTTCTACTCACCATCTATGGTTGTGTCTGGAATTCCACATATGGCTACCAATGGCTGACTAGAACCTTCTACTCACCATCTATGGTTGTGTCTGGAATTCCACATATGGCTACCAATGGCTGACTAGAACCTTCTACTCACCATCTATGGTTGTGTCTGGAATTCCACATATGGCTACCAAAAGTGGAGTGCCATTTAAGATCTACACTATATATACAAAAGTACGTGGACAAACGTTCAAATTAGTGAATTCAGCTATTTCAGCCACACCCGTTGCTGACAGGTGTATAAAATCGAGCACACAGCCATGCAATCTCCATAGATGAACATTGGCAGTAGAATGGCAATACTGTAGAGCCCAGTTACTTTCAACATGGCACCGTCATAGGATACCACCTTTCCAACAGGTCTGTTCGTAAAATGTCTGCCCTGCTAGAGCTGCCCCGGTCAACTGTAAGTCTTGTTATTGTGAAGTGAAAACGTCTAGGAGCAACAACGGCTCAGCTGCGAAGTGGTAGGTGCTGAACCCCCGAGTGCTGAATCAAATAACAATCTCACTACCGAGTTCCAAACTGCCTCTGGAAGCAACGTCAGCACAATAACCATTTGTCGGGAGCTTCATGAAAATGTGTTTCCGTGGCCGAGCAGTTTCCATGGCATCCGTCAAACCCAAAAACAAATCTGGGTTTGGCGGATGCCAGTAGAACGCTGCCTACCCAAATGCATAGTGCCAACTGTAAAGTTTGGTGGAGGAGGAATAGTGGCCTGGGGCTGTTTTTCATGGTTCAGGCCCCTTAGTTCCAGTGAAGGGAAATCTTAACGCAACAGCATACAATGACATTCTAGATGATTCTGTTCTTCCAACTTTGTGGCAACAGTTTGGGGAAGACTCTTCCTGTTTCAACATGACAATGTACCTGTGCACAAGGTGAGGTCCATACAGAAATGGTTTGTCGAGATCGGTGTGGAAGAACTTTACTGGTCTCCACAGAGCCCTGACCTCATCATCGAACACCTTTGGGATGAATTAGAACACCAACTGCAAGCCAGGCTTAAATCGCCAAACAGTGTCCGACCTCACTAACGCTCTTGTGGCTGAATGGAAGCAAGCCCCTGCAGCAATTTTGTTTTATATATACTTAAGTATCAAATGTAAGTGTCAATTCTAAAATATACTTAAGTATCAAAAACAAAAGTATAAATATTTTTTTAAATCCTCATATTAAGCCAACCAGAAGGTGTTTT